>NC_074705.1:21563443-22163443 GCF_029448725.1 Salvelinus fontinalis | reverse complement strand
GACTCAGCACGCTCCCCATTTTTCTGCTTCCCCTTGTGGAGAAGGGGTGGTTCCCTTCTCCACAGACCTATACTGGGTGTTTCAACAGGTTCCTCAAATGGTAGGGAATTACATGACATAAGCATATTGCGAAGCAGAACCCAGGCCCTGCCTGTACCCCTCTCGGGTTTGACCTCATAGACAGGGCTGTACCACCACATGTACTTGGTCCTCCCAGTGTGATCTTAGCTTTCCCGGCAAACCACGTTCTGACATGTTCCTTACCAGTACACGATCCCCTGAGACCAGAACCAAACAAATTTTCTTCTGATCGTAGTAGGTGTTTCCCTTTGCTGTTGATTACTCCATGTTTCTAATGGCGATGTCATAGGCTTCCGCCATCTGTTGCTACCACTTCTTAGCATAATCCTGGTATGATTTCTCCTGTTCCTTTACCTGTAACCCAAAGACAAGGTCAACAGGTAGCAGTGAAGCCCTTCCAAATAGCAGGAAATATGATGAGAACCCAGTAGCATCACTGGTGGTACAGTTATATGCATGAATGACCTTGTTCAGATAATCACCCCAGTTAGCCTTTTTCTCTTCATCTAGTGTGCGCAACATTGATAACAGTGTACAGTTAAATCTCTCCACCGGATTCCCCTGTGGATGATATGGAGAGGTTCTGGAATTGGCTATTCCCGTACAGTTCTGCAAGACTCTGAATAACTGATTTTCAAACTCTCTTCTCTGATCATGATGAATTTTTGACAAAGCCAAACTTTGGGGGGAAAAAATCTTAAATCTTTTTTTTTACTGCAGTTTTCTGACTTATTTCTGGTGGGGTAGGCTTGTGCACATTTTGTAGTTATCTAAACTAACTAAAATGTCCTCGTAGCCCCCTCTGCTTTTCTCCAAGTGCACATAGTCAATTGAAATAATCTCGAAAGGAGCTGTAGCTCGTACATGTTGCATTGGGGCCCTAGTTATTACACTGGGTTTCTTTTGTTTGATAAACTTACACACTTTCGTGATAGTGTTCAATGTCATGTTGCATGCGTGGCCAATAAAAGCCTTCTCATGCTAAGTTCAACACTCTTTCTGTTCCTAGATGGGCCATTTCAGCGTGTGTGTAAGTACTTGTAAATCAGTGTACTATACAGACTTGGTACCACAACTTGTGTCCTTTTTGCTGTTTTCCTTTGTAATAATCCATCTGGTGAGACATTGAGCCTTTCCCACTCTTGCAGTAACTTTTTGACTTTATATGATTCTTGTTGGTTTAGGCTTAGTCCTTTGACTTTTCAGTTCCAAGATTCTCCATACAGCTGCATCCTTTAACTGAGCCTGCATGAGATCGTGTGGAGACAGTCAGTCTGTAACTGTTCCCCCCACCATGACAGCTCATCTTGCACTGATGGCCTTAGTGTGACAGCGGATATCCAAGTTACACAGTCATTCTGTTGTATTATGCTGGCTGGGGTTGAACCAGCCTATGGCCCTAAACGTGACTAGTGAAGCCTCGAGTGAGGAGCACCCTGCTCAAATCAAACAGAAATCTGCAAAGCAGTTGAGGCTGCTGAGGGGAGGACGGCTCACAATAATGTATGGAACGGAACAAATGGAATGGCATCAAACTATGTGTTTGATGTATTTGATATTTTTCTACCCATTCCGCTCCAACCATTACCACAAGTCCATCCAACCCAATGAAGGTGCCACCAACCTCCTGTGCTGCAAAGCTTGTTATGTTGTCAACAAAGTAGCATTATCCCTGTTCAGAAACATACATATCTTTTGCATAAAATATATGGTTGAATTTTTCATTAACTTTTCATTGTGAAGGCAGATAAAGTGTTTTTATCAAAAGCTTTTGCATGCATTAGTCCACCTGCTTACCAGGGTTGTAGTGCTGATGGAGCGCGGGGGAGCAGCGCGCCTCACTTTTTCAATTTGAGAATACACAGAGTTGGTAAAACTATTTCTGGAAAAATAAATTATATTTAATTACTACAAAAAATTGCCTGAAAAACGATAGACTGACAAACCAAATAGAAGAAACCACAATTTGCCTTTCTTCTCTCTGGTGGTGGTGAGAATGATGAAGAACTATGTGTGTGCACCTTGTGTCTGCCTTGATGTTTATAAAACTCCAGACTCCCTCTTGCACAGTGGAACCCAGAACGATATGTAACATATTTGTTATGGCGACACCGTTCTGCTGAGGACAACCAAACCAGAACGTCCACCGCAAAGCCCAAGAGCCTGACCCACTCTGGAAGTTGCTGTAGCCCTGCTTGAGATATTTAGCCTATATTGGCAATTGGTTGAGACTCAGGGCCCCATTCTAGCTTGGTATGTCAGCGTGGAAAATTGGAAATGTGAATTGGAGGTAATAATACATTTAGGTTATAGTTTATTGAGATGCGTGAATACACCACAATAAAGATTTTATGGCTGTTTTAAAGCATATTTCCTGCAATTAAATGTATTAAGGATGTGTTAACTACTTGGTCAATTGATTTGGTCAACTGATCAATTGATTTGGTCAACTGGTCAATTGGTCAATTGATTTGGTCAACTGATTTGGTCAACTAAATGTTGACCAAATTTGGTCAATTTGGTCAACATTTATGAACATTTTGAAAATCTTGGCTCTCTCTAATTTTCTCCTTCTCTCTTTCTCTCGGAGGACCTGAGCCCTAGGACCATACGTCGGGACTACCGGCCGTGGTGACTCCTTGCTGCCCCCAGTCCGCCTGGCCTTGCTGCTATTCCAGTTTCAACTCTTCTGCCTGCGGTTATGGAACCCCTACCTGTCCCAGACCTGCTGTTTTCAACTCTTAATGATCGGCTATGAAAAGCCAACTGAGATTTATTCCTGATTATTATTTGACCATGCTTGTCATTTATGAACATTTTGAAAATCTTGGCTCTCTCTAATTTTCTCCTTCTCTCTTTCTTTCTCTCGGAGGACCTGGGCCCTAGGACCATGCGTCGGGACTGCCGCCCGTGGTGACTCCTTGCTGTCCCCAGTCCGCCTGGCCTTGCTGCTATTCCAGTTTCAGCTGTTCTGCCTGCGGTTATGGAACCGCCACCTGTCCCAGACCTGTTGTTTTTCAACTCTTAATGATCAGCTATGAAAAGCCAACTGAAAATTATTCATGATTATTATTTGACCATGCTTGTCACTTATGAACATTTTTGAACATCTTGGCATAGTTCTGTTATAATCTCCACCCGGCACAGCCAGAAGAGGACTGGCCACCCCTCATAGCCTGGTTCCTCTCTAGGTTTCTTCCTAGGTTTTGGCCTTTCTAGGGAGTTTTTCCTAGCCACCGTGCTTCTACACCTGCATTCTAGCTGTTTGGGGTTTTAGGCTGGGTTTCTGTACAGCACTTCGAGATATTATCTGATGTACGAAGGGCTATATAAAATAAAATTGATTGATTGATTGAACTGGAAACACTTATCTCCCTCACTAGCTTTAAGCACCAGCTGTCAGAGCAGCTCATAGATTGCTGCACCTGTACATAGCCCATCTATAATTTAGCCCAAACAACTACCTCTTTACCTACTGTATTTATTTATTTATTTTGCTCCTTTGCACCCCATTATTTCTATCTCTACTTTTTTCTATCTCTACTATCTCTACTTTTTTTTCTTTTTTTTACTTGCTATATTGTATTTACTTCGCCACCATGGCCTTTTTATATTTTTATTTATTTATATATATATTTTGTTTGCCTTCACCTCCCTTATCTCACCTCACTTGTTCATATTGTATATAGACTTATTTTTCACTGTATTATTGACTGTATGTTTGTTTTACTCCATGTGTAACTATGTGTTGTTGTATGTGTCGAACTGCTTTGCTTTATCTTGGCCAGGTCGCAATTGTAAATGAGAACGTGTTCTCAATTTGCCTACCTGGTTAAATAAAGGTGAAATAAATAAATAAAAAATTTGATAGCATGTTTCAATCTATGCAAATAAATTATATTAATTGATAGTTCACCTCTGTTTTCTTTTATTCTCTAATAGGGTATATTGTAACCATGCGTTCAACAAATGAAATCAATGTTAATTTATGATACAGTGTAGTGTAAGCTACACAACGCAATTACATGCCTACTCGCAACTTAAGCTCTCCTACAAACAGTGCAATGAAATTAAGCGATATGTATTTGTATTTACATGAGGCTATAGCCTACATCTAGCTATACGAAATAGTTGTACGCCTATTAGGCTGTACTGCACATTATTATTTATTTTTCCTGAACTGGCCAAATGGCAGAGCTATCATTCAGCACCATAAGTTGGTTCAACTTATTTTTTCATCATTGCACAATCCTGGTGCTATCCTTTCAGAGCCATGAAGGGCACTCCAAACATTTCAAATAACACTCATCAATGTCACGTTCCTGACCTGTTTTCCTTTGTCTTGTATTTATTTTAGTTGGTCAGGGCGTGAGTTGGGTGGGTTTGTCTATGTCTTGATTTTCTATGTTGGGATTTTTGTGTTCGGCCTGGTATGATTCTCAATCAGAGGCAGCTGTCAATCGTTGTCCCTGATTGAGAATCATACTTAGGCAGCCAGGGTTTCACGTGTGTTTTGTGGGTGTTTGTTTCCGTGTTTGTGTTTTTCACCACACGGTACTGTATCTGTTTTCTGCACTTCGTTTATTTGTTTTGTATTTTCGGTGTTCAGTTTTTCCGTTATAATAAATCATTCATCATGAACACTAACCACTCCGCGTCTTGGTCCGATCCTTCTCGCCTCTCCTCGTCCGAGGAGGAGGAATATGACGATAGCCGTTACAATCAAGATCTGTTGCCTACGCCTAATAGTCTTACTCATCACTTATTATTATTACAAATAGAAGATAACTAAATGAGCACCATTGTGAGAAGAGGTAAAGTTCAATCAAAGCTGAATCAATGTCTTGCAAGATCACATTATAGATGAATTTGTATTTTACATAACAGAACCAAATATAAAGAAATAACGTAGCATAGTAGGCCTATGACATTACTGTTACACCAAAAACACCGCCTCATTTCTTATGAGATTTCAGGATGGTTAGCAGAAGCTGAATAGTCACCCAAAAATGCACCAAAACTCAGAGCGTGTGTCACGCTCGTCGTAACGTTGAAGAGAGGAGGACCAAGGCGCAGCGTGAAATGAATACATATTTGATTTATTAAACGAAGACGAAAATTAAGAACACTTGACAAACTAATACAAAACAATAAACGACGACCGCGAAGCTAATGAAAACTAGTGCTGACACAAACACTACACATAGACAATAACCCACAACCCACAATACAAAACAGGCTACCTAAATATGATTCCCAATCAGAGACAACGCAAAACACCTGTCTCTGATTGAGAACCATATCAGGCCAAACACATAGAAATAGACAAACCAGACATACAACATAGAATGCCCACACAGATCACACCCTGACCAACCAAAACATACAAAGTAAACTATGGTCAGGGCGTGACAGCGTGCCACAAGGCAGGATATGCTTTGATTGAAACAAAATACAAGAAACTCGTTAACTCCATCTGCTCTAATTCACTCACAAAAAGTAATTAATGAAGATTGAAATGTATAGTATATTCCCATGCAACTGGTTGAGATCAATCAAATACCAGTTTCACCAGTAAAACGTGAAGAACAATAATTTACAATTGACAGTGAAGATTCGGTATGCCTAACTTTGTCACGCCCTGATCTGTTTCACATGTTCCTGTGATTGTCTCCACCCCCTCCAGGTGTCGCTTATTTTCCCCAGTGTATTTATCCCTGCGTTTCCTGTCTCTCGATGCCAGTTCGTCTTGTATGTTTAGACAAGTCAACCATTGTGTTTTTCCCATACTCCTTTCCTGTTCTATTCTTATATTCCTCCCGGTTCTGACCCCTGCCTGTCTTTGGACTACTTTCCTGCTTGCCTGATCATCCTGCCTGCCCTGACCTTGATTCTGCCTGCCCTTCGGTACCTATTGGACTTTGACCTTTTTGCCTGTCCACGACCACTCTCTTGCCTACCCCTTTGGATTAATAAACATTGCAAGACTCCAACTGCATCTGCATCTGGGTCTCGCCTTTTGCCTTGATAAACTTCGTGTTTGAGGGTATAAAAAATAGAAAATGTTCGGAAAGTGTTTGACGCTGCATAAGAATTTCAGACTCAAAAAAAGTCTGGCATGAAAGCTTGTGAGCCAGCTCGTTTGGAAAACATGCGAGCTAAAGTCCAAAATTCCAAACAGAATAAATACAGCACTTCGAACCTCAACTCCTTAGCTAGACTCGAACATTGCAAAATCACTTAGTTTTAGTCCCTAGGACTAGTCTTAAACAAGAATTTGCCGCTGTTGTCTTATTGAGAACACTGACATTCGGATTCCTCCGACTTTCATGATACTTCATGCAGCAGTCCCTGACCGGGACTCTTACCTGGGTCCAGCGACTGTCAACACCTTAGCCATTTTGCCAAGAGATCCTAAACTCTTGACAAGGTCGCTAACTCTTGATTAAGGTCACTACACTACACCCTTCCTTCGGCAGAGCATGTCCCCATAATTCTCTATGCCAAGCCAATTACGTGTATATACCTCTCTGACGGCCTCATGGCCGCCATCCCATTTCTGACACCATTGTAGAGACTTTGGGGTAGGCCTGGGACATGAACCCGGGTCCAGACTGTCAAACCAACACCTTAGCTATTACACCTCTTGACGAGGTCACAAGGGCTACACTAGTCTACAAGATTTCAGTGTAGCCAGTTCAGCCTTTGATATCATTGATCATAACTAGGGCTGTGGCGGTCATGAAATTTTGTCAACCAACCGGCGATTGTCAAGCAAATAACTGCCTGTCTCGCGGTAATTGGACGTTAATTAATAGTGGCTTCCACGCATAGCCTACAAGCCACTGATGCAGACCTTTGGAACATCTACATTTTATAAAGTCTAATAAATCCATTTAATATAGCTTACACTATCACAATAAATCCAGGATTTATTTAGACAGGTCTAAAGAAACATGATATGAAGAAAATGTAGTCTATTTCAGAAGAACAAAATAACATACTCTGAGTTGTCATTATGTTAGGTCCTAATCTGGCAACGCCATATGGCTGTGTGCTACACTAATTAATTTAGTAAACAAGATTTGCTTAGAACTCCATGGCATTATTTTATAGTATGAAGAATACAATTAAACAAATATAAAATATATTTTCTCCAAACGATTTCCGAGGGAGTGCACATTATTTTATATTATTTCTGTGTTGAGCAAAGAAACAAAGGTTAACAAAGAAACAAGTCCTCCTATATGCTTAATTTAGAGTTATTTACACAACTTTAGTTGTAATACAAACGTTGGGCTATACATTTAGATTTTTAATACATTCTAAGGCTACATGATGCGACTCTAATGATGATTTGAAAAAAGTTGCATTAAAAGGCATGAGCTCTGCTTTGTTTCTTGTGCAGGCTGCACACACTTCATCAGTCTTTCATTCACAATTTGACAAGCACTTGATAATATTGTCACCAGGCCTCGAATTTCACCACGGCATCCCTCGTGTGGCCCTAATGCCCCCTAAAAAATCCATGCCTTTTGTGGCCATTGTGCCCATGGGCTGAATATAATAATTACAATTCCCTTCTCCCGGCCGTGCCCCGAAGCACCTCTCACTCACATAGCTCTCTCAGATCTCAATTCATATTAGCCAATGCAGTTAACTGATCGGGACCTTCTCACAAGCATCTCAGCTCCAAAGTAGGCTACAAGTGAAGACCGACACATCGGGACACAACTGCTTGAGTCCTTATCTAATGCTGAGGTGCATATTGAAGATGGTAAAAGAACTGTCCATATTTACTTTTCATCAGCCAAAAAGATGATTAGGCCTAACGAACAGCAAATGCTCTAACCTATGTCAATCTAATATCCCCCATAGTACAAAAGTTGACCTATTCTATTGGTAAAACATTTTGGGTTTCTGTGCAACATTTTCTTTTTCCAAACATAGTCTGGGACATTTGTGGGACGCGATAGATCCCAAATTAATACAACCACTCGCATCAAAAAAACTTTTAAAAGCAAAGAGGCTGATTCAACAGATCAGAAAGTTTAGCTTGAAATGTTGATAAACAATTAGGCTATTTCTTCATATTATAAGCGCAGCAATATTCACACAGCAGTAGGCTATAACCACGAATGTTCCAAAATGCAATCAATTAGTGGAAAAACACTGTTCTCAAAAGTGACCACGAATGTGATTATGCATGTAATACTTTATTATAAAGGTGCATTTTTATGGTGAAAATTATCTTCACGAAACTTGAAACTCACGCGCCGCCCAATGTATGCCAGTTAGGCTCTACACCGGTTGTAAAGTGGATTAATGTGCTTAATTTTAAGAAGATATTTGGCCACTTCAGTTGTGATAAAAGCCTTATGAAAACAAATTGTCACACCTGCTCCTGCTCTTCCTCCCTCAGACTCCCCAACATTACGCAATCAAGCCACCTTCAGTACGCACACCTGCCTTTCCCCATCACGTGTATCAGTGCTCATTGGACTCACGTGGACTCAATTACTTGTTTAATTTCCTTCCCTATATCTGTCTGTTTCCTAGCTCTGTTCCCTGCTTCGGGATTGTTTGTCATATGTCCTTGTTTTCCCGTGTGCTGACGCTGTTCCTGTCGTGGTCTATGTCTGTTCCTGAATAAATGTTTGACTCCCCGTACCTGCTTCTCATCTCCGGCGTCAGGTCCTTGCAAAATCCCAAAGCCAGTACTGGTGTTCCGGTTGGTGGGGAAGTCGGTTCTGGGTCGCCTAGCCAGCTCCTCGGGCTTCCACGCCCTAGCTGGCTCGAGAGGTTGGCTTGGAAGGCGCCCATCCCACGTTTTTAATTTTTTTATTTAACCTTTATTTAACCAGGTAGGCTAGTTGAGAACAAGTTCTCATTTGCAACTGCGACCTGGCCAAGATAAAGCATAGCAGTGTGAACAGACAACAACACAGAGTTGCACATGGAGTAAACAATAAACAAGTCAATAACATAGTAGGGGGAAAAAAGAAAAAAAAAGAGAATCTATATACAATGTGTGCAAAAGGCATGAGGAGGTAGGCAATAAATAGGCCATAGGAGCGAATAATTACAATTTAGCAGATTAACACTGGGGTGATAAATCATCAGATGAGCATGTGCAAATAGAGATACTGGGGTGCAAAAGAGCAGAAAAGTAAATAAATGAAAGCAGTATGGGGATGAGGTAGGTAAATTGGGTGGGCTATATACCGATGGACTATGTACAGCTGCAGCGATCGGTTAGCTGCTCAGATAGCAGATGTTTAAAGTTGTTGAGGGAGATAAAAGTCTCCAACTTCAGAGATTTTTGCAATTCGTTCCAGTCGCAGGCAGCAGAGAACTGGAAGGAAAGGCGGCCAAATGAGGCCGCCTTTCCGCCGTTGGGCCTCAGCCGGATCGTCAGGTCCTGTTTGCCCAGCCGGCTCTGTCACGTCTCTGTCGGATCATCGGGCTTCCACGTCGCAGCGGGATCGACAGGTGGGCTCGCCTAGGTGGGATGCCGAGTGGCGCCCCAAGAGGGGCGGAGGTACTGTCACACCTGCTCCAGCTTTGATCTAATTCATTGTAATTCATTTGGTTATCCTATCCAAATGAATCAAAGGTGGGGCACCATTGAGATTTTCTATATAGAGACCCTTATAATGAACTCTTATCAGTAATTATTAACCATTATACCATTAATGCTTATATCAACAGTAGTTTCAATCAATAGTCAATTTCTACACTGCACAAAAATATAAATGCAACATGTAAAGTGTTGGTCCCATGTTTCATGAAATAAAATATCCCAGAAATATTCCATAAGTGTCACGTTCCTGACCTATTTCTGTTAGTTTGTTATATGTGTTAGTTGGTCAGGACGTGAGGTTGGGTGGGCATTCTATGTTTTCTGTTTCTATGTTGGTTTTTGGGTTGCCTGGTATGGCTCTTAATTAGAGGCAGGTGTTTGGCGTTCCTCTAATTAAGAGTCATATTTAGGTAGGCGTTGTCACAGTGTTCGTTGTGGGTGATTGTCTTCTGTGTCTGTGTCTGTACACCACACGGGACTGTTTACGGTTTGTTCGGTTTGTGTAGCCTATGTTCCTATTCGTGCGTTTTCTTGTTTTATGTAAGTACGTCGTCTAGGTCTGTCTACACCGTTTGTTGTTTTTGTTAGTTTAATCAAGTTCGTGTTTCGTTAATAAAATATGTCTTTTCACTACGCTGCGCCTTGGTTCCCTCAATACTCCTCCTCTTCAGATGAAGAGGAGGAGGACTGCCGTTACAGAATCACCCACCAAGAATCCAGAACCAAGCAGCGTAATTTGGAGCAACGGGGAAGTATACAGGACTTGTGGAGTTGGGAGCAAATATTTAACGGAGAAGGACCATGGGCTAAAGTGAATCACCGTCCATGGGAACAGCTGGAGGCAGCTCGGAGAGTGGAGGAAAAGAGAGAGAGGAACCGGAGTTATGAGGGAATGCGTCTTGCACGGAAGCCCAAAAAGCCCGTGAGTAACACCCAAAAATTTCTTGGGGGGGGTGTAAGAAATACCATTGTAATAACACAAGCATATTGCTATTACATTGTTATAACTAACTTCTTTCTAAAAAACAGGGTTTCTCACAAGCAGAAACTGAGACACACACACACCAGGGGCCTGTTGCACAAAAGTAGAATTAAGACATCCGGGATAAATGACTCAGCTGAGCTCAATGAAGCCAAAACATGTACGTCCAGGCTTAATTGGTTGCACAAAGACCAAGCCGGGATGAGCAGACACGGATTCATTAAGCCAGGTGAAACCAATCCTGGATAGGTGCGCGCTCACGGCTCACTCAAATAGACCCCGCCACAGATCACAGATTAACTGATTTACCATGGCAACTAGAGCCGCGTACTTTTCCCGTCGGAAGCACAAATCCTCATGGAGGCATACGAGGAGGTAAAAGATATAATTAAGAAGAAAGGCAACACCGCCACAGTGATAAAGCAAAGAGAAAAAGCGTGGCAAAGTATTGCAGACCGCCTGAATGCGTAAGTAGTGCACAATTACAGTCACCGCTCCGCTGAAACATCACAATTACAATTCAAATATTTAATTCACATCTCCAAAAATGCAGTTGTACTGTAATTATGAAACGGTTAAATTTTTAATTGAAATGCACTGCAGATATGAGTGAAATTGTGTAAAGTAACTCCATCACACTGTATAAAGCTATGATAAATGTTTTGATATTTTTACTGAAAACAAGACAAAAATACCAAGTAATTTTTGCAGTGTGACTCCATTAAATGTGTGTGTGTGTGTGTGTAGATTAAACATGAACGGGCCAAAACGGACATGGCAGCAGGTCAAAATCAAATACAAGAACATTCTGCAGAATGGTATGGTCCCTGACTAATATTTAACAAAGCACAAGCATATATTGTACCCAGAAGGTGCCTGCTCACACATTGTCTGTACTGTTTTAGCAGTGAAAAAGAATACCCACAGACAAGGCACGGGTGGTGGGTCACCAAAGGCTGACCTTACCCCAGCAGAGGACATGGCCTTGGAGCTAAATAAAGGCAGGCCCGTCTTAGAGGGGATCCCTGGGGGGAAAGAGATGAGCATAGGTTCCTCCCAAGATGCCACCCGCTTCATTCAAGGTATGTCCTTCCATCTCTACATGGGATACAACCACATTCATATTGAATCAATTTGGACTGTCTGACTTTGGTTTACCTATTGCCTTGCAGTGTCTGGCAGCACTGTGTTCCTGTTAGAGCCACCAGCACAAGCACCAGACGATGCTGATCCAGTGAGTACTCCATCAAAGGCATACTGTAGGCCTGGCATGTCTTGTCTACTAGCTTCAATATGAATCCGATTAAATGTGATAGGGTGAAGGCCCCAGTGCAGCAGCAACAGCACATGATGGAGACGATGATGAGCAGGAGACCATCTCTCTGGATTCCAGAAGGCATGAGGTATCATGTTAAGACTGTGAAAGTACTATTTACTCTACAATGGTGAGGAGTCCTCATCAAAATCAAAAAATCTAATTTCTTTTACAGGACCCAGATGCTATACAGTGGGAAAACCAGCCTGGCAACATAGTGCGTATTAATAAAAGGACACCACATCCTGCCAAATTCCAGCTGCGCTAATTGTATCGTGTTCACAGAGCTCACAAGCTATCAGAAAGTTGTATGGCAACCACCTCCGGCGCCAAATAGAACTGGCAGACATAGACATTCAGTACAAGAAGAAAAAGATGGAAAATCTTGCACTGGAGTCCGAAATAAAAAAGAGGACAATTAGGAAACTGGACCTTGAAATAAAAAAACTTGAGAGGGAGGTGAGATATGCCTTCAATGTACACTGTATGCTAACTGTAACACAAATGTATTAATCATTATTTTTCTTTCCTCCCCCAGCTCCAAGAAGATGACACAGCTCAAAATAAAAATTAGGTATATTCTCGTAAAGTCAAGTGAGCCATGACATATGAGCTCTTATTGTGAGCACACAGGACGGTGGCATCTTTATAATTTTTTTTTTTTTTTTCTCCCAGCAATCAGTACAACCAAGTCATCGTTATAAGGCATCGCCCTCTTTTGCCCACCCCCCCAACACCAGGTGTGGCCACTAGCCTATATGAAGGCCCAAAATTGTGTGTTCCTTTCTGCTCTGACAATGGCATGCCCATTCGTGCGAGATGTGGTGGATGAAGAAGCACTTGTGCTGAGGAGAGCCTTCAGGCGAGAAAGGGTCTTCAGGGACCGGTTGGACCCACTGGCCTTCCCTGATGACCATCTATATGAAAGATACAGGTTTTCTGCAGATGGCATCAGGTATCTATGCAGACTACTGGGTCCCAGGATTAAGCACCGCACTGCACGGAGCCATGCACTGAGTGTGGAGCAAATGGTTTGTGTGGCCTTGCGCTTTTTTGCTAGTGGAGCCTTCCTGTACTCAGTGGGGGATGCAGAACAGCTGAACAAGGCCACAATTTGCCGCACAATAAGGAGTGTGTGTCTGGCTATCAAAGCATTAGCAGATGTCTTCATCTCCTTCCCTGGCCACAGAAGACTCTGTGACATCAAAGAGGAGTTCTATAGGATTGCAGGTAAGAGGATCTACAAATTACAGGACAACTGTTAACACATAGTAGGATACTCATTACTTTGTGTGACAGGTTTCCCCAATGTCATTGGTGCAGTGGACTGCACACACAAGGATAAAAGCCCCCTCAGGTGCCCATGAGGCCGATTTTGTGAATAGGAAATCCTTTCACAGCATTAATGTTCAGGTGAACATAACTTTTTGATATTGTCCCTTGACGAACACTCTGCATTGCCAGTGATGTGCATTGATTGGTGTAATATTCCTCATCTTATGATTTCAGATGGTCTGCAATGCTGACTGTATGATCAGCAATGTTGTGGCAAAATGGCCTGGCTCAGTCCATGACTCCAGAATCTTTCGGGCCTCTGAAATCTATCAGTGCCTATCACAAGGTAAGCCACACAACTCCTATTTATAACCATCATGGCTGTGTCAAGAATATCACTGTGTTTATGAGGTAGTAATGATGAGATTTTGTGTTGACAGGTGAATTCTCTGGTGTGTTGCTGGGAGACAGGGGGTATGGCTGCCAGCCTTTTCTCCTGACACCTTTCATAGACCCCCAGGAAGCACAGCAGGCCTACAACCATGCCCATGCCAGGACCAGGGCCAGAGTTGAAATGACCTTTGGCCTCCTGAAGGCACGCTTTCACTGCCTTCACAAATTAAGGGTCAGCCCTGTTAGGGCATGTGATATTACTGTGGCTTGTGCTGTCCTCCACAATGTGGCCTGCCTGAGGAAGGAGAGGGCCCCCAGAGTGCCACCAGCCATGGACTGGGACAATCCGGCAATCTTCCCTGATGACGACAGTGGTCGGCTGCTGAGGGACCAATATGTGTTGAATTATTTTAGTTAGTATGTGTGCTTTCAATTTTGGTTAAATATGTCCTGCGGTGGCAGAGGAATTTGGGTTTTTTTGGGTTCGTTTTTTTACGAATTTGGCCTCTTATGATGTTTGTGCGGTATACTGTGTGTAATACAAGGCTGCAGGGAGGCTACTGCTGTAACGGCTGTCGCTCTCCTCACCCTCGGAAGAGGTGAGGAGAGAAGGATCTTCAGACCAAAACGCAGGCTTTGGGAAATAAGCCATCTTTATTTAACAACGATGATGGCAACACGAAACGAAACAAAACACTTTCAAACTACAAAACAAGAAAACGACGTCGACGAAACCTGAACATAAACTTACATAACTAAACATAAACTCACGTACAGGAAACAGACGACATCGAAACGAAACGAAACAAACAAACGCTACAGTCCAGTGTGGTACGAACAAACATACTGACACGGAAGACAATCACCCACAACGAACACTGTGACAACGCCTACCTAAATATGACTCTTAATTAGAGGAACGCCAAACACCTGCCTCTAATTAAGAGCCATACCAGGTAACCCAAAACCAACACAGAAACAGAAAACATAGAATGCCCACCCAACCTCACGTCCTGACCAACTAACACACAAAACAACTAACATAAATAGGTCAGGAACGTGACAACTGCATCCATTCATTTGTCTGTTCAGTTGATGTGTATGGATTTGTCCTGCATTTATTTTAGTGTGCAGACATGCAGGGTGTGTTATATACAGACCTTTGAATGTGTATGTATCATTTTGTATAATATGCTTGGATTCTGTGCTTTCCATCTTGTAGAGTCACTGTGACTTCAGTTTCGAAAGGAGCTGATGGTTTACCTGCTTTGTTTTGTCCTTATTCAATAAAGGAACATAATGTTACACATTGTGTTTTTATATTCATATGGAATGTGTATTTGTTTATATGACAGAGTACTAGGGCCACACTGAAGAAAAAGGATAAAGTCATAAATTTATGAGGCTGGTTCTTTCTGCAGAAAAGCTACATATTGTTTTTACAGTTTTGATACTTATGACAATGTGATACTTAATATTCTGGCACATCAACATGTCTTTGTTTATGAAACCATACTGAAGTACAATTTCACGAAATGCCCCACATCTGTCATTTTAACAACTGTCCTCCTTTAAAACAACTGGTTACAATGTTATTACTTGTGTTTTTTTCCCCTCTGTGGCCCTAATATTCTATCATTTTATATATAGCCTTATAGTCTATGGGAAACTGTAAATTATCTAATGATAGCAACATCATCTAAAAATTATTTTTTATCCTAAATCATTGAAATGAATGATCACAAACGTTTAAATAATGACAGTGGGTCTAGTTATATGTGATAACAATGTATAGTGAGCAGTGAAATAACTATTGGTTTCCATTTGTGGTGACTGCTGACTGACATTAGGGATGAGATTAAATAGATCCTGGAATTTAGCCTGGTCTGGAGCAGGCTAGCTCCACAGAATAAATCTCCATGGTAATTTATACCATAACATATCCTCCTGCCCCCTATCCATCTTTAGTGCAACCGGATTACGGATCAATTGAGCCAGGATCACCAAGATATCCTGACTTAATCCCTTATCCTAGTTTTGTGCAACAGGCCCCAGAGACAGATGGCTGACACAGAACATTCATAAACACTGATAAGGCAGGGAAGGCCTTGAGCAAGAGTGCTTGGGTCTGCATCCCACGAGATAATGAGACACACACATAACCGAGGACAGAGGGCTGACATAAACCTTTCATAAACACCGATTAAATAAGAACATCTGCGCACACACCTAATCTCCTATTTTAGCTGAACATTTTGGTAACAAAGAACTTTTGATACAAGACTCAGAAGGATGACGCACAGCTCATCCGGACCAATCTGAGAAGACAACAACCTGATCAGGACCAACCAGAAAACCAGATCTACCAGACTCAACCTACTTTCTGTCCTGTATAAAATGATTATGTATTTCTGTTATCTGGGCTCTGTCTGCAGGTTCATTACGAGCTGAATGAACGAGTCCATGCATGTTTGTATCAGATATCTTTACCTCTGAATAAAACTGCTTTTTATTATACGAATATCCACCCTGTCCAGAGTCTCTACTTCGTCTCAGTTCTCCAGTAAACTTGTGTCATCAACAGGGGCTAAGAGGTAGTGGGCCAAGGGCAGGTAGGAGACCTGCGCCCACTTCCCAGGCTTACCGTGGAGAGCGGGAGTACGGGCAGGCGCCGTGTTACGCAGTAGAGCGCACGGTGTCTCCTGTAAGAGTGCATAGCCCAGTGCGGGTTATTCCACCTCCCCGCACTGGTAGGGCTAGATTGGGTATTGAGCCAGGTGTCATGAGGCCGGCTCAACGCGTCTGGTCTCCAGTGCGTCTCCTCGGGCCGGCATACATGGCACCTGCCTTAGGCATGGTTTCCCCGGTTCGCCTACATAGGCCGGTGCGGGTTATTCCACCTCCCCGCACTGGTCGGGCGACCGGGAGCATTCAACCAGGTAAGGTTGGGCAGGCTCAATGCTCAAGAGAGCCAGTACGCCTCACTACGCACTAGGCTACCAGTGCGTCTCCTGAGCCCTGTTCCTCCTCCACGCACTCTCCCTGTAGTGCGTGTATCCAGTTCGGTGCCTCCAGTTCCGGCACCACGCACTAAGCCTCCTGTGCGTCTCCAGAGCCCTGTACACACTGTTTCTTCTCCCCCTACTAATCCTGATGTGCTTGCCCTCAGCCGGTGCCACCAGTGCCGGTACCACGCACCAGGTATAGAGTGGGCTTTGAGAGTCCAGTGTGCCCTGTCCCTGCTCCCCGCACTAGCATGAAGGTGCGTGTCCTTAGCCCGGTGCCTCCAGTTCCGGCACCACGCACCAGGTCTACAGTGCGCCTTATCCGGCCAGAGCCATCCGTCTCCCCAGCGCCATCTGAGCCATCCGTCTCCCCAGCGCCATCTGAGCCATCCGTCTCCCCAGCGCCATCTGAGCCATCCGTCTGCAATGAGCCTGCAAAGCCGCCCGTCTGCAATGAGCCTGCAAAGCCGCCCGTCTGCCATGAGCCTGCAAAGCCGCCCGTCTGCCATGAGCCTACAGAGCCGTCCGCCAGACAGGAGCCGCTAGAGCCGCCCGCCAGACAGGAGCCGCTAGAGCCGTCCGTCAGACAGGATCTGCCAGAGCCGCCAACCAGACAGGATCTGCCAGAGCCGCCAACCAGACAGGATCTGCCAGAGCCGCCAACCAGACAGGATCTGCCAGAGCCGCCAGCGAGCCATGAGCAGCCAGAGCCGTCAGAGAGCCATGAGCGTCCAGAGCCGTCAGCCTGCCATGAGCGTCGAGAGCCGTCAGCCTGCCATGAGCGTCGAGAGCCGTCAGCCTGCCATGAGCGTCGAGAGCCGTCAGCCTGCCATGAGCGTCGAGAGCCGTCAGCCTGCCATGAGCGTCGAGAGCCGTCAGCCTGCCATGAGCGTCGAGAGCCGTCAGCCTGCCATGAGCGTCGAGAGCCGTCAGCCTGCCATGAGCGTCGAGAGCCGTCAGCCAGCCATGAGCGTCGAGAGCCGTCAGCCAGCCATGAGCGTCGAGAGCCGTCAGCCAGCCATGAGCGTCGAGAGCCGTCAGCCAGCCATGAGCGTCGAGAGCCGTCAGCCAGCCATGAGCGTCGAGAGCCGTCAGCCAGCCATGAGCGTCGAGAGCCGTCAGCCAGCCATGAGCGTCGAGAGCCGTCAGCCAGCCATGAGCGTCGAGAGCCGTCAGCCAGCCATGAGCGTCCAGAGCCGTCAGCCAGCCATGAGCGTCGAGAGCAGTCAGCCAGCCATGAGCGTCGAGAACCGTCAGCCTGCCATGAGCGTCCAGATTCGTCAGTCAGCCATGAGCTGCCCTTCAGCCAGAAACGGCTATATACCCAGAACTGCCCCTCAGTCCAGAGCTGTCTCTCTGTCCGGAGCTGCCCTTCAGTCCGGAGTTGCCCCTCTATCCTGATCTCCCTCTCTATCTTGAGCTACCTCTATATTCTGATCTATCCCTCTGTCTGGTGCTATCCCTCTGTCTTGATTTATCTCTCTGTCCCGGTGCTGTCCCTGTCATTGATGTTACTAAGAGGATTTTGTGGGGGTAAATTGAGGGTGGACATTTTTAGGGGGAGAGGGAGGCTAGGATTGATTATGGTGGGGTGGGGACCTCGCCCGGAGCCTGAGCCACCACCGTGGTCAGATGCCCACCCAAACCCTCCCCTAGACTTTGTGCTGGTGCGCCCGGAGTTCGCACCTTATGGGGGGGGTTATGTCACGTTCCTGACCTATTTCTGTTAGTTTGTTATATGTGTTAGTTGGTCAGGACGTGAGGTTGGGTGGGCATTCTATGTTTTCTGTTTCTATGTTGGTTTTTGGGTTGCCTGGTATGGCTCTTAATTAGAGGCAGGTGTTTGGCGTTCCTCTAATTAAGAGTCATATTTAGGTAGGCGTTGTCACAGTGTTCGTTGTGGGTGATTGTCTTCCGTGTCTGTGTCTGTACACCACGCGGGACTGTTTACGGTTTGTTCGGTTTGTGTAGCCTATGTTCCTATTCGTGCGTTTTCTTGTTTTATGTAAGTACGTCGTCTAGGTCTGTCTACACCGTTTGTTGTTTTTGTTAGTTTAATCAAGTTCGTGTTTCGTTAATAAAATATGTCTTTTCACTACGCTGCGCCTTGGTTCCCTCAATACTCCTCCTCTTCAGATGAAGAGGAGGAGGACTGCCGTTACAATAAGCACAAAAAGCGTGCACAAATGTGTTCACATCCCTGTTAGTGAGTATTTCTTCTTAGCCAAGATAATCCATCCACCTAATAGGTGTGGCATATCAAGAAGCTGATTAAACGGCATAATATAATACACAGGTGCACCGTGTGCTGGGGACAATAAAAGGCCACTCTGCTGTTTTGTCACACAACACAATGCCACAGATGTCTCAAGTTTTGAGGGATGTCCACCAGAGCTTTTACCAGATAATTTAATGTTCATTTCTCTACCTTAAGCTGCCTCCAATGTCATTTTAGAGAATTTGGCAGTATGTCCAACTGGCCTCACAACCACAGACCATGTGTAACCACTCCAGCCCAGGAACTTCACATCCAGCTTCTTCACATGCGGGCTCGTCTGAGACCAGCCACCCGGACAGCTGATGAAACTGTGGGTTGGCACAACCGAAGAATTTCTGCACAAACTGTCAGAAACCATCTTAGTGAAGCTCATCTGCATGCTCGTTGTCCTCACCAGGGTCTTGACCTGACTGCAGTTCGGCGTCATAACCGACTTCAGTGGGAAAATACTCACCTTCAAAGTGAGGATAAATCCCGGTTTCAACTGTACCGGGCAGATTACATTGTGTGGGTGAGCGGTTTGCTGATGTCAACGTTGTGAACAGAGTGCCCCATGGTGGGGTTATAGTATGGGCAGGCACCTCATGTTTCAGCATGATAATGCACGGCCCCATGTTGCAAGGATCTGTACACAATTCCTGGAAGCTGAAAATGGCCCAGCTCTTCCATTGCCTGCATACTCACAGTTATGATACCCATTGAGCATGTTTGGGATGCTCTGGATCAACGGGTACGACAGCGTGTTCCAGTTCCCGCCAATATTCAGCAACTTGATTGTAAGGATTCAGCATAGCCATGCTCATATGATATAAACCTGAGATTTGCCCATTAGTTTTCACAAAATTAAACTGACTGGAGCTCTATGCTAAAGGTGTCAATTAGACAGGCTTTTTTCAAGGTCAGTGGAAGGTCATTAGTAAACAGTAAACAGTGTGGTACACCACACAACCGAATTTGCATTAGAGAGGCTTCCATCAAAGACAACCCTTTGTGATCTATTGGATAGGTAACTAACTGTACATGCATGATAACTGTACAGAGCATGTTAATCCATAACATCAATGTTTTTTCAGCATTATGCTATGATTAGGACTGTTACGGTAACCACTTCATGTTTTATTTAACCTTTATTTAACTAGGCAAGTCAGTTAAGAACAAATTCTTATTTACAATGACAGCCTACCCTGTCCAAATCCGGACAACGCTGGGCCAATTGTGCGCCACCCTATGGGACTCCCAATCATGGCCGGATGTGATGCAGCTTGGATTCAAACCAGGTACTGCAGTGACACCTCTTGCACTGAGATGCAGTGTCTTAGACCACTGTGCCACTCGGGAGCCCAAACGGTAACTAGGCTTCTCCAAGCTCTGATACTGCTGATGGTCATTAGTAGCCTACCAAACTTGCTAACTACCTGGTACTCAGTACTCTATTGTCCCTCTAATCACTCTGACATCAATGCAAATGTAATCGAAAATGAAATCAAACACAATTCATGAGAGCCCATGAGCCCATGTTGCACAACATTTCTATAGGATGCAATCGCGTGAGAGTTTTGATGGCTTCTATTAAAGGCCATCAGCTTTCTATAGACTAAGTCTTGTTATGTGTTTATGCATTATGGCCTGCTATCATATTGTTTGAAGATGAATATTGTTTTGTTACATCTGCATTGTTTGTGTGTGTGTATGTGTGTAAAGATTGAGCAACATAGAGTGCCTTGATGCAAAAGCTGTGGTCAATCTGGAGAGGAGAGGGGAGGGGTGCATATCTCCAGGCCAACCAGGGAGGGTAGGACACTGGACAATACCATATAAGGAACTGTTTGAGTGTAGAATCTGGGGTGAGGCACAAGACGGATCTAATCTACCCAACGACCAGATGCGGACAGCTGAGAGCACCAAGAGACTGGGACCAGTCTGAGTGCCAGAGATAGGCTGAGCAAAGTTTAAACCACGCTCAGCCTCTACTGTGATAGGCCAACAGACGGGTTGGAAATACGTCTGTCATTGTATAAGAACAGCTGTTTACTTACTTCCTGCCAGTTCCCTGTTCAACCCTGCGCGGTGATACAGTGAACCCGTATATAAGAAAATTGCATTTACCATTTATCGCTTGAGTTTAATTAAAATACTTAAAGTATATTCGGTGACTCACATTTTGTCCTGATACCAGATTTGAATTAACGCAAATCACTCACAGTCTACTATATTTATTTCTCAACTTTCCTAATATTAAGCACATTGCTTTGTTTTACAATAGGAGTTTAGCCTACCTGGCTGGCACTTAAGCCACTTGTGAATGATGCCCAGCTTGTGCAGTAACGCAAGAAACAGCGCATGCCTTTTTTTGTGTGACTTTTTCCAATAATAGTCTCACACCTCATGTAGCCTAGCGCATAGGCCTATATCAATTTCAATCTATTTTATTTTATATAGCCCTTCGTACATCAGCTAATATCTCGAAGTGCTGTACAGAAACCCAGCCTAAAACCCCAAACAGCTAGTAATGCAGGTGTAGAAGCACGTGTGTAAGGAATGACGCTGCAGTATAGAAGCAGGTACGGGGAGTTAATTAGGAACGGACATGCAGCAGGATAGGAACAGCATTAGAAATGGGAAACACAAAAACAGACAATGCAGCAGCGGGGAACAGAGCTGGGGAACTGACGAATAAAGGGGAGGTAATAAACAGGTGATTGAGTGAGTCCAGATGAGTCCAATATCACAGATGCACATGACGAGGGAAGGCAGTTGTGTGTAAATGATGGTGGCAAGAGTGAATAATGCAGGGCAGCCTGGCGCCCTTGAGTGCCAGGCTGAGAGAGCGGGAGCGGGAGCAGGTGTGACAGTACCCCCCCTCTAGGGGCGCCACCCGGCGTCCCACCTGGGCGAGCCGGCCGAGACATGGGCGCTGGGCAAGCCGGCTGGGGTAAACTCTTCACGAACCGGCAGAGGAGTGGGAGCCTGGCGAGGCGGCTGAGGCATGAACAGCTGTCGATCCCGCTGCGGCGTGGAAGCTCGATGATCCGGTGGAGCATGACGTGGGATGGGAACCTGCCGAGCCAACCGAGGCAAGGAAACCTCTCGAGACAGGGAGGACGTGGAAGCCCGACGAGCTGGCTTAGGCACCCTCGGTTCCATCGGCGGCTGAATCCAAGCCCGACGTCACCAACAAAACAAGAAAAGTCCTGGCCGGCTGGGCAAACAAGACCTGACGATCCGGCTGAGGCCCGACGTGGGATGGGCGCCTTCCGAGCCAACTGGGGCAAGGAAACCTCTCGAGCCAGCTAGGGCGTGGAAGTCCGACGAGCTGGCTAAGCACCCCCGGACCCAGGACCGACGTCACTACAAACCGGAACGCCAGTACTCCCCGAAGCTTTGTGTGTAGGCTGCTGCATTCTGTAAGGAATGACGCTAGAGATTGGAAGCAGGTACAGGGAGTTGACATTTAATTAGGAACGGACATGGAACAGGACAGGAACAGCATCAGAACTGGGAAACACAAAGACAGATGACAAACAATGCAGCAGCGGGGAACAGAGCTGGGGAACTGACAAATATAGGGGAGGTAATAAACAGGTGATTGAGTGAGTCCAGGTGAGTCCAATATCGCTGATGCGCGTGACGAGGGAAGGCAGGAGTGCGTAATGCAGGGAAGCCTGGCGCCCTTGAGTGCCAGGGTGGAAGAGCGGGAGCAGGCGTGAATAATAAATTATCTTGAATATCCATAGCCAAAGCCACAATACTAATATATATATATATATATACTATATATATATATATATATAACATGATGTAAAAAAAGAAGGACAGTGAAGATAAGCCAAATTTAGCTAGCTAGGCTAATTGAGGCTGCAGTGCATATGCTTTCTCATCCTACAGTTACGAATAACAAAAACTCCATTAAGAATATTAAGTAGCCAGTAGCAGCTCTTTGTCGTTGTAGCCTATCATTCTCCTTTACCTTTTGATTGGAGACTGTCAGAAAACTTGGTTGTAACATTAATCATTTGGTTGTTACTTCATTGGTTACCTCTACGCAGATGCCCCAGGGGCAGAGTGGCACACACATTGATATGGCACTTTTAAATGTTAGCGCAATCACTAGTACACTAGTAACTTTTCTTGTTGATTGCATGTTTCTCACTGAAGCATGGCTGTCTTCAGCCTGTAGTGCTGCTCTTATTGAAACCTCCCCCAGACTACAGCTTTTCATACTCAGAAATGCTCTCAGCTGTAAGGACTTTTTCTGTATAAACAATACTCCATCACCTATTCTGCCTTCCTCTTGTGATGATTTAGTTAATAACTTTAATAGGAAACTAAGGGTAACCATTGATGCCATAGCTCCAGTAAAGTTGAAAAAGGCCACATCCAAACGGAGTACTCCCCTTGGATGAGTGAGGAAACTAATAAATTAAAGAGAAATGGAGAAAGGCAGAGCGGAAGCGGAGAAAGTCAATGTTGCAGGTCCATTCTGATATTCTGTGAGAGCAACTTGGCATATAACAAGGCAAATAGAAATGCCAGACGAGCTCATTTTTCTAACTTGATCACTAATAATCAGAATAATTTGAGAGTGCTCTTTTTGATCATTGATGGCCTGATAAATCCTACCCCCTCAAACCTACCTCATGCAAATTTTCCTCTGCATCTAAATGTGATGAATTTGCGGCATATTTCAGAGATAAAGCCGGGTATCAGTCAAGAAAGACCTGATGAGAAGTTTGATATGCAAAGTAACAATTTATTTATTTTCCCTGGTTGACACAGACATGCTCAGGAAAATTATATCCCAACTTAAGCCTTCTACCTGCCTTCTCAATCCTATCCCCACCACCTTTTTCAAAACAGTTCTTAATTGCATATCTGAAGAAGTGCAAACTAATGCTAAACACTCCCTGTTCACAGCCACTTTCCCCACTGCACTAAAAACTGCTATGGTGAAACCCCTTCTGAAGAAAATGTATCTAGATTCTTCAGCTCGTAGCGATTTTCGGCCAATCTCCATCCTTCCATTCTTAAGCAAAATTCTGGAGAAATTGGTTTTCAAACAGCTAAATTATATTTTAATTGCCAATGTTATTTTCCAAACTGGTTTTCGGGCCCACTACAGCACAGAGACAGCCTTAGTTAAAATTGTAAATGATCTTAGAGCCAACACAGATGCCAAATATCTCTCTGTTCTTGTACTCGCGGATTTAAGTGTTGCATTCGACACTGGTGACCATGATGTTCTTCTGGACAGGCTGGAGTAGTCTGTCCTGTCCAGTTCTAAATTGGTTTAGGACCTTTTTAAACGGTCAAGAGTTTTTTGGCACCCTTGGTGAACATAACTCAGAGAAAATACATAACACGTGGCATTCCACAAGGATACATTTTGGGTCCGGTACTGTTCAGTTTATATATGTTACCCCTTGGCAGCGTTACCAGAAAGCACAGCATTGATTTTCACTGCTACACAGATGATGCACACCTTTACATTTCTGTGTCACCAGAGGATTTTAGCTCAGTGGATAAATTATTAGACTGTATTAGTGATTTATATACTAGGATGGCTCACAACTTCCTCCAGCTAAATCAAGACAAGACTGAGGTACTTACTTTTGGAGCCACAGCACAATGAGAGAATCTGGCAGCACATTTTAATTCATGGGCAATAAAGATAAAACACCAGTTAAAAAACCTAGGTGTTGTTTTAGGCTTCCGAGTGGCGCAGCGGTGTAAGGCAATGCATCTCAGTGCTAGAGGTGTCACTACAGACCCTGGTTTGATTCCAGGCTGTATCACTACCGGCTGTCATTGGGAGTTCCATAGGGAGGCGCACAATTGTCCCAGCGTCGTCCGGGGTAGGCTGTCATTGTAAATAAGAATTTGTTCTTAACTGACTTGCCTAGTTAAATAAAGGTTACATTTATATTCTCAACTCAATTTCGAATCACACATTAGGAATGTGACCAAAATAGCTTTTTACCACCTGAGGAACATTGCCAAGGTGCGGCCGTTTCTCTCTCAGACTTATACAGAGAAACTCATCCATGCTTTTATTACAAGCAGGCTTGACTACTGTAATGCTCTCCTGTCTGGTCTACCCAAGAAAGCCATTGGTCAACTGCAAAACATACAGAATTCTGCAGGATGGGTACTGACTAATACAAGACGGAGAGCACACATTAGACCGGTTTTAAGGTCTCTGCACTGTCTGCCTGTGAGTTTTAGAATTCATTTGAAGATTCTTCTATTGGTTTTTAAATCAATCCATGTTTGTGCTCCCCAATACATGTCAGACATGCATTTAAGTTATGTACCCAGTAGGTCCCTCATGTCCTCTGGCATTGGTCTTTTAACTATCCCAAAGCCGAGGACCAAGAGGCATGGAGAAGCAACCGTCAATTACCATGCCCCCAGCCTCTGGAATAGACTGTCAAAGAACCTAAGGGGGGCCGAAACCGTTGACATTGTTAAAAGAGATTTTAAAACACACCTTTTTAATCTTTGCTTTTCCTTAGGGTGCTTTTAGTCATTCAGTTTTTGTTGTTATTCTTTATTTTTTTATCCTCTTATGTTTGTTATGTAGTAAATATTTATTTTCATTGTTATTTTTATTTCCCTGTGAATCACATTGTGTTGCATTCCATGTCTGAAAAGCTCTGTATACATAAAGCTTGATTTGATTTGATCTGTATAAATAAAGCTTGATTTGATCCTAACTTTTGCCACACGAGGAGGCTCTATGACTGTAGCTTATTGTCGCTTTGATGACTTATGACTGGTCAACAACAACAAGCTCCACGTGCCACAATCCACTCTTGTGAAAAGCAAGAGAAGCAGAATAAATTATAAAATGTCTCTCTCTCTCTACTGTAGTAGTCGCATTTGGATCTGTTCGGATCTTTCCGGACAAGTCAGTTAAAATTACACATACAGTGACCAGTGATAATCATATCAGATCAGACCCATGACATTATTTAGAATTCTGGATCCGGTCTCGGATATTTGGGAACAGGCGGATCCGTGAATAACTCTAGCGCAGCGTTTCCCAAACTCGGTGCACGTTTTGGTTTTTGCCCTAACACTACACAGCTAATTCAAATGATCAAAGCTTGATGATCAGTTGATTATTTTAATCAGTTGTGTAGTTCTAGGGCAAAAAACAAAACGTGCACCCATTGGGGTCCCGAGGATTGAGTTTGGGAAACCCTGCTCTAGTGTGAACCCTGGACCCTTGGTTCACACACACATCTCCCCTCTCATTGGCTAGAATCGTCCCACCTGATCTTGCCTCCACCTGACTGCCTTCCATTTTTTAAGACATTTATTTTAATTGTTAGGGTGGCCACTATATAATCTGTGATACCGACATTTGATCTATATAGTTTTCTTTTTGCAAAAGTACAATCTGTAACTAACAGAGTGGACTGCGTTTTTGTAGACTTTACCTTTGCCAAAGTTACAAAACAATTGCGTTGCTTAGGAGTGCAAGGGCAAATTGAGTTATTGCACAAGCGCACTTTAGATTAGGTGTTCCCTAATAGAAATATGCAAATAAATGCTAGAACGCACAGATAGGATCTCACTAGCTCTTGCTTGCCTCTGCCCACTTCCTTGCTTGTTCTGGCAACTATGATAAGTTTGATCCATTGTACAACGACGGGCTCTAGTCAACGCGTGAGCATTGCAAAATACATTTACACATACTGTACAGTGCATTCGTAGAGACCCCTTCACTTTTTCCATATTTTGTTACGTTACAGCCTTATTCTAAAATGTATTAAATTCATTGTTTTCCTAATCAATCTACACACAATACCCCATAATGACAAAGCAAACTTTTTACAAGTGTATTAAAAATAAAAAACAGAAATACCTTATTGACATAGGTATTCAAACCCTTTGCTATTAGAAATTGAGCTCAGGTGCATCCTGTTTCCATTGATCATCCTTGAGATGTTTCTACAACTTGATTGGAGTCCACCTGTGGTAAATTCTATTGATTGGACATGATTTGGAAAGGCACACACACACCTGTCCCAGTTGACAGTGCATGTCAGAGCAAAAACCCAGCCATGAGGTCGAAGGAATTGTCTGTGGAGCTCCGAGACAGGATTGTCTCAAAGCACAGATCTGGGGAATGGTACCAAAAAATGTCTGCAGCATTGAAGGTTCCCAAGAACACAGGAGCCTCCATCATTCTTAAATGGAATAAGTTTGGAACCAACAAGACTCTTCCTAGAGCTGGCCGCCTGGCCAAACTGAACAATCGGGGGAGAAGGGCCTTGGTCAGAACCTTCCAGAAGGACAACCATCTCTACAGCACTCAGGCCTTTATGGTAGAGTGACCAGACGGAAGCCACTCCTCAGTAAAATGCACATGGCAGCCTGTTTGGAGTTTGTCAAAAGGCACCAAAAGGACTCTCAGACCATGAGGAACAAGATTATCTGGTCTGATGAAACCAAGATTGAACTCTTTGGCCTGAATGCCAAGCGTCACGTCTGGAGGAAACCAGGCACCGCCCATCACCTGGCCAATACAATCCCTACGGTGAAGCATGGTGGTGGTAGCATCATGTTGTAGGGATATTTTTCAGCGGCAGGAACTGGAAGACTAGTCAGGATCGAGGGAAAGATGAACGGAGCAAAGTACAGAGATCCTTGATGAAAACCTGCTCCAGAACCCTCAGACTGGGGCAAAGGTTCACCTTCCAACAGGACAACGACCCTAAGCACACAGCTAAGACAACGCCGGAGTGGCTTCGGGACAAGTCTCTGTTTTTGCTTTGTCATTATGGGATATTGTGTGTAGATTGGTGGGGGGGAAACTATTTAATCCATTTTAGAATAAGGCGGTACTGTAACAAAGTGGAAAAAGTCAAGGGGTTTGAACACTTTCCAAATTTACTGTACATGTTATTCGATAATTTCATCCAAACTGTTTGCGCCCGTCAACGAGCGTCTGCGTAGCCAGGCGCTAAAATAAAACGTATATTTTTGTATGCTTAACAAGCTGCAAGTCCGGCCTCTCATTTTTAAGAGCATTTACCCATGTGGGTAACTGAATGCTGAACCAAATCGTTTTGTAACTAAACCAAGAGACCACAGCCTGTCGTTTCAAATGGGAACAAATTAGTTATAGTGGACAGCACAAGCATGAAGGTGGGCAGAGCCAAGCACGAGCTAGCGAGAATCTATTGGCGCGTTCTAGCATGCCTGCGCATATTGCCGTTAGGGAACGCCTACATTGTGAAGTGTGCATGTGCAATAACTCAATATGCCTTTGCACTCCTAAACAACTACATTTAAAAAAACTTAATTAGTGAAGTCTGCAAAAGTCAACTGTGTTTGTAACATATGAGTTTTGGGAACGGAAAATTGTATATAGATCAAATGTTTCATTGATGAGAAAATTAGCAGAATGTAGGCCAAAATCCATCTTGATCCATCTTCTCCCACTGCTGGCAACTGGGCTTCCTCTCACTGCCATGCATTGTAGTGAGTGGAAACGCCAAGCGGATGATTCACATGTATACATCCAGTGAAATATCTGTCTCATTCGTCTATCTGTGGCTAAACTGAGGTCCACACTCCAGTCCAGGTGGTGGTAGTGCACCTTTAAGTTGGATTCCAACCAATAAAGAACATAGAGGAAGACCAAAAGAGTCAAGATTACTAGAAACCAACTAGGTTTTCCCTTTTATCTGTAGATTAATTGTCGGAGTAGAGAACACAGGATTTTGTGTGACTCAAAATGGATCAGAATTCTACAAAATCAAGGATAAAGAGGACCTTGTGCATTTCCCCAGCTGTGCTCTGGACACCATATGTGAACTGATTGTCCCCCATCTATCTTCAGAGCTTGTGCTGCTAGGCGACCTAAATTGGAACATGCTTAACACCCCAGCCATCCTACAATCTAAGCTTGATGCCCTCAATCTCACACAAATTATCAATGAACCTACCAGGTATCACCCCAATTCCGTAAACACGGGTACCCTCATAGACATCATCCTAACCAACTTGCCCTCCAAATACACCTCTGCTGTTTTCAACCAAGATCTCAGCGATCACTGCCTCATTGCCTGTATCCGTAATGGGTCAGCGATCAAACGACCTCCACTCATTTACATTTACATTTAAGTCATTTAGCAGACGCTCTTATCCAGAGCGACTTACAAATTGGTGCATTCACCTTATGACATCCAGTGGAACAGCCACTTTACAATAGTGCATCAGATCTTTTAAGGGGGGGGGGGGGGGGGGGGGGGGGGCAGAAGGATTGCTTTATCCTAGGTATTCCTTGAAGAGGTGGGGTTTCAGGTGTCTCCGGAAGGTGGTGATTGACTCCGCTGTCCTGGCGTCGTGAGGGAGTTTGTTCCACCATTGGGGGGCCAGAGCAGCGAACAGTTTTGACTGGGCTGAGCGGGAACTGTACTTCCTCAGTGGTAGGGAGGCGAGCAGGCCAGAGGTGGATGAACGCAGTGCCCTTGTTTGGGTGTAGGGCCTGATCAGAGCCTGAAGGTACTGAGGTGCCGTTCCCCTCACAGCTCCGTAGGCAAGCACCATGGTCTTGTAGCGGATGCGAGCTTCAACTGGAAGCCAGTGGAGAGAGCGGAGGAGCGGGGGTGACGTGAGAGAACTTGGGAAGGTTGAACACCAGACGGGCTGCGGCGTTCTGGATGAGTTGTAGGGGTTTAATGGCACAGGCAGGGAGCCCAGCCAGCAGCGAGTTGCAGTAATCCAGACGGGAGATGACAAGTGCCTGGATTAGGACCTGCGCCGCTTCCTGTGTGAGGCAGGGTCGTACTCTGCGGATGTTGTAGAGCATGAACCTACAGGAACGGGCCACCGCCTTGATGTTGGTGGAGAACGACAGGGTGTTGTCCAGGATCACGCCAAGGTTCTTAGCGCTCTGGGAGGAGGACACAATGGAGTTGTCAACCGTGATGGCGAGATCATGGAACGGACAGTCCTTCCCCGGGAGGAAGAGCAGCTCCGTCTTGCCGAGGTTCAGCTTGAGGTGGTGATCCGTCATCCACACTGATATGTCTGCCAGACATGCAGAGATGCGATTCGCCACCTGGTCATCAGAAGGGGGAAAGGAGAAGATTAATTGTGTGTCGTCTGCATAGCAATGATAGGAGAGACCATGTGAGGTTATGACAGAGCCAAGTGACTTGGTGTATAGCGAGAATAGGAGAGGGCCTAGAACAGAGCCCTGGGGGACACCAGTGGTGAGAGCGCGTGGTGAGGAGACAGATTCTCGCCACGCCACCTGGTAGGAGCGACCTGTCAGGTAGGACGCAATCCAAGCGTGGGCCGCGCCGGAGATGCCCAACTCGGAGAGGGTGGAGAGGAGGATCTGATGGTTCACAGTATCGAAGGCAGCCGATAGGTCTAGAAGGATGAGAGCAGAGGAGAGAGAGTTAGCTTTAGCAGTGCGGAGCGCCTCCGTGATACAGAGAAGAGCAGTCTCAGTTGAGTGACTAGTCTTGAAACCTGACTGATTTGGATCAAGAAGGTCATTCTGAGAGAGATAGCAGGAGAGCTGGCCAAGGACGGCACGTTCAAGAGTTTTGGAGAGAAAAGAAAGAAGGGATACTGGTCTGTAGTTGTTGACATCGGAGGGATCGAGTGTAGGTTTTTTCAGAAGGGGTGCAACTCTCGCTCTCTTGAAGACGGAAGGGACGTAGCCAGCGGTCAAGGATGAGTTGATGAGCGAGGTGAGGTAAGGTAGAAGGTCTCCGGAAATGGTCTGGAGAAGAGAGGAGGGGATAGGGTCAAGCGGGCAGGTTGTTGGGCGGCCGGCCGTCACAAGACGCGAGATTTCATCTGGAGAGAGAGGGGAGAAAGAGGTCAAAGCACAGGGTTGGGCAGTGTGAGCAGAACCAGCGGTGTCGTTTGACTTAGCGAACGAGGATCGGATGTCGTCGACCTTCTTTTCAAAATGGTTGACGAAGTCGTCTGCAGAGAGGGAGGAGGGGGGGGGAGGGGGAGGAGGATTCAGGAGGGAGGAGAAGGTGGCAAAGAGCTTCCTAGGGTTAGAGGCAGATGCTTGGAATTTAGAGTGGTAGAAAGTGGCTTTAGCAGCAGAGACAGAAGAGGAAAATGTAGAGAGGAGGGAGTGAAAGGATGCCAGGTCCGCAGGGAGGCGAGTTTTCCTCCATTTCCGCTCGGCTGCCCGGAGCCCTGTTCTGTGAGCTCGCAATGAGTCGTCGAGCCACGGAGCGGGAGGGGAGGACCGAGCCGGCCTGGAGGATAGGGGACATAGAGAGTCAAAGGATGCAGAAAGGGAGGAGAGGAGGGTTGAGGAGGCAGAATCAGGAGATAGGTTGGAGAAGGTTTGGGCAGAGGGAAGAGATGATAGGATGGAAGAGGAGAGAGTAGCGGGGGAGAGAGAGCGGAGGTTGGGACGGCGCGATACCATCCGAGTAGGGGCAGTGTGGGAAGTGTTGGATGAGAGCGAGAGGGAGAAGGATACAAGGTAGTGGTCGGAGACTTGGAGGGGAGTTGCAATGAGGTTAGTGGAAGAACAGCATCTAGTAAAGATGAGGTCAAGCGTATTGCCTGCCTTGTGAGTAGGGGGGGAAGGTGAGAGGGTGAGGTCAAAAGAGGAGAGGAGTGGAAAGAAGGAGGCAGAGAGGAATGAGTCAAAGGTAGACATGGGGAGGTTAAAGTCACCCAGAACTGTGAGAGGTGAGCCGTCCTCAGGAAAGGAGCTTATCAAGGCATCAAGCTCATTGATGAACTCTCCAAGGGAACCTGGAGGGCGATAAATGATAAGGATGTTAAGCTTGAAAGGGCTGGTAACTACTCATCACTGTCAAACGCTCCCTGAAACACTTCAGCGAGCAGGCCTTTCTAATCGACCTGGCCGAGGTATCCTGGAAGGATATTGATCTCATCCCGTCAGTAGAGGATGCCTGGATATTTTTTTTTAAATGCCTTCCTCACCATCTTGAATAAGCATGCCCCATTCAAGAAATTTAGAACCAGGAACAGATATAGCCCTTGGTTCTCTCCTGACCTGACTGCCCTTAACCAACAGAAAAACATCCTATGGCGTTCTGCATTAGCATCGAACAGCCCCCGTGATATGCAATTTTTCAGGGAAGCAAGAAACCAGTATACACAGGCAGTTAAAAAAGCCAAGGCTAGCTTTTTCAAGCAGAAATTTGCTTCCTGCAACACAAACTCAAAAAAGTTCTGGGACACTGTAAAGTCCATGGAGAATAAGAACACCTCCACCCAGCTTCCAACTGCACTGAAGATAGGAAACACTGTCACCACCGACAAATCCACTATAATTGAGAATTTCAACAAGCATTTTTCTACGGCTGGCCATGCTTTCCACCTGGCTACCCCTACCCCGGTCAACAGCACTGGCCTCCCCTCTGCTACTCGCCCACGCCTTCCCCATTTCTCTTTCTCCCAAATACAGTCAGCTGATGCTCTGAAAGAGCTGCAAAATCTGGACCCTTACAAATCAGCCGGGCTAGATAATCTGGACCCTTTCTTTCTAAAACTATCTGCTGAAATTGTTGCCACCCCTATTACCAGCCTTTTCAACCTCTCTTTCGTGTCGTCTGAGATTCCCAAAGATTGGAAAGCAGCTGCGGTTATCCCCCTCTTCAAAGGGGGGGACACTCTTGACCCAAACAGCTACAGACCTATATCTATCCTACCCTGCCTTTCTAAGGTCTTCGAAAGCCAAGTCAACAAACAGATTACCGACCATCTCGAATCCCACCATACCTTCTCCGCTATGCAATCTGGTTTCAGAGCTGGTCATGGGTGCACCTCAGCCACGCTCAAGGTCATAAACGATATCTTAACCGCTATCGATAGGAAACAGTACTGTGCAGCCATATTCATTGACCTGGCCAAGGCTTTTGACTCTGTCAATCACTACATCCTCATCGGCAGACTCGACAGCCTTGGTTTCTCTAATGATTGCCTCGCCTGGTTCACCAACTACTTCTCTGATCGAGTTCAGTGTGTCAAATCGGAGGGTCTGTTGTCCGGACCTCTGGCAGTCTCTATGGGGGTGCCACAGGGTTCAATTCTTGGACCGACTCTCTTCTCTGTATACATCAATGATGTCGCTCTTGCTGCTGGTGAGTCTCTGATCCACCTCTACGCAGACGACACTATTCTGTATACTTCTGGCCCTTCTTTTGACACTGTGTTAACAACCCTCCAGGCGAGCTTCAATGCCATACAACTCTCCTTCCGTGGCCTCCAATTGCTCTTAAATACAAGTAAAACTAAATGCATGCTCTTCAACCGATCGCTGCCTGCACCTGCCCGCCTGTCCAACATCACTACTCTGGACGGCTCTGACTTAGAATATGTGGACAACTACAAATACCTAGGTGTCTGGTTAGACTGTAAACTCTCCTTCCAGACTCACATCAAGCATCTCCAATCCAAAGTTAAATCTAGAATCGGCTTCCTATTCCGCAACAAAGCATCCTTCACTCATGCTGCCAAACATACCCTTGTAAAACTGACCATCCTACCAATCCTCGACTTCGGTGATGTCATTTACAAAATAGCCTCCAAAACCCTACTCAATAAATTGGATGCAGTCTATCACAGTGCCATCCGTTTTGTCACCAAAGCCCCATATACTACCCACCACTGCGACCTGTACGATCTCGTTGGCTGGCCCTCGCTTCACACTCGTCGCCAAACCCACTGGCTCCAGGTCATCTACAAGACCCTGCTAGGTAAAGTCCCCCCTTATCTCAGCTCGCTGGTCACCATAGCAACGCCCACCCGTAGCACGCGCTCCAGCAGGTATATCTCTCTGGTCACCCCCAAAACCAATTCTTCCTTTGGCCGCCTCTCCTTCCAGTTCTCTGCTGCCAATGACTGGAACGAACTACAAAAATCTCTGAAACTGGAAACACTTATCTCCCTCACTAGCTTTAAGCACCAGCTGTCAGAGCAGCTCATAGATTACTGCACCTGTACATAGCCCATCTATAATTTAGCCCAAACAACTACCTCTTTACCTACTGTATTTATTTATTTTGCTCCTTTGCACCCCATTATTTCTATCTCTACTTTGCACCTTCTTCCACTGCAAACCAACCATTCCAGTGTTTTTTTACTTGCTATATTGTATTTACTTCGCCACCATGGCCTTTTTATATTTTTATTTATTAACCTGTCTAGGATGAGGGTGCCGCTAGCGGCACTCCCCCCCCACCCCCACTGAAAAGGCAGAGCCGCGAAATTCAAATTTTTTTTTTTTTTTTTTTAATTTAACTTTCACACATTAAAGTCCAATACAGCTAATGAAAGACACAGATCTTGTGAATCCAGCCAACATGTCCGATTTTTTAAATGTTTTACAGGGAAGACACAATATGTAAAGATGTAAATCTATTAGCTAAAAACACATTAGCATAATCCACCATCTTTTATTTGTCCACCAACACCAGTAGCTATCACCAATTCGGCTAAACTAAGATATTTATAGCCCCTAACCAAGAAAAAAACTCATCAGATGACAGTCTGATAACATATTTATGGTATGGGATAGGTTTTGTTAGAAAAATGTGCATATTTCAGGTAGATGGCATAGGTTACAATTGCACCCACCGTCACAAATGGACTAGAATAACTACATAGAGCAACGTGTTTACCTACTTACTAATCATCAAACATTTCGTAAAAATACACAGCATACACTAATCGAAAGACACAGATCCTGTGAATACAGACAATATTTCAGATTTTCTAAGTGTCTTACAGCGAAAACACAATAAATCGTTATATTAGCATAGCACATGTGCAAACATTACCCCAGCATTAATTCTAGCCAAAGTGAGCGATAACGTAAACATCGCCAAAATATATTATTTTTTTCACTAACCTTCTCAGAATTCTTCAGATGACACCCCTGTAACATCACATTACAACATGCATATACAGATTGTTCGAAGATGTGCATATTTAGCCACCAAAATCATGGTTAGACAATGGGGAAAGTAGCCCAGCTGGTGAGAAAATGTCCGTGCGCCACATTAGACAGTGATCTACTCGTATACATAAATACTCATAAACGTGACTAAAAAATATAGGGTGGACAGCGATTGATAGACAATTTAATTCTTAATACAATCGGGGAATTACATTTTTTAAATTATCCTTACTTTTCAATACAGTTTGCGCCAAGCGAAGCTACGTCAAAAAACATGGCGTCCTAAGTCACTAAATTTTTTCGACAGAAACACGATTTATCATAATAAAAATGTCCTACTTTGAGCTGTTCTTCCATCAGTATCTTGGGCAAAGGATCCTTTCTTGGGTCTAATCGTCTTTTGGTGGAAAGCTGTCCTCTTGCCATGTGGAAATGCCAACTGCGTTCAGCATGAACTGGAAGCGTGCCCAGCGATTCACAGCGTTTCAGAAATAAATGTCCCAAAATCGCACTAAACGGATATAAATTGCTATAAAACGCTTTAAATTAACTACCTTATGATGTTTTTAACTCCTATAACGAGTCTTAACATGACCGGAGAAAGATTACTCCCAACACTAATGCTTGGAACAGGTGCGGGTCGGTGTCCTCCACGTGCATAACGCAGCTCCAAAAGACTTACTAGCTACAGGGTTTTTTAATTTATAGTGCCTGTGAACGCGCAATCGACCCCATTCAAATCGTCATCACGTAAAGGCATCCAGGGGAAGACATAAGCAGTGTCCGTATACTCATAGCAATAACAGTGGCCTTTTAACTGACTCCAGATCAGGGGCCAACATTTCTGAAATCTGACTCCATGTCAGGGAAATTGCTGTAGAATGGGTTCTGTTCCACTTAGAGACAAAATTTCAACTCCTATAGAAACTATAGACTGTTTTCTATCCAATAATAATAATAATATGCATATTGTACGATCAAGAATTTTGTAGGAAGCCGTTTCAAAAATTACACGATTACCATAAATAGTGACAACAGCGCCCCCAGCCTCAACAGGTTTTAATATATTTTATTTGCCTTCACCTCCCTTATCTCACCTCACTTGCTCACATTGTATATAGACTTATTTTTCACTGTATTATTGACTGTATGTTTGTTCTACTCCATGTGTAACTATGTGTTGTTGTATGTGTCGAACTGCTTTGCTTTATCTTGGCCAGGTCGCAATTGTAAATGAGAACGTGTTCTCAATTTGCCTACCTGGTTAAATAAAGGTGAAATAAATAAATTAAATAAAAATTTCCGGTAAAACATCAACCCGATGTTTACACCCCAGGACAAATTAGCTAGCAACTGCAAACTAACTAGCTAAATGTATGTTTCGACCTGTCCCCAAATTAATATAGTTGGTTCAGAGTCCGTTTTGATATTTCAACCTGCTTATCCTGATCGCGTCTGGTGTGGAAGGACCAAAACAAAATAGCGTGCCCGGTGACAGTACCACTACATATTCGTCGAAAGCTAGCACGTGACTGAAGTACTGCCTGATTGTGACGTCAGATGCCGGCGCCTCTAAAATGATGTGACCTCCACAGTAGGACCATTCCATAGGCAACCGATAGATGACAATTCCTTGGCAGGTTTAAAAAGATATTATTCAAAGGTAATAATCGTGACTCATTTTGTTTTACCTTGTGACCGTATCACTGCTGCGGGTATTCTACTAAAATTATGATATACCGGTAAGTTTAACGTGATTAGGACAGCGTGCCCTGGGCTTTGAAGAATAGGAATTGCGTAAACCTAACCTGCAATTCGGAAACAATTGACTAGGGCTGTGCCCCTCCATCCATGCCCTTTAGATTGTCTTTCATTTATAATGGATTTGATTAAAGTGTATGATTTTATAGGTAGTTAGATATATATTGCAGATCATTGACCTCTTCTTAGCTTGCTATATATAGCTAGCTAACTCAGCATCACTGACAGCTCCTTGTCAATAATAGCGGCAAATTACTAACTTGGCCAAACTAGCAGCACTACCCATCTGACTAGCAAACTCACCTGTCAGCTTTCTTCTATGGAAAAATGTGTTGTCGTAGTAAGAAACCCAATTACAATTAGCTAACTCGTTTTTGTTTTAACTAAATTACGTTTTGGTTCGCTAAATCGACAGATTGTTGTAGTTACGAGCCCGCGATGTCGGCTGCAATGCTCAATTGATGGTTAGCTAGTTAGCTAACTTTAGCTGGCTGAGCTAACTCGGGGCAGTGTGGCTAATTTGGAACGCGAAGTTATATTTTTCTGAGCAAAAAGTTGCTGATTTGGTAGCTAGATCACGTCATCTCAAATGACCTTTCGATGGTAGAATCACCTTCATCAGGGAGGTGGCCCAGTTGCTTGCTGTTAGTCAACTGAATATTGCCCAGACTAATCCAGACCAAGTCCTGTATAACGTTAGGTGATAAACCAGAGTGTAGCTAACCTAACGTGTTCTGTATCTTCCACTAGGTTACTATGGGTGACATTGCGAAGGGAAAGAAGGCCTTCGTTCAGAAATGCGCCAAGTGCCACACTGTCGAAGACGGTGGGAAGCACAAAGTGGGTCCAAACCTTTGGGGTCTGTTCGGACGTAAGACTGGTCAGGCTGAGGGCTACTCCTACACGGATGCCAACAAGAGCAAAGGTAGGCCTTTTCACCTGTCCTCCTAGTTAGTGGGAAATGGCTAGAAGGGATCCAGATTGTCAAATTAACAACATTTTCCTAACCTGCTACGGAAGTCAAATCGTCTCGATTCGGAGTAGAGACTCAGGGCTAGAAAATGGTATATCATACACTACAGTTGAGGAACAATGGGGAAAGTAATTCGGCTTTGAAAGTTGATGAACTTGTAACCCCACTTTTGAGAAAATGGCCCTTTGAATGTTTTGGTACACCTACTAGAGAGCTCTTCATTGTCTACACCCATTCAGCATTGTTTACACCCTCTTAAACCTTAGCCCCACGCATCTCTTTAGGGATTTACATGTGCTAAATGGAGTGAGTATGGTAATGTGCTAAACATCCAAAGATTCCAAGACTAAAGACTTGTTTATACTATGTCTATTGTCATGTCTGTAGACAGTTGTCGCAGTGACATCATGAACATTCTATTGTCATCTGACATCAAACTTGTCGTTATGAAAAAGTATAAACCTAAAAATGACAAGCTGCATGACATCAGCAGCCTGGTGTTCCAAAATAGCAGAACTGGTATATTTTAACACCAATGAACCCATCCGTTTTAAAAAATGAATTTAGTATATCTAAATTTAGCAAACGAGGCAACTAAAAGCAACTTTCTAAACAATGTTTTGGTTCATTTCTAGCTTGTTAGTTAGTTAGCTAGCTAACGTTAAGTTAGCTGAGTAGCCAGTTCAATTAATGACCATATCATAGCTGACTGATTTAACTTTAGCACATTTTTTAAAAATTATTACAGGTTAATAAACTCACAACACAGCTAATTGCAGAAAATTGCTTACGTTTGTGAGTGTGACGGAATAAAAAAAGGGCATTCTACCTGGTAAACACACTATATCAAAAATCTAAGTTTATTTGTCACATGTACAGGATACAGAAGGTATAAATGGCATAATGAAATGTTTACCTGCATAGTGGAGTCTTTTGTTTAGACATGTAGCTAGCTAGCTAAACCATTCACCATAATACCAACTCATGTTACTACTATACATGATTCTGCAGGTAGCCAAAGCTAACCAACTGGTTTCAGTGTTAGCTAGATAGCTAACATTAGGCTATAACTAGCGATGCAAATGGATTTCTGAGATGCAACAATTTTTACTGTACAGATCATACATGTAATGTTAGCTAGCTAACAGTTTGCTTTAACTTGCAATTAAAGCAACTTTCGAACAAAATGATGAATGTATAATATCTGAAAATGTAGCTAGCTAGATAGACTCTTACACATGCATGGATTAACGCTTCTCCCTCTGTCATGGATGCCAAGATTGCCCTTAGTTTGAAGATGTAATCTGGAGGCAGGTGATTTCATACAACAGCCTTCGGCAGAATTTTCTTAGGTATCATACTCTGCTTCCACCAGGCATTTCACTGATTTCAAAACTCTTGTCAACTTCTTCTGTGACAACAACACTGTTGATTGCCGTTTCAGATGATTACAATGTCTGGTTCAATTAAAATGTTTTAACCTAAATCAGGGATTTCCTCATCGTCTGAAAATGAATCAGAGTCAGCATGGCACGATCGTTCTCCAGAAAGTGGAGAGCATTAGCAACACTTTTGCAGTTTGTGACATCTTTCAAAAAAAGCTGTGTTAGAATGGATTACCTACACATACTGAGCAGCTCATGTTATAGACCGATGCATGCTACATGGCAGTCTAAGTCAAATTCATCTCTCGGGATTTCCAGCCCATCCATTATCTCAGCAAATTATGCCTAGCGGGAAGGTTCCTGACTTTTTCCGTGGCTAAACCAGCTAGGCTCGTAATTTAATTTGTATTTACAGATGGCATACAAGTTTGTTATTAAGGCAAATGAAAGTTCACATGTTCCAGAAGGCATTTCTGCCACCAAAAAGGTGTTTTGGTAAAGAATAAATATTTAGGTTCAAATTACTCCTGTGAAGTGCTGATGTGTGACATGTGCCTAGTTTGCTGAACAAAGTCGCAATTTGACAAAAGCTGGATCCCTTCTAGCCATGAACTAGTTAGTGCTGCATGAGTCAATTTACATTTCTAGTCAAGTGAGGAAATGTATAGCTGTCCCCAAACTTGCAGGTCATGAATTAAATGTCAGATAATTAACTGAATATTGTCTTGATGTACAGAGTTCCTTGCCTTAGCTAAGGGATTGTATTATTCTCTTGTAGGCATTACTTGGGGTGAAGCCACCCTGATGGAGTACTTGGAAAACCCTAAGAAATACATTCCAGGAACAAAGATGATCTTTGCTGGCATCAAGAAGAAGGGCGAGCGCCAAGACCTTGTTGCATATTTGAAGTCTGCGACATCATAAAACATTATATTTGAAGATAAATATTTAAGTTAAGTGTTTTTAATCTGAGTTTGTTGTCCCTTTTTTGATCTGTACTTCAATGACACAAAATCACTATTTAATGGCCAGGACTCATCAATCTTTGTGTTGTCATGGAATACTTCCTATGCCAGACCCATCTTACTTGTGAACAGAATCCAATATTACTTGATTTAATGCTGAGATATCAGTCATGGTTGATCAGCTGGTGGTTACTGAAGGTCCCTGGTTTCTCTCCCTCCTGAAGGAATGACAATATATTCCCTGGTTTCACAGGAGCTGTTGAAAGTGTAAGTTATTTTACTGTAATGAAAGTTATAAGTATTCCAGAATGCTGTTGGTAATTGTGAAGTGGCTATATGCACTATGGTTATGTACCTGAAGGAATTGATCAATAAAGTGCTGAAATTTGAGCATGTAATGCTTATTTTTTGTGTGGATTTTTGTCTTTGCATAAATAACATAGGATTGATATTCAACAAGGAAATAGGGTTAGGTACATTGAGAGGTCCTTTAATTTTAATAGGATAAGTCATTAAATTTCTAAGTTCCAGAATGGTTTGAAAATGGCAGCCATATTGGTCAGGGAGAAATCCAAACCAGTCTAATTGGAATGAATGGCAGTGGTATAATCCTGATTATACTTTCAGCAGGAAAATAAGACATATCAGCAATTATGTAATATAATTATTATCATATAAATAGTTTATTGGTCTTATACCAATGTTCTGTATAAATAGCCTCTAAAATGTATGTAAACAGACATGTTTTTTCTTGGCAAAATTATTATATGATACATTATCAGTACTTGTTGCATTTACAGCTTGTCTAAGTCCTATCAACTGATTTCAGACAGTGTATGGTTGCATTGTTTAAATGGAATGTTGGCATGTAGACAGAAAATTGTGTTCAGATTCAGTGGCATATTTAAGTGCTAGCCCTGAGTTTTCATGGATCAACCAATTACTTGGGATTAAAGACACTGAACAAAAATATAAATGCAACATGCAAAAATGTCAAAGATTTTACTGTGGTACAGTTCATATAAGGAAATCAGTGAATTTAAATACATTCATTAGGACCTAATCTATTGATTTCACATGACTGGGCAGGGCCTGGGAGGGCATAGGCCCACCCAATTGTGGGTGTAATAAAGCCCTTTTTGTCTCCACAAAAGGGCTTTATTACAGACAGACAGAAATACCCCCCCCCCCCCCCCCCCCTCCCCCCAGATGATCCCCGCAGGTGAAAAAGCTGGATGTGTTGGTCCTGGGCTGGCGTGGTTACACGTGGTCTGCGGTTGTGAGGCAGGTTGGACGTATTGCCAAATTCTCTAAAACGGCATTGGAGACAGCTTATGGTAGAGAAATGAACATTACAGTTTCTGTTAACTGCTCTGGTGGACATTCCTGCAGTCAGCATGGCAATTGCCCACTCCCACTCAACTTGAGACATCTGTGGCGTTGTGTGACAAACCTGCACATTTTAAAATGACCTTTTATTGTCCCCAGCACAAGGTGTAATGATCATGCTGTTTAATCAGTTTCTTTATATGACACACCTGCCAGGTGGATGGATTATCTTGACAAAGGAGAAATGCTCACTAACAGGGATGCAAACAAATTTGTGCACACAATTTGAGAGAAATAAGCTTTTTGTGCATCTGGAACGTTTCAGGGATTTTTTATTTTAGCTCATGAAACGTTTGTGCTTATATTTTTGCTCAGTGTATTATATCTATTTATATATTATACTTCTAGTACCTGAGGTCTGTACCTGGAAATACAATATAAAGATGGCTAAGCAAGATAGTCCTTAATCAAAGGTACTCTATATCAGTGTTTCCCAACCCTGGTCCTCGAGTACCCCCAATAGTATACATTTTTGTTGTAGCCCTGGACAATCACACCTCATTTAACTAATTGAGCATTTGATGATTAGTTTACAGTCTGAATCAGGTGTGCTTGTCCAGGGCTGCAATGAAAATGTGTACTGTTGGGGGTACTCTAGTACCAGGGTTGGGAAACACTGCTCAATATAATGACGAGATGGTGTTGTCTCCGTCCTAACAATGGGAGTTATTGGAGTTCTCATTTGGTCAAAAGTTTGTCCTCCGTCCTCCGTGACCCAGAAACCAATGAGTGTGTCAGTTCGTTAGTAGGCAAGCGGAAGACTGTCCTCGCCTCCTCAATAGCATCCTTTTGGCAAGGAAACACAAGTGCATCCTACTGCGGAAGAGTTTTGATTTCTGCCTACCACACATCCTTTGAATCTGCTGTTGTATTGTTGGAGGAGAAAAGCATGCACACATTTAAAAATGATATGCTACTTATCTTTTTATCTCAAAATGTCTTGCACAACTACCTGCATTTGTTTTATCACTTTATACATTCAATTTTGGATTCCACCCTGTAAACATAATTTGCCTGATGATGCGCGATTGGAGAAATAATTTCAAATTTCATACAAGACCATTTTTTTTACAAAATCCCTCACAGTCTCACAGACCCCAATACAAAAAAATCCACACTTGGGGCTCTATTCAGTCTGTATCACTAAAGCGCTGCGAGAGACAAATGTAAAGGTCATTTCCGATTGAGCCGACATATGCAGCATCTATCGTGAACGCAGCCTTAATTTCAATCATGCTCCAACGTGGACTTCAGCGATACGGATTGAATAGAGCCCTTGGTCTGCTTTCGCTGTATTCTTGAGTGGATAGTTTTTGACGGGAGTAGAGCCTCGCTTCACCTCTTCTTCGCTGCCTTAATTTATGTTTTATGGTCTTTTGCCACAAATGCATTTCTTACAAGGGGTCGGGTGAATGATTAACAACCAATCTGGAAGTAAAAGTTTAGAGTTTCTAAATTACCACTGTTAAATTAGCCTGATTGTCAGTCTTAATGTAATTTGTGTTCAAAGATCAGACCCGGTTTTGTCCTCATATGACCTCAGCAAAAATACTTCAGTTCAGAATGGTGCACTGGACTGCAGCTTGATTTCACACAATCGTCATGAACTCAATGTAGATTATCGATAGACTAGTTTATAGAATTTAATATGAAGCTAATGTCAAAGTAAGGCAAACTAGCGACAATGGACATACTTATAAAAATAAACTGGGTGAGTAATAATAGTGTAACGACCCTGGTTCAACAGTAAAAATATGTGAAAAAATGTGCACGCTCAAGGACAAATATGGTTCTTGTGTGCGTCCGAGTGGGGGGAAAAGTGGGTTGCGCAACACGTTTTCTAATCAGACGGTGCGTGCTCATATGCATAAACTAAGAAAAATTTTCTTTCAAATTCAATATAAGGTGTATTTTTTGCATGAAAGATACTATACAGAGCTCTTGTGAAGAATGTTGCCCCCTACCGTCAACCAATAGTTGTATTTATTATGGATCCCCGTTTATTTATTTATTATGGATCCCCGAAGCTACTCTTCTTGGGGTCCGGCAAAATTAAGACAGTTATACAATTTTAAAAACATTACAATACATTCATTACCGATTTCACAACACACTGTGTGCCCTCAGGCCCCTACTCCACTACCACATACTACCAGCTGTCATGCCCTGACCGTAGAGATCCTTTTTATGTCTCTATTTTGGTTGGTCAGGGCGTGAGTTTGGGTGGGCAATTTATGTCTGGTCTTCTATGTTGTCCTTGTTTTGTATTTCTATGTGTTTGTCCTGGTATGGTTCCCAATCAGAGGCAGCTATCTGTCGTTGTCTCTGATTGAGAACCATACTTAGGGAGCCTGTTCCCACCTGTGTTGGTGGGTGGTTATCTTCTGTTTAGTGTTTGTTGCACCTTTCAGAACTGTTCGTTGGTCGTTTTGTTGTTTTTGTTCGCATGTTCATCTTTATTAAAAATATTATGGATACGTACCACGCTGCACTTTGGTCCTCCTCTCCTCCCGACGACAATCGTTACACCAGCTGTACACAGCCCATCTGTAAATAGCCCATCCAACCAAATACCTACCTCATCCCCATATTTGTTTTTGTTTTTCTGCTCTTTTGCACACCAGTATATCTACTTGCACATCCTCATCTGCACATATATCGCTAAATTGTAATTACTTCACCACTATTGGCCTATTTATTTATTATTTTTCTATTGTGTTATTGACTGTACGTTTGTTTATCCCATGTGTAACTCTGTTGTTTTTGTCTCACTGCTTTGCTTTATCTTGGCCAGGTCGCAGTTGTAAATGAGAACTTGTTCTCAACTGGACTACCTGGTTAAATAAAGGTGAAAAAAAGATATATATCTACGACCAATCATGTTAATGTGGAGCTATACGGGAGCCTCCGCATTGTTACAGAATGTAGGAGGCGCACGGCATCGCCGTACAGTGCTCGATTTGGCCTCCGCAAGTCTCCAGAGGCTTCGCAATTGCGTTACACCCTCCGTACTGCGCCTCTGGCCGCATTTTCGGATCAAGCATAAATCGGTTTAAATCGGCTATTAGGTGGCAGAGGGTGAGACGAGGGCGGCATTTTCCGAGCTAAACTGACCAAGATGCACCTCCAAAAACACCTCACATAATTCTGCCCCAAAACAATGAAAACATATCTCACCTAGTTGCATAAGGGCCATTAAGGTGAGGTCTAACAAAGTTGATTTACTGTTAGAAGGATGCCCTACTTCCAGTGGTGACCTGTTATTCAGGGCAGGTTGGGCAGAGCCCCATATTTTTTACATTATTATATTTTCTTGGGGCTTGCCTTTTTTGCATGTTATTTTGGCATTAATACGTGTCACATATCAGTTTGCAAACAATGTTAAAAATAATATATCATTGAGTTAATGAAGCCACATACAAACATGGTCTCGTTTTTGTTTTATTGAGTAAGGCAGCTCCAAAATGCAGGTATTTCAGCCTAGCTCAGTGCTTTCTGTGGTGGTGGGGCAAGCCAGCAGAAAATACGGAGCGTTGCGCCATGATTGGCTCAATGTTCTGTCACTTTTGGGGACAATCTTCTGGCAAATCTTTTTTAATCCTTGTCATAGGAAGAGAAATAATGAAGAGAAATTATAGATAAAATCGTCCATTGGACATAAACATTACACAAGTTGGAAATCGCAAATTCAACAAGTAGTTTGAAAGGAATCAGTGACAGTGGGTGTGGTCCCAAATCTGGGGCTCTTTTCCAAGTTTAAAATGATAAACGTTCAACATTGGCCATGCTGTCAATGAAGCATGATTTGTGCCGCACACAAAACAACTGTTAACTCGGAACTATGAAAACTTCATAGACAACTGGGAAATTGGAAATAAACGCGCTCCGACTGGGAAAATACGTTTTCAACGGTCATCAAACTTGGAATTGTAAATCCGAATTGTAAAGCACCATAAATCCAGAGAATGCAGACTTTGAGGACAAAATTTGCCCATGAAGGACCGCCGTGCCACCTTCCTGTTCAAGTGAGCATGGCACAACAAAGAGTCCAAAAATGTATTGTATGCTGCTGCATAAATTATGTAATATCCCAGGGTGATATGTATTCTATAGGTAAGAAAGTAATACTAAGTGTATGTTGTGTATGTTGTGTGCCTCACCCTAATAATTTGGTCTATTTACCCCTCATAATTTTGCCTACTGTTCTGACTGTTCTACTGTAGCCTATAACCTGTTTTAGAGAAATGTAATCATCGAATATTGTAAGAGCTTTCGTTTTCTGTATTCATGTCACGATCGTGTGGAGGATTGACGGACCAAAACGCAGCTTTAGGAAAATAAGCCATCTCCTTTTTATTAACGAAGAAGGCAAACGAAACAAAAACACTTAAACACTAAACAAAACAAGAAAACGATCGTGAAGCTAAACAACGATGTGCACACACTGGCTACAAACGTATCACATAGACAACTACTCACCACAAATGAAAGCCTATGGCTACCCTAAATAAGGCTCCCAATCAGAGACAACCGAAATCAGCTGTCTCTAATTGGGAACTCATTCAGGTAACCATAGACTCTCCTAGACAACTAAACATACATAGACAACGCTAGACACATGTACTCAACACAAACCCATATACTACACCCAACAACCCCTTTACCATAGAAACACCCAAAACCAACAAAACACAAACATTCCCCATGTCACACCCTGACCTAACTAAAATAATAAAGAAAACAAAGAATACTAAGGCCAGGGCGTGACAATTCATCCTACAGTTCTGACTTGGTGTACAGTCGTGGCCAAAAGTTTTGAGAATGACACAAATATTAACAAAGTCTGCTGCCTCAGTTTGTATGATAGCAATTTGCATATACTCCAGAATGTTATGAAGAGTGATAAGATAAATTGCAATTAATCGCAAAGTCCCTCTTTGCCATGCAAATGAACTGAATCCCCCAAAAACAATTCCTCTGCATTTCAGCCCTGCCACAAAAGGACCAGCTGACATCATGTCAGGGATTCTCTTGTTAACACAGGTGTGAGTGTTGACAAGGACAAGGCTGGAGATCACTCTGTCATGCTGATTGAGTTTGAATAACAGACTGGAAGCTTCAAAAGGAGGGTGTACCGCCTAGTACAGTGGTTCTTCCTGTAAAAGTTGTGTCGTACTGCAGCACACCTTGTGGGCTGCCGCGGAATTCTATGGCACGTTATTTCACTTCTTTGATATAGGGGGCAGCATTTTCACTTTTGGATGAATTGCGTGCCCATAGTGAACTGCCTCCTACTCTGTCCCAGATACTAATATATGCATATTATTATTACTATTGGATAGTAAACACTCTGAAGTTTCTAAAACTGTTTTAATGATGTCTGTGAGTATAACAGAACTCATATGGCAGGCAAAAACCTGAGAAAGAATCCAAACAGGAAGTGAGCATTCTGAGACTGGTCGATATTAAAGTCATCGCCTATTAAATTCCCTGTAATATATGGATATGTTTGCACTTCCTACGCCTTCCACTAGATGTCAACAGTCTGTAGAACGCTGAATGAAGCCTCTAGTGTGATGTGGGGCCGGATGGGAGGTGTTTCAGTCATTGGTCTGGCAGATTGCCAGTTCTTGCTCCTGCTCTTTCCTCATTATATCGCCTTGCGTTCCATTACTTATACAGACATGAAGAAATGCTCCGGTTGCATTAAGAACAAGTGTATCTTTAATTCTGTGTAAAACATGTATCTTTCATCAAAGTTTATGATGAGTATTTCTGTTATTTGACGTGGCTCTCTGCAATTACTCCGGATATTTTGGAGGCATTTCTGAACATGGCGCCAATGTAAACCGAGATTTGTGGATATAAATATGCACATTATTGAACAAAACATAAATGCATTGTGTAACATGATGTCCTATGAGTGTCATCTGATGAAGATCATCAAAGGTTAGTGATTAATTTGATCTCTATTTCTGCTTTTTGTGACTACTATCTTTTGCTGGGAAAATGGTTGTGTTTTTCTGTGCCTATGTACTGAGCTAACATAATTGTTTGGTGTGCTTTCCCCGTAAATCCTTTTTGAAATCAGACATGTTGGCTGTATTCACAACATGTGTAGCTTTAATTTGGTGTCTTTCATGTGTGATTTCGTGAAAGATTGATTTTTATAGTAATATATTTGAATTTGGACATTTTTTCTGGATTCTGGCCAAGTGGGATGCAACCGTCCCACCTATCCCAGAGAAGTTAATTGTCAGCCACTGTTGCCATTAACGCTAGTTAGTGCTAGTTTGACCACCAGAGGGCATCTTTGAGAAGCATTTGATAGTCTTCTATACTGGCTGTAACAGAGAATTTAAAACCCTTTTTTTGTAAGATCATAGTATATGGGATTTATTTTTAGAAATTTAGCTTAATTAATTTGATTAATATTATGGTGTTTCTATTCCAAGAAAATGAAAAACGAAACCGCCGCCCTAAGGGACTTCCAATCACGGCTGGTTGTGATACAGCCAACCTAACTAAGAAATACATTGGACGATACCTTCCCTCTTAGCAAGAGTCTATTGTCCTGCTAATAGCCCATAATGGCACTCGTTCCTCGCCCTCTTCAACGCGTCATTCTCTGCCAATGACGAGTGACTCTCCGCCAATACCGCCTGGCTCTGGACCAATGCATCAGCTGTCGACCGTATCTCTGCCCTCAGATAATGTTTCTCTTTTTTCTGTTCAGGGTGGAGTTTGGGGCGGGGTGAGGAGTACTGAAAAGGTGTGACTTTCAAGTTATAATAGGCCATATGTATACAGCAGATTGCCGATTGTCCTCACTTTGATTATGTTGTAACAACATACTGTAGCACCATGAACAGGATCTCTGTGTATTTATGTGAGCAGATCAGGAGGAATGGAAAATCTACTGGAGACATTTCAAAAACACTGGTAGACTTGGGGATTTTGGTCACAGACAGTGCTATTCGCTTACACTATCATTAGATGCTGTAACGGCAGCCTTCCCTCTCTTCACTAGAAGAGGCGGTGAAACAGGGATCAGACCAACACGCAGCGTAGCCAGTGCTCAACATGTTTAATACGAACGATAAACGTGAACACTTAACAAATACAAAATAATAAATGTGGCAAACCGATACAATCCTAGCTGGTGCATAGAAAACACAGAGACAGGAAACAACCACCCACAAATCCCCAACACAAAACAAGCCACCTATATATGATTCCCAATCAGGGACAACGATTGACAGCTGCCTCTGATTGAGAACCATATTAGGCCGAACACAGAAACAGACAAACTAGACACACAACATAGAATGCCCACCCAGCTCACGTCCTGACCAACACTAAAACAAGCAAAACACACAAGAACTATGGTCAGAACGTGACAGATGCCTGTGTTACGCCAAACGCGAAAGCCCGGGAAAATGAACAGGTAGAGTAGGCTACAATACTGTAAAGTAGGCCTAATAATGCAAAAATAATGCTTAAATAAATCAACTGCTGGTATTTACTGTATGCTGCACATTTTTACATTGTATTCCATTTCCAGCAAGACTATTCAAGCGATCGACTCACTAATAGATGAAGATGCGCTCGGCAAAGGCCATCAAAATTGCTACAGAAAAAAAGAAGATCAAGCAAGCCAAGTCCCAAGCATCCCCTCATGTGTGGGGGGCAATTTCTCCCCAGGGACCAGGCCCATATTTGATTTTTGATGGTAAGTTTAGCTATTTACCAAGCAAAAGGTACATCAAATATTGTAGCCTACATCTCGTGGACTGCTTTGTGTTCCAAAATAATTCACTGTTGCCTCCTTTTTCAGGTATCATGGCTTGAGATTTCTTTGAGGAAGAAATCATCAAGAGATATGCTGGACCCTATGTCAGAGAGGTGTTTCTGGGACCACATTGTTTCTTTCAAGGTAGGATTATAGCAATATTTTGTTATCTTTAAGTCTATTTACATGTATATTTCTAGTATTGTACATAATGTTGCATTATGGGCTAAACCTGCTACAGTACTACAGTACACGTGTGAAAACCTGTTTTCAAAATGCCTCCAGCTGTCCATCACTACTGTAAATAAAAGCACAGCATCTTGTTTGCATCTTGTTTACATTCTTTATTGTAACCACAATGTCACAAATCATTTGTACCTTTCTAATTACTTTTATAGTTTGGGATTTACAAAAACCTTAGTGTAACAACAGTTTTAGTAAGTAATATGCTACAGTCCAGTTACAGCTTGTTCTGATCAAGTAGAAACAAAGAAACAAGTGTCTTTTTTCATTGTTTATTTAGTGGCACTACAAATGTGAATGAATATTTACCAAACAAAACACATTACAAAATTGCAAAAAAAAAAATTTAACCTTTACTTAACTAGGCAAGTCAGTTAAGAACAAATTCTTATTTACAATGACGGCCTACCCCGGCAAAACCCAGATGACGCTCGGCCAATTGTGCGCCGCCCTATGGGACTCCCAATCACGGCCGGATGTGATACAGCCTGAATTCAGATTGTTTCCTTGGATATTCATCTCATTAGTGTAGATAGAGAACAACAATGGTGAAAGGACACACCCCTGGGGCACCCCTGTGTTCAGGGTCAGTTCACCAGAGAGGGCCCTATTCATGAGGACCCTCTGGGCGGTCAGTTAAAAAGTCCTTGATCCAACCTGAGGCGCCTCCGTTGACATTCAGGTCCAGTAGTAGTTTCAGCAGTGTGTGTATTTGGAACCAACTTTCTATGGCTTGTTTAAAAATAATGATATCTTGGAGATTATTTTGTTTTCAAATAGCCTAAAGTGAGCGAGAAAAAGGCCATTCTTGAACATGGGGTGAGACATTCTTACTAATTTGTAAATAAAGCCAGTTTGTCATTTAGAATTATTTATTTCTGTTTTTAGAGGGAGAGAAACAAAAAGCCCACCATCGCTTCATGGGTTTCCCGGTTTGCGGCCGGCACTTGTATCGAACCAGCATCTGTAGCAACGCAGTTTGCACTGCGATGCTGTGTCTTAGACCACTGCACCACAAAAATCCAAAAGGTTTTTAATGCTGATCAATTTCCTTGCACAAAGGATATTGTTCTGCTAATAGCCCATAATGGCGTGGTACAACGTGACCGGTCGGTAGTAGGCTACAGTACTACAGTAAGAGCAAAATAATCCTAACATTTCCACACCATAATACTGACGATTAGTAACAAAATAATGTGTCCTTTTCTGGGTGTGCGTGTGCAGGACAGAGGAATAGCAATTCTTACACTATTGTTCTCAATTCAATCACCTTCTTCATCCTCCTGATTCAGCTCATTGAAATTCAATTTTGAAGTCATGCACAATTATCAGTTTCTATTTGGTTGATGTTGCTCATTCATTGTCAGTTAGAGACACATTAGCACCTTGGGACCCAAAAGCATAATCAGTGCTCTAACTCCCCCTTGCGCTGGTCTGGAGCAATGAAGCAGTGACGCAGGGTATCGTACTAAACCAAAAATTACCTATAAATCCCTCAGCATAATCTCAAAACTTTTAGATGAGTAACCACTGTATATAAATCCTGGATGGCAGGAAGCTTGACCGTAAGAACTACCCTCTGTAGTGCCTTACGGTCAGATGGTGAGCAGTTGCCATACCAAATCAAAATGATTTAATCAGATGTATTTATATAGCCCTTCTTACATCAGCTGATATATCAAAGTGCTGTACAGAAACCCAGCCTAAAACCCCAAACAGCAAGCAATGCAGGTGTAGAAGCACGGTGGCTAGGAAAAACTCCAGAGAAAGGCCAAAACCTAGGAAGAAACCTAGAGAGGAACCAGGCTATGAGGGATGGCCAGTCCTCTTCTGGCTGTGCCGGGTGGAGATTATAACAGAACATGGCCAAGATGTTCAAATGTTCATAAATGACCAGCATGGTCAAATAATAATAATCACAGTAGTTGAGGAGGGTGCAACAAGTCAGCACCTCAGGCGATGATGCAACCAGTCAGGATTCTCTCGATGGTGCAGCTGTAGAACTTTTTGAGGATCTGGGGACCCATCCCAAATCTTTTCAGTCTCCTGAGGGGAAAAGGTGTTGTTGTGCCCTCTTCACAACTGTCTTGATGTGTTGGGACCATGATAGTTTGTTGGTGATGTGGAGACCAAGGAACTTGAAACTCTCGACTCGCTCCATTACAGCCCCGTCAATGTGAATGGGGGCGTGTGCGGCCCTCCTTTTCCTGTAGTTGATGATCAGCTCCTTTGTCTTGCTCACGTTGAGGGAGAGGTTGTTGTCCTGGCACCACACTGCCCAGGTCTCTGACCTCCTCCCTATAGGCTGTCTCATCGTTGTTGGTGATCAGGTGTTGTGTTGTCAGCAAACTTTATGATGGTGTTGGAGTCATGCTTGGCCACGCAGTCGTGGGCAAATAGGGTGTACAGGAGGGAACTAAGCACTCACCCCTGAGAGGTCCCGGTGTTGAGGATCAGCGTGGCAGATGTGTTGTTGCCTACCCTTACCACCTGGGGGCGGCCCGTTTGAGCAGACACATGCACATTTGTGGCCTGCTGGAGGTCATTTTGCAGGGCTCTGGCAGCTCCTCCTGCTCCTCCTTGCACAAAGGCGGAGGTAGCGGTCCTGCTGCTGGGTTGTTGCCATCCTACGGCCTCCTCCACGTCTCCTGATGTACTGGCCTGTCTCCTGGTAGCGCCTTCATGCTCTGGACACTACGCTGACAGACACAGCAAACCTTCTTGCCACAGCTCGCATTGATGTGCCATCCTGGATGAGCTGCACTACCTGAGCCACTTGTGTGGGTTGTAGACTCCGTCTCATGCTACCACTAGAGTGAGAGCACCGCCAGCATTCAAAAGTGACCAAAACATCCGCCAGGAAGCACTGAGAAGTGGTCTGTGGTCACCACCTGCAGAATCACTCCTTTATTGGGCGTGTCTTGCTAATTGCCTATAATTTCCACTTTTTGTCTATTCCATTTGCACAACAGCATGTGACATTTATTGTCAATCAGTGTTGCTTCCTAAGTGGACAGTTTGATTTGACAGAAGTGTGATTGACTTGGAGTTACATTGTGTTGTTTAAGTGTTCCCTTTATTTTTTTGAGCAGTGTATATATCTTTTTTTGTAGGTCTAGGGTTTCTGGGAACGATGTTGATGTGAGCCATGACCAGCCTTTTAAAGCACTTCATGCTACCGACGTGAGTGCAACGCGGCCATAGTCATTTAAGCAGATTACCTTCACGTTCTTGGGCACAGGGACTATGGTGGACTGCTTGAAACATGTAGGTATTACAGACTCGGTCAGGGAGAGGTTGATAATGTCAGTGAAGACACTTGCTAGTTGGTCCGCACATGCTCTGAGTACACTTTCTGGTAATCCGTCAGGTCCCGCGGCCAGAATGTTGACTTTTTTAAAGTTTTTGCTCACATCGGCTACTGATAGCGTGATCATACAGCCGTCCGGAACAGCTGGTGCTTTGATGCATGCTTCAATGTTGCTTGCCTCGAAGCGAGCATAAAAAGCATTTAGCTCGTCTGGTAGGCCTGCGTCACTTGGCAGGTCGTCGCTAGGATTCCATTTGTAATCCATAATAGTTTGCAAGCCCTGCCACATCTGAGAAGCGTCAGAGCCGGTGTAGTAGGATTCAATCTCAGTCCCGTATTGACGTTTTGCCTGTTTGATGGTTCGTTTGAGGGCATAGCGGGATTAGTTGCCCGCTCCTTGAAAGCGGCAGCTCTAGCCTTTAGCTCGGTTCGGATGTTGCCTGTGGCTTCTGGTTAGGAAATGTACGTATGGTCACTGTGGGGGCGACGTCGTCGATGCACTTATTGATGAAGCCGGTGACTGAGGTGGTAAGAAATTGAAGGGGTTTGGGGTCAGCCAGGTTGTTCTGGAGAGGGTGTACAGCAACTTGTCTGGTATGGTAATCTGAGATTGACGAGGAAAAGTAAACTGACCTGAATAGTAAACACAACCGACTACAGGCACATTTGAACAGTCTGTTCCACAAGGCAACCCAAAAGAAGGCACTGGCTGTCTTTGGCGACCCCTCCCACCCTTCGACACCCTCAGTTCGAGAGGCTTCCCTCTGGCCGGTGCTTCAGAATGCCCATTTCCAAGAAGAATGTGTTCAAACATGAATTTGGTCCTTGTGCTGTTGGACTACTAAATGCAAAGTAAATTATATCAGTATTTGTACTTATCTATCCAGTGGAGTTGGGACAGCTGTCGTTTGCAAGTGAATGTATCAATGTCCTCTATGTTTTTAGTATATGTAACATGATGCACTGTTCAAATGTGTATGATGTGAGAATGAATGTATATATGTGATCCTTTAATGGAAGGTGAGGCCAAAGAAAAATGTACATCCTGGATGGACAATGAAGTTTATTCTATTCTATATGACCCACATTTCCACATTGGAATGTGCCCAGTGGGAGGTGTGTTTTACCAATAATATTTTTTCTGCGAAGGTTTGATTGATTGAGTTGATCTAAGGCGCGTGTCCACGGAGGGCTGAGTGTCTGCAGGTTTTTTGCTCCTTCCTTGTACTTGATTGATGAATTAAGATCCCTAATTAGTAAGGAACTCTTACCTGGTTGTCTTAATTGAAAGGAAAAAAACAAAAACCAGCATACAATAGGCCCTGCATGGAATGAGTTTGACACCCCTGATTTAAGGGGTAAATTCTGGGTCGGGAGTCCGAACTGTGTGAATGAGGTGTGTGAGAAATGTGGAAGTCTGACAGCTGAAATGGCGGTGAGTGGTGCATACGAAATGGGGGAAATGGAGAAAAGGTTTTTAGAAACAACAGCTGTGCTGGAATGCGAACCGTATGGGTATCTGTTCTGATGATATGGAGCGGGAGGATGAGGGTCAAAGACCGGAATTGTCTCTAGTGGAAAGACATACAGTAGGAAGAAGAGAGATTATGATACCGAAAACAGTGGAGCATCTAGTAAAGAAAGAGGGCCAAGGTAGGAAGCAAGAGTAATAATGTATCAGAGAGGAAAGTGGTGATGGTGTTTGATGAAACCACAGGTCCTCATTTACACCCTATTCAACTAACCAATGCCGTAGAGAAAGAGATGTTGAAGTCAAATTAGCCCGGTTCATTGGAACTGAATACATTTAAACTCAGTTTTTCACAATTCCTGACATTTAATCCAAGTAAAAATAGTTAGGTTCACCACTTTATTTTAAGAATGTGAAATGTCAGTAGAATTGTAGAGATAATTATTTATTTCAGCTTTTATGTCTTTCAGCACATTTCCAGTGGGTCAGAAGTTTACATACACTAAGTTAATATTTGGTAGCTTTGCCTTTAAATTGTTTAACTTGGGTCAAACGTTTCAGGTAGCTTTCCACAAGCTTCCCACAATACGTTGGGTGAATTCTGGCCCATTCCTCCTGACAGAGCTGGTGTAACTGAGTCAAGTTTGTAGGCCTCCTTGCTCGCACATGCTTTTTCAGTTCTGCCCACAAATTTTCTATGGGATTGAGGTCAGGGCTTTGTGATGGCCACTCCAATACCTTGACTTTGTTGTCCTTAAGCCATTTTGCCACAACTGGAAGTATGCTTGGGGTCACCTAGACACATGAGCAAAGGATGCAAACGAAAACACCTGTAAAGTGTGTTCACATAAACATTCTTATATCACCTACAAAGAGTTAAACACAACTTCAAAGGCAAAGAAAACAAAGAGCAGGCAGTTAACAGTGCACTTGTTATTATCCCACATGAAAAAATACTACAGTTTACTATAGAATACTACAGTACTTACTGTAGTAAATTGTAGTATACCGTAGAATACTATAGTAAATACAACATTATTATTTGGAAAACAAAAGCTGTAGTAAATACTACAGTATTATCTGCAAAAACACTACAGTAACTACAAACACTTTTCTTTACTATAGTATATTTGACAGTATTTAATCGCAATTTGTGCCACCCATAAATGAGAAACCTACATGCCAACTATAGACCACATATTATGTTCCCTACCAGTTATAGGAAAGAGCAGAAGTTGTGAACTATCTGTTCAGATCTCAGTCGTACCTATGTGTTACGGACATGCTGTTTTAGTATTTCTCCAGTAGGTTTCCTCAAAGAGCAAGCCTCCACTTCTATGTCAAAGATAATAAAGCAATAACACTATAGTTGTCACGCCGTGACCTTAGATATCTCTGTTTTTCTATATATTTTGGTTAGGTCAGGGTGTGACTAGGGTGGGTACACTAGTTTTGTATGTCTAGGGGTGTTGTATGTCTAGGGGTTTTGTATGTCTATGTTGGCCTGATATGGTTCCCAATCAGAGACAGCTGTTTATTGTTGTCTCTGATTGGGGATCATATTTAGGTAGCCATTTCCCTCGTTTGTGTTGTGGGATCTTGTCTACATTGAGTTGCCTGAGTGCACACCTGTAGCTTCACGTTTCGTTTGGTTGTTTGTTGTTTTTGTTAGGTGAGTTTCAGTTGATTAAAATTATGTGGAACTCTACTCACGCTGCGCCTTGGTCTCCTCTTTACGACGATTGTGACAATGGTAAATTCTACAGTAATGTCCGCAAAAACTCTCCAGTAAATACTACATTATACTACAGTCCGAAAAAACACATAATTAATTACTATATTATATACTACAGTTTTATTTTACTACATTATTTATACTATAGTTAACTGTAAATACTACAGTATACTACAATCCGCAAAAACACTACATTAATTACTATAGTATATACTACAGTTTTCTTTTACTATATTATTTTTACAGTATACTACAGTATTCACTGTAGTGTTTTGCGGACTATAGTCCGTAACAGTAAATACTACGGTAAAGTCAGCAAAAACACTACAGTGGACTCACTCTGTATGCAATAATAGTGTTTAACATTCTTTTTGAATGACTACCTCATCTCTTTACCCTACACATACAATAATTGTATCTATAAGTTCCCTCAGTTGAGCAGTGAATTTCAAACACAGATTCAACCCCACAAAGATCAGGGAGGTTTTCCAAAGCCTCGCAAAGAAGGGCACCTATTGGTAGATGGGTAAACTCAGTTGCCAGAGAGGAAGGAAACTGCTCAGGGATTTTACCATGAGGCCAATGGTGACTTTAAAACAGTTACAGAGTTTAATGGCTGTGATAAGAGAAAATTGAGGATGGATCAACAACATTGTACAATAGTTACTCCACAATACTAACCTCATTGACAGAGTGAAAAGAAGGAAGCCAGTACAGAATAAAAAATATTCCAACACTCAGTAGGCCTTCTGTAAAACCCTAGAAAGGCGTGCCAAAGGAGAAGAACGGATCTTTAATGTACTACGGCACATAGATCGTATTTCCTCACAAGCCCCGCCCTTGATTGCCAACGAGCTGCATCTGACAGGCAAGAAAGAAGAAAGCTACTCAGTGTCCACCGGTCTAAACTGTTCTGTCTGTCTTCTTTGATTTCACCCTCACTCCCAGCATCCCCACCCATCCCACATGATAAAAATATTATAGTATTCAACTTATATGATTTGTTAAGGACATTTTTCGCTCCCGAACTTATTTAGGTGAGCCATACAAAGGTGCTGAATACTTAATGAATCAAGACATTTCAGCTTTTCATTTTAAATTAATTTGTAAACATTTCGAAAAACATAATTCCACGTTGACATTATGGGTTATTGTAGGCCAGTGACCAAAAAAATATCAGTCTGTAACACAAAATGTGGAAAAAGTCAAGAGGTGTGAATACTTTTTGGAAGATATTTACTAAATTAAAATGACTTGGAACTGATTTGCTAGTGTTTTTACAGTCCAACAATTAACAAAATATATGAAGAATATTATGTTTTTTTTGCTCAGAACTTGGAGAACCAAATAAAATAGGCCGCAGGCCACCATTTGGCCCTCTATTTATTTTCTATTTATTTTTTACACCCCGTTTTTCTCCCCAATTTCGTGGTATCCAATTAGTAGTTACAGTCTTGTCTCATCACTGCAACTCCCGTATGGACTCGGGAGAGGTGAAGGTCAAGAGCCGTGCGTCCTCCGAAACACAACCCAACCAAGCCACAATGCTTCTTGACACAATACCCACCTAACACGGAAGCCAGCCGCACCAATGTGTCGGAGGAAACACCGTGCACCTGGCAACCACCAATTTAGGTTACTTACATACAGGTGCATATGCTAATAATTGTGCATTCTGTAGGTTTAGATAGATTAGAAAACTGTTTTTAAATTACACCGAATGTAAAATTGCATTTGGCGCTCTGGCTTACATTAAAGGGATAAAAACAGACATAAAACATACACATTGAGCATTTACGTGTCAGATCATCAGTCTTATTTGGGATAAAATACTTCTTAGGCCATTCTTCCGAGCGAGTGGCACCTTTAGTCTCTCACCAGGTGGAAGCATTTGGAAGGATGCTTGGGGGGGTTGAGTTGTTGTTGGAAACCTGGAGTGCTTTCCTTGTGAGGTGTTGTTTGTACAGTTCATGAAGTGGTGTTGGCCTGATTTACAAAATTGTGTATTTATAAAATTGTGTCTTAAACTAGGCCTATTTAGTTGTATTGCCTACAAGCTTATGGGATACAACTAATAGACTATACCCACTAGATGTCACTGAATGAAAAGGAAACATTCTGGGTGTATTTTATGGCAAGCTCTCAGTGTCCAGACAGCGCCAGGGGCCGTTACCACCTTGTCAGTCAGGCTGCCGCTGCTAGTGGGCAGGGCCGTTCAGCGGCTGGGGTTTCTTAACGCTTTCATTATTTCTAGACTGAACTATGTTCATATTCAGGACGCTGTTCGGTAAGATTTCATTTGATTCGTGTTAGTGTAAGGGACTTTAAAGATAATTGCGGATCTGGGCGTTTAAGAGCAAATTCACAAGGGAATATCAACTGCGCAATGATGGAGGTAGAATTGTCAAGTGTACATCGAAGTCAACAGGTAAGACAAGGGGCCGAATAACATGCTTCATAGGCGGCCTAACAAATTTGTTTCTGACTCAAGAGAAACGCTTAGACTATAGAAATTGTGTCATAAGCCATTGTTGTTATCCTGTGGTAGGCTACTTAAAATTTTACAGTATAGGCAACAGTACAGTAGACAGAAGAGAAGGCTAAGAAACTGCATCATAAAGTAGACTAGGCAACCTGGATTAGGCTATATTGTGTTATATAGAACAAATTAAATGTAGCATAAATAAAGCCTAATAAATAAATGCTGATTGAAATAATTTCAATAGGCGTACAATCTCACTTTTTCCAACATTTGCTTGTTGTGAACCGTTTCTCGTAGATCTGTAGAAAAATCTGCAAAGTCATTGGAGAGCCTCATACTTGAGTTCTTTACCATACTTGAGTTCTTTGCCTATAACACAGTTTCAACCTGTTTCATAAAGATTCAAATCCACGTTTAAGGCTGAATTTTGAAAGCAGGATGTCTATGAATTGGTGCGGGGATTTTTTTTTTATACATCTGATCCTTCCCCCAAAATAATGCCATCCAGTTTATTGTTTGTCGAGAGCCCCCTCCAGGACTGTGGTACCCTTTAGCGTGTGATCTCTGTATCAATGGCATATCATCAGTGGCAACCTTCGCTCAGTCCACTAGGTCCACAATTGTAGGCAGTCTCATAGAGGAATGTTTGTTTGTAAAAGCTTATGTTTTGAAGTTCTTTGAATGAAATATATGATAGGAAGAGATGGGCAAAGATACATGTATCAAACAAAAACATTTTTGCAAAGCATTGTATTCAGATAAACATTCTCAGTAAAGGTAACAGACATTTTACTTGTTATAACTGTGATATGTGGTTGAATGCACTGCCTTTAAGTCGCTCTACGTAAGTGTCTGCTAAAATGACCAAAATTAAATGCGAAAAATAACCTGCAAAGCACAGTGGGTATTGTTATAATAAGGGGTGGAGCTCATAAGACTAATGGCCAGTGTGCTTTGCAAGTGTTCATTTTAACGTTTACATTTTGGTAATTTAGCAGACAATCTTAATACAGCATAGTGCTATCAAATTTCTTATACCAAAGCAGCAAATTTGGGGTGATAGATGGCCACAAAATTGTGAACCGCTATAAAAAAAAGGGTATGGGTATTTTGAGAATACAAATTACAGCTCTTGAATGTATCTTGTTACAAAATACATTGGTTTGTAGTTCAGGCCAGCGAAATACAAATGACAAAATACTCAAAAGTAATTGAAATACATGCAACAGAAATACTGCCCATCTCTGATTATAGGTCCTACTGCACTTTATCAAGCTGAGTTGTATGATGTAGTTGGACCTTGTAGGTGGATGAACAGCTCTCTTGTTATGATGGAATGTTTAGTTGTAAACACATCAATGAAGAGCCACAGTAGTAAATATGAGCCTCTTCATTTAAAGGGTGATATAACCTAGGATACTGATGGTGTGAATACAAAGCATATTTTATTATTTTCTATTCTACTTGATTCTATTCTACTGAAGTCTTTGATCCCAGCTCATGCCATGGTGTGGGGGTTATCAAAGGGGTATCTGCAGCGCTCTCCCAACCACTGTTTAGGTAAAAAGGTGAAGGATGGGTCTGGAATCATCTAACCACTCTCAAATGTATAGACAGAGCTATAGATGCAAGGACTGACCATCCATTATAATTTTAAACATGTTGTGAGGCTATACGGTGTTTGTTTACATTTACTTTATTTACAAACATTGGAGTAAAATAAGCTTGTATTTTGGATTCTAATTGGGTACGACAGTTGAACTAAGCTCATGTCATGAGGCATTACTAAGTTATATTCTTCAATAATCATTGGGTACAAAAAGTTGATGTAGTATTTTTAATGTCCTGAGTATATAGATGGTTTGGGCAATAAGGTCAACAGGTCAACACCATTCTGTTTTTTCAAAGTAAGTCTACTAGTAGACCAGCCAACCTATAAAAAGTGCTTGAAAAAAAGCTTAAAGGTTGTCATCCATGCTAGATCAAACAATAATGGATGGGGTTACTATACACATCTGGCGTTACTATACACAGAGTAAGGCCAGATGTCACTTTACATTTAGATTAAGGCCATTTTCAAGATATTAAAGTTAAAATCAGGTGAAAATTGTAATACACCTTACAAAAATATAAACGCAACATGCAACAACTTCAAAGATGTTACTGAATTACAGCTCATATAAGGAAATCAGTCAATTGAAATGAATTAATTAGGCCCTAATCTATGGATTTCACATGACTGGGAATACGCACACTAACGTTCTAAAGTTTGGACTCACTTAGAAATGTCCTTGTTTTTGAAAGAAATGCACATTTTTTGTCCATTAAAATAACATCAAATTGATCACAAATACAGTGTAGACATTGTTAATGTTGTAAATGACTAGAAAGAGAAAGAGTGGGAGGCCCCAGTGCACAACTGAGCAAGAGTACAAGTACATTAGTGTCTACAGTAGAGTGTCTATTAATTTTCACAAAGTCTGCTGCCTCAGTTTGTATGATGGCAATTTGCATTTACTCCAGAATGTTATGAAGAGTGATCAGATGAATTGCAATTAATTGCAAGTCCCTCTTTGTCATGCAAATTAACTGAATCCCCCAAAAACATTTCCACTGCATTTCAACCCTGCCACAAAAGGACCAGCTGACATCATGTCAGTGATTCTCTCGTTAACACAGGTGTGAGTGTTGATGAGGACAAGGCTGGAGATCACTCTGTCATGCTGATTGAGTTGGAATAACAGACTGGAAGTTTCAAAAGGAGGGTAGTGCTTGGAATCATTGTTCTTCCTCTGTCAACCATGGTTACCTGCAAGGAAACACGTTCCGTCATCATTGCTTTGCACAAAAAGAGCTTCACAGGCAAGGATATTGCTGCCAGTAAGATTGCACCTAAATCAACCATTTGATGGAGAGCGGTTCAGGGCGCACAGTACTACATAGAGCCATGACTAAATGGAACTCTATTCCACATTAAGTAACTGACGCAAGCAATAAAATTGTATTTTAATAACACAAACATTGGCACAGACACATGCATACACATACACACACACACATATGATAACATACACACTATACATACACATGGATTTAGTCATGTAGATACAATGCCTTGCGAAAGTATTAATCACCCTTGCGTTTTTCCTATTTTGTTCCATTTTATTTGGATTTCATGTAATGGACATACAAAACATAGTCCAAATTAGTGAAGTATGTACTGCTGGAAGGTGAACCTCCGTCCCAGTCTCAAATCTCTGGAAGACTGAAACAGTTTGCCCTCGAGAATTTCCCTGTATTTAGCGCCATCCATAATTCCTTCAATTCTGACCAGTTTCCCAGTCCCTGCCGATTAAAAAGCATGATGCTGCCACCACCATGCTTCACTGTGGGGATGGTGTTCTTGAGGTGATGAGAGGTGTTGGGTTTGTGCCAGATATAGCATTTTCCTTGATGGCCAAAAAACTCAATTTTAGTCTCGTCTGTACATTCTTCCATATGTTTGAAGTCTCCCACATGCCTTTTGGCAAACACCAAGAGTTTGCTTATTTTTCCCTTTAAGGAATGGCTTTTTTCTGGCCACTCTTCCGTAAAGCCCAGCTCTTTGGAGTGTACGGCTTAAAGTGGTCCTATGGACAGACACTCCAATCTCCACTGTGGAGCTTTGCAGCTCCTTCAGGGTTATCTTAGGTATTTTTGTTGCCTCTCTGATTAATGCCCTCCTTGCCTGGTCTGTGAGTTTTGGTGGGCGGCCCTCTCTTGGCAGGTTTGTTGTGGTGCCATATTATTTCAATTTTTGAATAATGGATTTAATGGTGCTCCATGGGATGTTCAAAGTTTCAGATATTTTTTAAACACAATATCCCAAACTTGATCTGTACTTCTCCACAACTTTGTCCCTGACCTGCTTGGAGAGCTCCTTGGTCTTCACGGTGCCGCTTGCTTTGTGGTGCCCCTTGCAGACTCTGTGGCCTTTCAGAACATGTGTATATTTACGGAGATCATGTGACAGATCATGTGACAATTAGATTGCACACAGGTGGACTTTATTTAACGAATTATGTGATTTCTGAAGGTAATTGGTCGCACCAGATCTTATTTAGGGGCTTCATAGCAAAGGGGGTGAATACATATGACTGCACCACTTTTCTGTATTTTTCTTTTGTTGAAACAAGTAATTTTTTTCCATTTCACTTCACCAATTTGGACTATGTTGTGTATGTGCATTACATGAAATCCAAAATCCATTTAAATTACAGGTTGTAATGCAACAAAATAGGAAAAACTCCAAGGGGGATGAATACTTTTGCAAGGCACTGTAGCACACCACATGCACTGTTTTCAAACCACATCTGGATGGATCCATAATGAATTACTATTGGAATAAATATCAATGAGTTACAGAAATATTGGAATAAAGTAGGCTAATGCAATTGAAGGCAACAAATTGTTGCTTACTGAAACACCCAAAGTCATCCAATGTGTTATCATAGGATCTGAAGCAATAGCCTACCTGCATGTGGTCAACAATTTCAGCACCGCTTCGTGCTGCTTTCAGACAAGCATGGGGACTGGTCTTGATAAATCAATCAGATTTTTCTTTTCACTGAATCTCCATTTGGCTAGTGGTTAGCCTACAATTCGGGTTTTGAAAAATTTGAATTATTTTGCTCTTCACTCGCAGTCGCTTAGTAGCCTAGGCCTACTCCCAACTGGTCACATTGTACAGTGTCATATTTTCCTACCGGAAACCCTGAGGCCTACATGGGCTACTGTAAAATGCATTTGAATGTTTCTTGGAATAGAAACTGTCACGTTGTCTAATGATTGGGGACAGGCACAGGAATAAGTAATAGCGGGTTTTATTTTCTCCATCCAAACAGAGAGTAAAGGTGTAAACATCTAAATAATACAAGGGACGAGACCCGTAAAACAAGTGCACGAATACACGCAGCATGGAAGCCGATACAAGAGCACAGGTACTCACAGGACCAACGGACATGGTAACAATAACCGACAAGGACAATGGGGAACAGAGGGCACATATATAACATACAAATCAGAGGGAATGGAAACCAGGTTTGCATAATGAGACAAGACAGTCCGGGGTTGGTGGTAATGAATCTAGTTCAGTGACGTCTAGAAGGCCGGTGACGTAGACCTCCTGGGCTGGTGAACGGATTGAGCAGCAGTACTGGGGGGATCCGTGACAGTACCCCCCTGACGTGCTGCAATAGCAGTGGGACAACACCGGCCTCGGTGACGAACACAGGGACGCGGGTCGGTCAGGGCACCGACGGTGAAAATCCCTGGTCAGCGAAGCGTCCAGGATGTAGGAAGCGTCCAGGAACCCAGCACTGCTCGTCTGGGCCATAGCCCTCCCAGTTGATGAGATAATAGAGACGCCCCGCTCTACACCTCGAATCCAGGACTTCACGGACCGAGTACGCCGGACCTCCCTTGATGTCCAGAGGAGGAGGCAGAGCGTCACTGGGTACAGCCTCAGCGAGGGGACCAGGTACCACTGGCCTGAGGAGAGACATGAAAAGTCGGTTTAATGCGGTAATCAGCAGGGAGTTGCAAACGGTACGTTACCACATTTGTATTTGTCTTTATTATGGATCCCCATTAGCTACTCTTCCTGCGATTTGCAAATTGCATTTGCAATTTTCCTAGGTACTTTTTGTGGCACCTGACCACACGACTGAACTGTAAACTTTGTACATTGAGATATTAAAGACATGATAGATCAGACGCATTTTATATAAAGGAGTGAGATCTGTAGAAAGAGAGAGTGGCTGTGGAATGTGCTGGGTGGACGGGAGGAGATTGGATTGCTATAGGGGAAGCAGATGGACATCTGTGGATTAGGCAAAGGAGGGATTGAGGTCAGGAGGTCAGGTCAGATCCCCTGAAGGGAGTAATAAGGGTTTTACGACCCTTTTTCTGTAGAACCATAAGATGTATGGATTGGAGAGAAGGAGGAGTGTCTTAAGTGGGATATATATACCTGTGATGGTGAGAAATGTTTTGTTGTCTGAATACAGCTGTGACGACCCTTTGGGAAGAATTAAACTTGTTTAAGCTTCTCTAGTGTCCGTGAGTTATTTACTCTGAAAAATAAGAACCTAACACAAGTTTTAGTTGAAGTTTAGGGTTTAGTGAGTGTTTTGTTCCAAATACAATGCTTTTAGTTTTAAATTTTTAGGGCTAACTTATTCCTTGCCACCCACTCTGAAACTAACTGCAGCTATTTGTTGACTGTTGCAGTCATTTCAGTCGCTGTAGTAGCTGACATGAATAGTGGTGAGTCATCCACATACATAGGAACCCTGGCTTTAGTCAAAGTCAGTGGCATGTCCTTAATAAAAATTGAAAAAAGAAAATTCGAACTGGATTATATTTGATAGGCTTCCATTAAAGAACACCCTCTGTGTTCTGTTAGACAAGTAACTTTTTATCCACATTATAGCAGGGGGTGTAAAGCCGTAACACATATGTTTTTCCAGCAGTAGACTATGCTCAATAATGTCCAAAGCTCAAAAGCTGCACTGAAGTCTAACAAGACAGCCCCCACAATCATTTTATCATCAGTTTCTCTCAGCAAATCATCAGTCATTTGTGTAAGTGCTGTGCTTGTTGAGTGTCCTTCCCTATAAGCATGCTGAAATTCTGTTGTCAATTTGTTTACTGTAAAATAGCATTGCATCTGGTCAAACACAATTAACACTCCTCAGGACTTTAAACGGCCCCACAAACCGCGGCTGAGCTTCTGGCAGGGCAGGCGGAGGGGCCTCGGTCTGGCTTGGATGCCAAGGTGCCAGGGCCGGCTGATACCCCAACACACACTGGGAAGGAATGAGGTTAGTGGAGGAGTGGCGGTGGGAGTTCTGCGCATACTCAGCCCAAGGTAGAAAATCTGCCCACTCCCCATTCCAGTCCTGACAGTAACACCTCAGGAACCTGCCCACCTCCTGATTGACCCTCTCTACCTGCCCATTAGCTTGAGGACGGTACCCGGAGGTGAGACTGACCGTGACCCTCATGCGTTCCATGAACGCTTTCCATACGCGTGAGGTGAACTGAGGGCCACGGTCTGACACAATGCCCTCCAGGATCCCGTAGTTCTGGAAGACATGCATAAAAAGAGCCTCCGCGGTTTGCATGGCTGACGGGATTCCAGGCAGAGGAAGGAGGAGACAAGCTTTGGAAAACCGGTCCACAATGACGAGAACGGTGGTTTTCTCCTGGAAGGGGGGAAGGTCAGTGACAATGTCCACCGAGAGGTGAGACCAGGATAATTGTGGAACCGGCAGGGGAAGGAGCTTTTATAAGGGAGGTGTCTGGGTGTCTTAGACTGGGCACAGATGAAGCAGGAAGAGACTTCTCAGTCAGGCAGGCGATGGTACGGCGTATCCCAGGATGACTCGACACAGGCGCCTGGGGCACCCAGGTAAGGAGTCGGTCCCGCATACCCGTGGGCACATAGGCGTGGTTCTTCGTAGAGGTGAGACAGAGCGTCCGCCTTCACGTTCTTCGAGCCTGGCCTTTAAGAAAGCGTGAATTGGAACCTGCCGAAGAATGGAGCCCACCTGGCCTGTCTTGGGTTTAGCCTCTTCGCTGCCCTGATGTACCTCCAGGTTGCGGTGGTCCATCCACACCAGTCTAATGATTGGAAACAGGCGCAGGAATACGTAATTGCAGGTTTTATTTTCTCCACCCAAACAAAGAGCAAACGTGTAAACTAGTGATGCACCAATATGACATTTTTGGCCGATACCGATATCTGATATACACTGCTCAAAAAAATAAAGGGAACACTTAAACAACACAATGTAACTCCAAGTCAATCACACTTCTGTGAAATCAAACTTTCCACTTAGGAAGCAACACTGATTGACAATAAATTTCACATGCTGTTGTGCAAATGGAATAGACAAAAGGTGGAAATTATAGACAATTAGCAAGACACCCCCAATAAAGGAGTGGTTCTACAGGTGGTGACCACAGACCACTTCTCAGTTCCTATGCTTCCTGGCTGATGTTTTGGTCACTTTTGAATGCTGGCGGTGCTTTCACTCTAGTGGTAGCATGAGACGGAGTCTACAACACACACAAGTGGCTCAGGTAGTGCAGCTCATCCAGGATGACACATCAATGTGAGCTGTGGCAAGAAGGTTTGCTGTGTCTGTCAGCGTAGTGTCCAGAGCATGGAGGCGCTACCAGGAGACAGGCCGTGGACGTGGATGAGGCCGTAGGAGGGCAACAACCCAGCAGCAGGACCGCTACCTCCGCCTTTGTGCAAAGGAGCACTGCCAGAGCCCTGCAAAATGACCTCCAGCAGGCCACAAATGTGCATGTGTCAGCAAATGGTCTCACAAGGGGATCTCATCTCGGTACCTAATGGCAGTCAGGCTACCTCTGGCGAGCACATGGAGGGCTGTGCGGCCCTCCATGTGTTTGTTCTTAACTGACTTGCCAAGATAAATAAAGGTTACACACACACACACACACACACACACACACACACACACACACACACACACACACACACACACACACACACACACACACACACACACACACACACACACACACACACACACACACACACACAGACCAAAAAGTTATTTTCTTGGCATTTACGTATGTCCCCATTACCAGTAAAACATAAACAAAAACTATTTCGTAATTTCATTCTTAACCAGGATTTCTATGGAACGCTGTTTGGGTCTTTGCCTGTCAAACAAGATACACTGTAACACTATTTGACATGTCAAATAAGCTTGTTGACCAATAAGGACATGAATATGACTGCACGTCACAATCATTTAAAGCGTTCGTACATTTTTGTTTACGTAGTTACAGTATTACACATTGATTACACTCGTATTTCATATGTCACAACGATTCATCGATACGTATGCTATGATGCTGGTATAGTTGTCTCGCTGGTCATGAAAAAAAACTAGCTAGCTCATGGATACAAACAATGTTCTTCCCCAAAAACATAGCAAAACGACAGTGGCTATTGTTAGCTAGCTAACTACAGTTGAAGTCGAAAGTTTACATACAATTAGGTCATAGTCATTAAAACTCGTTTTTCAACCACTCCACAAATTTCTTGTTAACAAACTATTGTTTTGGCAAGTCGGTTAGGACATCTACTTTGTGCATGACACGTAATTTTTCCAACAATTGTTTACAGAGATTATTTCACTTATAATTCACTATGACAATTCCAGTGGGTCAGAAGTTTATATACACTAAATTGACTGTGCATTTAAACAGCTTGGAAAATTCCAGAAAATTGTGTCATGGCTTTAGAAGCTTCTGGTAGGCTAATTGACATCATTTGAGTCAATTGGAGGGTACCTGTGGATGTATTTCAAGGCCTACCATCAAATTCAGTGCCTCTTTGCGTGACAACATGGGAAAATCCAAAGAAATCAGCCAAGACTGCAGAATTTTTTTTGTAGACCTGCACAAGTCTGGTTCATTCTTGAGAGCAATTTCCAAACGCCTGAAGGTACCACGCTCATCTGTACAAACAATAGTACGCAATTAAAAACACCATGGGACCACGCAGCCGTTATACCGCTCAGGAGGAGACGCGTTCTGTCTCCGAGAGATGAACGTACTTTGGTGCGAAAAGTGCAAATCAATCCCAGAACAACAGCAAAGGACCTTGTGAAGATGCTGGAGGAAACAGGTACAAAAGTATCTATATCCACAGTAAAACGAGTCCTATATCGACATAACCTGAAAGGCTGCTCAGCAAGAAAGAAGCCACTGCTCCAAAACCGTCATAAAAAAAACAGACCACAGTTTGCAACTGCTCATGGGGACAAAGATCGTACTTTTTGGAGAAATGTCCTCTGGTCTGATGAAACAAAAATAGAACTCTTTGGCCATAATGACCATCATAATGACCATGCAGTCTCCTCTGAACAGTTGATGTTGAGATGTGTCTGATACTTGAACTCTGTGAAGCATTTATTTGGGCAGCAATTTCTGAGGCTGGTAACTAATGGACTTATCCTCTGCAGCAGAGGTAACTCTGGGTCTTCCTTTCCTGTGGCGATCCTCATGAAAGCCAGTTTCATCACAGCGCTTGATGGGCTTTGCGACTACACTTGAAGAAACTTTCAAAGTTCTTGAAATGTTCAACATTGACTGACAATCATCTCTTAAAGTAATGATGGACTGTTGTTTCCCTTTGCCTATTTGAGCTGTTCTTGCCATAATATGGACTTGGTCTTTTACCAAATAGCCCTATCTTTGGTATACCACCCCGGGTTTGTCACAATCTAACTGATTGGCTTAAACGTATCAAGAAATTCCACAAATTAACTTTTAAGAAGGCACACCTGTTAATTGAAATGCATTCCAGGTGACTACCTCATGAAGCTGGTTGAGAGAATACCAAGAGTGTGCAAAGCTCACGCAAGGCAAAGCGTGGCTACTTTGAAGAATGTCAAATATATATATATTTTTAAATACATATATATAACACTTTTTTGGTTACTGCATGATTCCATGTGTTTTTAAATTTTTAAATTTTTAATTTTTTTTATCCCCTTTTCTCCCCAATTTTCGTGGTATCCAATCGCTAGTAATTACTATCTTGTCTCATCGCTACAACTCCCGTACGGGCTCGGGAGAGACGAAAGTCGAAAGCCATGCGTCCTCCGAAGCACAACCCAACCAAGCCGCACTGCTTCTTTAACGCCCCCCTCGGTTAGCGCACACTGCGCCCGGCCCGCCACAGGAGTCGCTGGAGCGCGATGAGACAAGGATATCCCTACCGGCCAAACCCTCCCTAACCCGGACGACGCTAAGCCAATTGTGCGTCGCCCCACGGACCTCCCGGTCGCGACCGGCTGCAACAGAGACTGGGCGCGAACCCAGAGACTCTGGTGGCGCAGCTAACACTGCGATGCAGTGCTCTAGACCACAGCGCCACCCGGGAGGCCCCCCATGTGTTTTTTATTATGTTGATGTCTTTATTATGTTGAAAAATAGCAAAAATAAAGAAAAACCCTTGGTGTCCAAACTTTTTTATTTATATTGTATCATAAAGGGTGCTTTTGAAAAAGAAACCTAGGTCTCTGTGTTCCCTGTTAAAATAAAATTCTAACCAGTTACACGCAACCTGGTCCAGACCAATTGATGAAAGCCTCTGAATAAGTAATGAGTGAGCCACAGTGTCAAAGGCTTTAGACAATCAATGTCTGCAAAGGTTCATACTGTATCTAGCTACTTCTGCTCACAGAATGAATAGCAGGATTTGGTTCTGGGTTCCGAAATTAGTTGAAACTAAGCCTGAAACTACACTGTACGTTCCACATGTCTGTTTTTCTCATTTATATTATCTGCTGCTGAAATTAACCCGTAGTTGTCACGTTCCTGACCTTATTTCCTTTGTTCAGTCTTGTTTTGTTGGTCAGGACGTGAGCTGGGTGGGCATTCTATGTTATGTGTTTCTATGTTGGGTTTATTGTTTGGCCTAATATAGTTCTCAATCAGGGGCAGGTGTTTGTCATTGTCTCTGATTGGGAACCGTATTAAGGTTGACTGTTTTCACTGTTTGTTTGTGGGTGATTGTTCCTGTTCATTGCGTTCTTCGTTGTCTCTATGTTCACATGTTCAGGTCTGTAGCGTCGTTAGTTTCATTTTCTGTTTATTGTTTTGTTCGTTTTGTTAAGTGTGCCAATAAATACGGAAACGTACCACGCTGCAATTTGGTCCAACAAATCAAAACAAACTCTGAACCAAAGACATGGGGACAGGGGACAGGTCAAAAAGCATTAAACATGTATGGTAATTTAGCTAGTAATTTAGCTAGTTAGCTTGCACTTGCTAGCTAACGTTAATTTGTCCTATTTAGCTAGCCTGCTGTTGCTAGCTAATTTGTCCTGGGATATAAACATTGAGTTGTTATTTTACTTTTATTTTATTTATTTTTTAGGAGATGGCACGTGGGTACCTGCTTCTATAAACCAATGAGGAGATGGCACGTGGGTACCTGCTTCTATAAACCAATGAGGAGATGGGAGAGGCAGGACTTGCAGCGCGATCTGCGTCAGAAATAGGAATGAGTTCTATTTTAGCCCTTGGCGTCGCAGACGCTCGTTGGCGCGCGCGAGCAGTGTGGGTGCAATAATTGAATAACATGGATTTCTACATTTATTTTGCAACGCTCGTGCATGCGACGTGTCTGGTCTGGTCAGCATGTAAATATTTAGTCCGGGTAGCTATTTGGTTAACCTGTCTAGGACCGAAATTGCAGGGCGCCAAATTCAATCAACAGAAATCTCATATTTCTAATTTCTCAAACATACAGGTATTAGACACCGTTTTAAAGATACAATTCTCGTTAATCCAACCACAGTGTCCGATCTCAAAAAGGCTTTTCGGCGAACGCAGAACATTATGACATCATTATGTCAGGTCAGCAACTAGTCACAGAAAGCATACAGGGATTTTCCAACCAAAGAGAGTCACAAAAAGCAGAAATAGAGATAAAATGTATCACTAACCTTTGATATTCTTCATCAGATGACACTCCCGAGACAACATACATGTATGTTTTGTTCGATCAAGTTCATATTTCCAAAAACCTCAGTTTACATTTGGCTTTGTAAATCCCGTGAATTTGCACAGAGCCACATACATTTACAGAAATACTCATAATAAACATTGATAAAATATACAAGTGTTATTCACAGAATTAAAGATATACTTCTCCTTAATGCAACTGCTGTGTCAGATTTCAAAAAAACTTTACGGAAAAAGCACACCATGCATTAATCTGAGTACGGCGCTCAGAGACCAACACAACCCAAACAGATATCCGCCATGTTGGAGTCAAAAGAAGTCAGAAATAGCATTATAAATATTCACTTACCTTTGATGATCTTCATCAGAATGCACTCCCAAGAATCACAGTTCCAAAATAAATGTTTGATTTGTTCGATAAAGTTAATCATTTATGTCCAAATAGCTCCTTTTTGTTAGCGCGTTTAGCCCAGTATTCCAAATGTATGACGCACGATCACTAGGAGCAGACGAATAGTAAAAAAGTTCCGTTACAGTCCATAGAAACATGTCAAACGAAGTATAGAATCAATCTTTAGGATGTTTTTAACATAAATCTTCAATAATGTTCCATTCCGGAGAAATGCAATGGAACGCAAGCTAACTATCACGTGAACGCGCATGGTCAGCTCGTGGCACTCTGGGAGAGACCTTACTCAATCCCCTCTCATTCGCCCCCACTTCACAGTAGAAGCATCAAACAAGGTTCTAAAGACTGTTGACATCTAGTGGAAGCCTTAGGAAGTGCAATATGACCCCATAGACAATGTGTATTTGAAGAGTTGAAAAACTACAAACCTCAGATTTCCCACTTCCTGGTTGGATTTTTCTCAGGTTTTCGCCTGCCATATGAGTTCTGTTATACTCACAGACATCATTCAAACCGTTTTAGAAACTTTAGAGTGTTTTCTATCCAAATCTACTAATAATATGGATATATTAGCAACTGGGACTGAGTAGCAGGCAGTTGACTCTGGGCAAGCTTTTCATCCAAACGTGAAAATGCTGCCCCCTATCCCAAACAAGTGAACTATTTTACTATCTGCATTGACCCTTCTTGCACAAACTTCTTTGACTCATCACATACGCTGCTGCTACTGTTTACTATCTGTCACTTTATTTCTAGTTACCGTCTATGTACAGTTGAAAATATATGTACAGTTAAAAATTCCCTATCTTAGGTCAGTTAGGATCAGCCCTTTATTTTAAGAATGTGAAATGTCAGAATAATAGTAGAGAGAATGATTTATTTCAGCTTTTATTTCTTTCATCACTTTCCCAGTGGGTCAGAATATTACATACACTCAATTAGTATTTGGTAGCATTGCCTTTAAATTGTTTAACTTGGGTCAAACGTTTCAGGTAGCTTTCCACAAGCTTCCCACAATAAGTTGGGTGAATTTGGGCCCATTCCTCCTGGCAGAGCTGGTGTAACTGAGTCAGGTTTCTAGGCCTCCTTGCTCGCACATGCTTTTTCAGTTCTGCCCACACATTTTCTGTGGGATTGAGGTCAGGGCTTTGTGATGGCCACTCCAATACCTTGACTTTGTTGTCCTTAAAACATTTTGCCACAACTAGAAGTATGCTTGGGGTCCTTGTCCATTTGGAAGACCCATTTGCGACCAAGCTTTAACTTCCTGACTGATGTCTTGAGATGTTGCTTCAAAATATCCACATAATTTTCCGGCCTCATGATGCCATCTATTTGGTGAGGTGCACTAGTCCCTCCTGCAGCAAAGCACCCCCACAACATGATTTTTCCACCCCCGTGCTTCACGGTTGGGATGGTGTTCTTCGGCTTGCAAGCATCTCCCTATTTCCTCCAAACATAACGATGGTCATTATGGCCAAACAGTTCTATGATCTTTGTCCCCATGTGCAGTTGCAAACCGTAGTCTGACTTTGTATAGAGGTTTTGTAGTAGTTGCTTCTTCCATTCTGAACGGCCATTCACGTTATGTGGACATAGGACTTGTTCTTGTTACTCATTGTGCATCTATTATTACATGTTTTACTTCTCCATTTTTTCTCCCCAAAAAATTCTCTGCATTGTTGGGAAGGACCCAGAAGTAAGTGTTTCACAATCCACACCTGTTGTTTACGAAGCATGTGACAAATACATTGATTTTATAAGAGCATCTGCCAACTGACTAAAATGTGAAATTAATGGCCTCTAGTTTAGAGAGAGATGTGGATCTGAGTGTCTGCAATTAACTTGCAAGATTTTGCCTGCTCAATGTGTACATTTGTTTTTAAACTGTAGTACTTTGTGTTTTATGTTGTAAATGTCTTTTTGCATGACATTTTGTGTGTTGCTATTTTGGTCAGGTCAGAGATTTTTAATCTCAATGAAACTAACCTGGTAAAATAAAGTTAACATTTTAAACATTAAAATTAAGATCAACCTGAGATTGGCCTCTAGTCAGGCTGCTTTATCAGGTTCCAATGCTGGCTGATTGATAGGCCTGCTAATATAACTATGCATGTAGCTGTGTTCACCTCTCACTTTCTTTTGTTAGTTGATAAACGGGTTTGCGTGGGCCTAAAGTAAAAGCTATATTGTGTCGTCATTTGAGATAAGATTGACAAATGAGCCTTTCCCTTACTTTTGTCATGCTCACAGGGCCAGGTGAGTCTCACCCAACTCTCACATTTGTTTTCCTTTCATACTGTTGACCTAGTCAACTGACACCACAATGCATTCCATTGTGTTGTGGGATGGTCATGCTGCCATGTTATCTGCACAATCCACACGCTAAACAGGAAAGTGTACATGCAGTTACATCACCCTCTCTGCTGTAATCTTTTCCCAGGTGGTGAAAGGTGGCGTGGCCCTAAGTAGTTTTCAGAGAGCCAGATCGTCACTGCAACAGAGTACATATTATACTGGCGACAGTTTCAATTCAATTTTGGCACAATACTACAGTGCCTTCAGAAGGTATTCACACCCATTGACTTTTTCCACATTTGTGTTGCACCCTGAATTTAAAATGGATTACATTTAGATTGTGTCACTGATCTACACACAATACCCCATATTGTCAAAGTGGAATTTTTGACGTTAGATTTTTCTGCAAACTAATAAAAATATGAAAAGATGTAATGTCTTGAGTCAAGTATTTAAACCCTTTTGTTATGGCAAACCTAAATACGTTCAGGATTTTTTTTTAAGTGCTTAATCAGTTTTATGGACTCAGTCTGTGTGCAATAATAGGGGTTAACATGCTTTTTGAATGACTACCCGATCTCTGCACCACACACATACAATTGTGTTATGTCCCTCAGTCGAGAAGTGAATTTCAAGCAGAGATTCAACCACAAATACCGGGGAGGTTTTCCCATGCCTTGCAAAGAAGGGCACCTATTGGTAGATGGGTAAAAATAAAAAAGCGTTTCCCTTTGAGCATGCTGAAGTTATCAATTATGCTTTGGATGGTGTATTAATACACTCAGTCACTACAAAGATGCAGGTGTCCTTCCTAACTCGTTTGCCGGAGAGGAAGGAAACCGCTCAGGGATTTTACCATGAGGCCAATGGTGATTTTAAAACAGTTCGAGTTTAATGGCTGTGATAGGAGAAAACTGAGGATGAATCAACAACATTGTAGTTACTCCACAATACTAACCTAAATAGATTATAAAGAAAGAAGCTTGTACAGAATAAAAATATTCCAAAACGTGCAACCTGTTTGCAATAAGGCACTAAGTAATATGGAAAATACTGTGGCAAAGAAATTAACTTTTTGTCTGGAATACAAAGCGTTATGTTTGAGGCAAATCTAACACAACACATCACTGAGTACCACTCTCCATATTTTCAAGCATGGTGTTGGCTGCATCATGTTATGGGTATGCTTGTCATCGGCAAAGACGTGGGAGTTATTTAAGATAAATATAAACTCAATAGAGCTAAGTACAGGCAAAATCCTAGAGGTAAAACTGGTTCAGTCTGCTTTTAAACAGTCACTGGGAAAACAATTCACATTTTTAGCAGCAAAATAACCTAAAACACAAGGCCAAATATACACTGGAGTTGCTTACCAAGACGACATTGAATGTTCCTGAGTGGCATAGTTACAGTTATGCCTTAAATCGGCTTGAAGATCTATGGCAAGACATGTAAAAATCTGTCTAACAAGCTATTGACAGAGCTTTGACTTAGGAGGTTGAATACTTATCTAATCAAGATATAATGGTGTTTTATTTTTCATTAATTGAAAGAAAATCATGTAATTTTTTACCACTTTGACATTAGAGTATTGTGTGTGGATCATTTACAAAACATTACCAATTAAATACATTTTAATCCAACTTTGTAACATAACAAAATGTGTTAAAAGTAAGGAGCTGTGAATACTTTCGGAAGGCACTGTATTTCAAGCAATGTGACAGCTTTTGACACTCCTTGCCATTCTCTCAAACAGCTTCATGAGGAATGCTTTTCCAACAGTCTTGAAGGAGTTCCCACATATGCCAAGCACTTGTTGGCTACTTTTCCTTCACTCTGCGGTCCAACTCATCCCAAACCATCTCACTTGGGTTGAGGTTGGGTGGTTGTGCAGGCCAGGTCATCTGATGCAGAACTCCATCACTCTCCTTCTTGGTTAAATAGCCCTTACACAGCCTTGAGGTGTGTTTGGTCATTGTCCTGTTGTAAAACAAATGACAGTCTCACTAAGCGCAAACCAGATTGAATGGCGTATTGCTGCAGAACGCTGTGGTAGCCATGCTGGTTAAGTGTGTCTTGAATTCCAAATGAATCCCTGATTTACCAGCATTAAAATCCTCTAAATTAGCTGAAGTTCTACATGGTTTGCTCTGAATTCATTTAGAGTACAGTATACTGCCATCCACTTGGTATAAATCCATAGTAAATCCCATTACCAAATCATTAAAAGATTACCAGAGAGTGCCACTGAACTGGAGAGGCATAAGTTTACTAGGTACAGTCGATAAATTATATTCATCCATCCTCAACAGTAGGTTAATACATCTATTATTACGTGTTTTACTTTTCCATTTCTCTCTCAAAAAAATCTCTGCATTGTTGGGAAGGACCCATAAGTAAGTGTTTCACTGTTAGTCCACACCTGTTGTTTACGAAGCATGTGACAAATACAAATTGATTTGATAAGAGCATCTGCCCAACTGACTAAAATTTGAAATTAATGGCCTCTAGTTTAGAGAGAGAAGTGGATCTGAGTGTCTACAATTAACTTGCAAGATTTTGCCTGCTCAATGTGTAAATGTATGTTTTTAAACTGTAGTACTTTGTGTTTTATGTTGTAAATGTGTTTTTGCATGACATTTTGTGTGTTGCTATTTTGGCCAGGTCAGAAATTTTTAATCTCAATGAGACTAACCTGGTAAAATGAAGTTAATAATTTAAACATTAAAATAAAGATCAGCCTGAGATTGGCCTCTAGTCAGGCTGCTTTATCAGGTTCCAATGCTGGCTGATTGATAGTCCTGCTAATATAACTTTGCCTGTAGCTGTGTTCACCTCTCCCTTTCTTTTGTTAGTTGATAAACGGGTTTGCGTGGGCCTGAAATGAAAGCTGTATTGTGTAGTCGACTGAGATAAGATTGACAAATGAGCCTTCACCTTACTTGTCATGCTCACAGGGCCAGGTGAGTCTCACCCAACTCTCACATTTGTTTTCCTTTCATACTGTTGACCTAGTCAACTGACACCACAACACATTGTATTTCAAGGCATTTAGACACATGAAAATGCATTCCATTGTGTTGTGGGATGGTCATGCTGCCATGTTATCTGCACAATCCACACGCTAAACAGGAATGTGCACATGCAGTAACATCACCCTCTCTGCTGTAATATTTTCCCAGGTGGTGAAAGGTGGCGTGGCCCTAAGTAGTTTTCAGAGAGCCAGACCTACACTGTAACAGAGTACGTATTATACTGGCGACAGTTTCAATAAAATTTTGGCACAATACTACAGTGCCTTCAGAAGGTATTCACACCCATTGACTTTTTCCACATTTGTGTTGCACCCTGAATTTAAAATTGATTATATTTAGATTGTGTCACTGATCTACACACAATACCCCATATTGTCAAAGTGGAATTTTTGTCGTTAGATTTTCTTGCAAATTAATAAAAATATGAAAAGATGTAATGTCTCGAGTCAAGTATTTAAACCCTTTTGTTATGGCAAACCTAAATACGTTCAGGAGTAGAAAAGAGTGCTTAATAAGTGTCATAATAAGTTGCAAAGACTCAGTCTGTGTGCAATAACATGCTTTTTGAATAACTACCCGATCTCTACACCACACACATACAATTGTGTTATGTCCCTCAATCGAGAAGTGAATTTCAAGCAGAGATTCAACCACAAAGACCAGGGAGGTTTTCCCATGCCTTGCAAAGGGCACCTATTGGTAGATGGGTAAAAATAAAAGAAAGCGTTTCCCTTTGAGCATGCTGAAGTTATCAATTACGCTTTGGATGGTGTATTAATACACTCAGTCACTACAAAGATACAGGCGTCCTTCCTAACTCGTTTCCCGGAGAGGAAGGAAACCGCTTAGGGATTTTACATTGAGGCCAATGGTGATTTTAAAACAGTTCGAGTTTAATGGCTGTGATAGGAGAAAACTGAGGATGAATCAACAACATTGTAGTTACTCCACAATACTAACCTAAATAGATTATAAAGAAGGAAGCTTGTACAGAATAAAAATATTCCAAAACGTGCAACCTGTTTGCAATAAGACACTAAAGTAATACGGAAAATACTGTGGCAAAGAAATAAACTTTTTGTCTGGATTACAAAGCGTTATGTTTGGGGCAAATCTAACACAACACATCACTGAGTACCACTCTCCATATTTTCAAGCATGGTGTTGGCTCCATCATGTTATGGGTATGCTTGTCATCAGCAAGGACGTGGGAGTTTTTTTAGGATAAATATATATTTAATAGAGCTAAGCGCAGGCAAAATCCTGGAGGTAAAACTGGTTCAGTCTGCTTTCAAACAGTCACTGTGTAAGGGCTGTCGTTCTCCTCTTCCTCGGATGAGGAGAGGAGAGAAGGATCATCAGACCAAAATGCAGCATTAGGGAAATAAGCCATCTCTTTATTTGTAACGACGATGGCAACACGAAAAAACAAAACACTTTCAAAAATACAAAACAAGAAAACGAAGTAGACGAAACCTGAACATAAACTTACATAACTAAACGTAACACTTACGGACAGGAACAGACTACATCGAAACGAAACGAAACGAACGAACAACCGAACAGTCCCGTATGGTGCAAAACATAACACAGATACGGAAGACAATCACCCACCAACAAACAGTGAGAACACCCTACCTAAATATGACTCTTAATTAGAGGAGAACGCAAAACACCTGCCTCTAATTAAGAGCCATACCAGGCAACCAAAACCAACATAGAAACAGATAACATAGACTGCCCACCCAAAACACATGCCCTGACCATAAACACATACAAAAACAACATAAAACAGGTCAGGACCGTTACACACTGGGAGACAAATTCACCTTTTTAGTAGCAAAATAACCTAAACACAAGGCCAAATATGCACTGGAGTTGCTTACCAAGACGACATTGAATGTTCCTGAGTGGCAGAGTTACAGTTATGCCTTAAATCGGCTTGAAGATCTATGGCAAGACTTGTACAAATCTATCTAGCAAGCTATTGACAGAGCTTTGACTTAGGGGGTTGAATACTTATCTAATCATGTCACAGCCGTCATCTAGGTGGAAATGACCAGACCAAGGTGCAGCCTGGTGAGCATACATTTTCTTTTATTTAGAATGTCGCCAACAAGAAACAAAGCCACGACCGTGACGCTTACGAGGGCTATAGTGCCACTAACAAAGTCAGCTACCCACAAACACCAAAGGATAAAAGGCTGCCTAAGTATGATTCCCAATCAGAGACAAAGCAGCAGCAACTCTTCCTGGGGTCCAGCAAAATTAAGGCAGTTTATACAATTTTAAAACATTGCAATACATTCACAGATTTCACAACACACTGTGTGCCCTCAGGCCCCTACTCCACCACTACCACATATCTACAGTACTAAATCCATGTGTATGTATAGTGCGTATGTATGTGTGAAGTTGCAACGACATATTGTCTGATATTCCATTTATTTCTGTACCCCATTCACTCATGTAACTCTAAAGGGGAAACAGTAGTTGCTACATCCATTTTAGGACATAAAAATTAATAATATGTACCCATAGATTTTTGAAGAATATAACATTTTTATAAATGCCTCTTGAGCTTAGTTTAACTATCGTACCCCACCAGAACCCAAAATATAAGCTTGTTTTACGCCAATGATTTTAAACAAATACTGTTTTGCCTCAAAACATAGTTACAACTATAATGACTATATCAAGTCCTTGCATCCAAAGCTCTGTCTGAATTTGAGAGTGATTACATTTCTCCAGCCCCATCCATCAGCTTTTTACCGAAACAGTGGCATGGAGAACGCTTTGTTATTGTTTCAACTGCTGCTTGGTCCATTAAAGGAGACGTGACTCCTGAGAATGGACAGACACATACTCAGTCATTTACTTATGGCCAATTCAAGTTATTGCATGCATTTTATTCGGAATTGTCGGTTATTTTATTTAGAAGGGTAGTCCCTGTGAATCTGTATGGCGAAAAACTTCTAAAGCTGCCCTGATTTTACACATTAGTGGAAAGACTATAGTGTGACCGCCTAGTCATAAAGCAGGGAATAATCATTCAAAAACTGCCCCAATACAGTGGCAATAACGCTATCACAACAGCCGTCCAGCCATAAATATGAAGTTAATGGCCGATTTTATTGTTTAATGGGGGGTAAAACAACTGATACGGGAAGAAAATGTGTACTTTACCAGAATAGTTTTCTTGTTGTTATCTACTGAGCCAAAGGGTTGATGTTGGTTGAGTCAAGGTCACTGTCTGTCCTTTTGATCCTCGCCTTGCGTTCCTTTGAAACTCTTTTGTAATGGATGTTTAGCTTGTTACTGAGTCAACACCACACACTCTTGAAGCTTCATGGCCACATAATGAGCTGAATGTGTTTGTGAAAAGAACCTTTCATACCCAGAGATAGTTTTGCCGCTTGGACCCAGAACCGAGATTAAGCTTTTTAAGATAGACATAATTGTCAATGGAAAAATTCATATTTTAGTCCTATGCTTAATCTGGGTCCAGAAAACAGCCCCACAATGTCTGTGGCTGTAACGGTAGTCCTCCTCCTCTTCAACCGAAAAGGTGGAGTAGTGATGGAAACAAGGCGCAGCGGGTTGTGAACACATAATTTATTTAAAGACAAGACGAAAAAACACGAACTTCACTATAACTAACAAAACAACAAACGGAGTAGACAGACCTGGACGACGAACTTACATTAAACACGAAGAACGCACGAACAGGGAAAATAGACAACACAAAAGAACGATATACAAAACAAACCGAACAGTCCCGTATGGTGCGACAAACACTGACACAGGAGACAACCACCCACAACGAACACTGTGAAACAACCTACCTAAATATGACTCTCAATTAGAGGAACGCCAAACACCTGCCTCTAATTAAGAGCCATACCAGGCAACCCTTAAACCAACATAGAAACAGAAAACATGTATCTATAACTTCATGCATGTAATACTCATATTTTACTCTACGCTCTTTAGTGGATCTTGCTCAGTCATTCCTGATGGTATTTGGTGGTTTAGCTAGATGCTGGTGTTGGAGGTTGCTGAAATGTACACGTGGGTGTGGAGCCATCCTGCTTTAAGAATGAGGAGAACAGCATGTATTATTCATACATCCTCGTCATACATCTCATCTGATTGAGTTGTGTCATGGCTAAAGGTGGGGGTAAGGGACAGCTGTCCACAGGGAGGGGAACAGGGGATACAATACGTGGCACAGAGAAGCTTTCTGGGTATTGTCAACACACCCTTTTTGATCCCACTTGTCTGCCTTCTGTTTGTTCGTGACGGGTGATAATATAATATCCATCTTATCCTAACGCTTTGTCAAATACTTCAGGATCCCTGCATTAAAAGTGGTTCTTAAAGACCACTGCCTTCAAATCAAATCAAATCGCATTTGTCACATGCGCCGAATTCAACAGGTGTAGACGTTACAGTGAAATGCTTACTTACAAGCCCTTAACCAACAATGCAGTTTTAAGAAAATACCAACAACAAAAAAGTAAGAAATAAGAATAACAAATAATTAAAGAGCAGATAAGAATAGTTGGAGTAGCAGTGGTGTTGGCTGTAGTGTTATCCTGCTATCCTCCTATCTTAACTCACTATGGTCATTGTTCTGCTGCCAGGATATGAACTTGATTGACATCCTGTGGAGGCAGGACATTGACCTGGGTGCCGAGCGGGAGGTGTTTGACCTGAGCCTGCGGCAGAAGGAGGATGAGCTGCGCAGGCAGAGGGAACTGGAGGAGGAGAAGAGGCTGCACCTGCTGAGGGAGCAGGATAAGGCCTTGCTGGAACAGCTAGAGCTGGACGAGGAGACTGGAGAGTTCATGCCCTGCCTGCTACCCAGTGAACCAGAGCTGCCCAACACACATACCACCCCAGAGGGAAACCAGGTATCTGTCTGTCTGTCTGTCTGTCTGTCTGTCTGTCTGTCCGTCCGTCCGTCCGTCCGTCCGTCCGTCCGTCCGTCCGTCCGTCCGTCCGTCTGTCTGTCCCACCAGAGAGTGGTCCCCCTCTGGAATAGAAAAGAGTAATGAGATTAGCATTTATGCTAGGGAAATGTATGTTTCTGTGTCTTGTTTTTAAAAATATTCATTTTGAGGGTGGTATACAAAAGTATCTATATCCACAGTAAAACGAGTCCTATATCGTCAAAACCTGAAAGGCCGCTCAGCAAGGAAGAAGCCACTGCTCCAAAACTGCCCAAAAAAGCCAGACTACGGTTTGCAACTGCACATGGGGACAAAGATTGTACTTTTTGGAGAAATATCTTCTGATCTGATCAAACAAAAATAGAACTGTTTGGCCGTAATGACCATCATTATGTTATGAGGAAAAAAGGGGAGGCTTGGAAGCCGAAGAACATCATCCCAACAGTGAAGGACGGGGGTGGCAGCATCATGTTGTGGGGGTGCTTTGCTGCAGGAGGGACTGGTGAACTTCACAAAATAGATGGCATTATGAGGATGAAAATTCGGTGGATATATTGAAGCAACATCTCAAGACATCAGTCAGGAAGTTAAAGCTTGGTCGCAAATGGGTCTTCCAAATGGACAATGACTCCATGCATACTTCCAAAGCAAAATGGCTTAAGGACAACAAAGTCAAAGCATTGAAGTGGCCATCACAAAGCCCTGACCTCAATCCTATAGAATATTTGTGGGCAGAACTGAAAAAGCGTGTGCGAGCAAGGAGGCCTACAAATCTGACTCAGTTTCATCAGCTCTGTCAGGAGGAATGGGCCAAAATTCACCCAACTTATTGTGGGAAGCTTGTGGAAGGCTACCCAAAATGTTTGACCCAAGTTAAAAAATTTAAAGGCAATGCTACCAAATACTAATTGAGTGTATGTAAACTTCTGACCCACTGGGAATGTGATGAAAGAAATAAAAGCTGAAATAAATCATTCTCTCTAGTAATATTCTGACATTTCACATTCTTAAAATAAAGTGGTGATCCTAACTGACCTAAGACAGGGAATGTTAAAGGGATTAAATGTCAGGAATTGTGAAAAAACAATATATTTGGCTAAGGTGTATGCAAACTTCCAATTTCAACTGTACATTATGTTTAAAAAATGTTTTTATAACTTTATCGCTCATACAGCCAGTCATTTATATCTGTGTGTCTGTTTTTGTAGAACACCATTTTTTCCAGAGTGGATGGGGATGCACTTTCATTTGATGAGTGCATGCAGCTTCTCGTAGAGACATTCCCTTTAGTAGAAACCATTGAGGTAAGAGAATACACTACCAATACCTACAAACCAGTAACATAATTCCAATCTGTTTCTCCTCTTATCAATGCATCCTCTCTAATTTCCAGTATTTGTCTGTGTATTCTAGCTCCCCCATCCTCCTCCTGCTCATGTCATGCCCTCCCCTTTCATTGGCAACAGTAGGCCAGATATGCTGACCTCCCAGCAGTCACCTGTGGCCCAGAACCCCATGCTCTCTGCTCTGCTGGCCCCCCACAAGGCTCCCACTGCTGTGCCTGCGTCTCTGGATCCAGCCCCTGTGGATGTGGAGCAGGCCTGGATGGAGCTGCTCTCCCTGCCTGAGCTCGAGGTAGGTATGACACAATGGAACAATTCATAAAGCCACAACAAGCCCTGTTCAGCTAGGTAATGGACACCTAAAGAACAACGAGTGGCTGCTGCAGTAGGGCGGGCGAGGACACAGCACAAGCACGCGTTTGTTAGAATAAATTGGAAAAGTAGACCTCCTGATAATTCTCTTTTATTATGTCCTTTTCTGTTGGCATGAACTTTCTCAAACAGGTATTATTGTGCATCACACAAAATGTACGTACCCCGCATAGGCCTAAATGCAAGAAAATACATTTGTCAAATGAGTTTCTATGTACTGAAATAGCACGCACATTAGAACTCATCGAACTCAAGTCCAGGAAAGTTTACAAGCCGAACAAGCCTAATTGGAATGATGAGTTAAGGGACCTATGATCTGTACGCCGCAAGGCTGAGCACTTATTTCTACAGTGTAAAGATAGGAATACAAGATAAGATTTTAAGAAAAAACAGCATGTGTTTGATTAAAGACTGAGCCTATTCAAACAGAGATATCAGAGAGGGCAGGTATTACACCTTGAGGAGATACAGACAAGAAATTCTCAACAGTTCCTGGAACCAAATAAGTTGGGACCAAAACGACATAAGACAATTCCAATGGAAGTCAGTGAAGAGCAAGGGGGCTGAAGTTCGATATTACACAGGTACTTAATGAGTGTGAGAAGGGGTTTGCAAGTTTGTTCTCAGGTAATGAAAATGTGGCATATTGTGAGGAAGATTTTTATTAAGACACATGTTCCCTGAAAACTAAACTGGGAAATGGCAGGTAGCGGCAGCAGGTAGCCTAGTGATTAGAGCGTTGTACTAGTAACCGAAAGGTTGCAATATCAATCCCCGAGCTGACAAGGTAAAAATCTGTCGTTCTGCCCCTGAAAAAGGCACTGTTCCAAGTCCGTCATTGAAAATAAGAATTTGTTCTTAACTGACTTGCCTAGTTAAATAAAGGTTAAAAAACACAACGTCAAACTCAGAACCCTCTTATATATGTGTCAGAATGATAGTAGAGAGAATGATTTTTTTCAGCTTTCATTTCTTTCATCACATTCCCAGTGGGTCAGAAGTTAACATACACTACATTAGTATTTGGTAGCTTTGCCTTTAAATTGTTTAACTTGGGTCAAACGTTTCAGGTAGCCTTCCACAAGCTTCCCACAATAAGTTGGGTGAATTTCGACCCATTCTTCTTGACAGAGCTGGTGTAACTGAGTCAGGTTTGTTGGCCTCCTTGATCGCACACGCTTTTTCAGTTCTGACCACACATTTTCCATGGGATTGAGGTCAGGGCTTTGTGAAGGCCACTCCAATACCTTGACTTCGTTGTCCTTAAGCCATTTTGCCACAACTTTGGAAGTATGCTTATGGTCATTGTTCATTTGGAAGACCCATTTGCGACCAAGCTTTAACTTCCTGACTGATGTCTTGAGATGTTGCTTCAAAATATCCACGTAATTTTCCGTCCTCATGATGCCATATATTTTGTGAAGTGCACCAGTCCCTCCTGCAGCAAAGCACCCCCACAACATGATGCTGCCACCCCCGTGCTTCACAGTTGGGATGGTGTTCCTCGGCTTGCAAGACTCACCATTTTTCCTCCAAACATGACGATGGTCATTATGGCCAAACAGTTCTATTTTTGTTTCATCAGACCAGAGGACATTTCTCCAAAAAGTAAGATCTTTGTCCCCATGTGCAGTTGCAAACTGTAATCTGGCTTTTTTTATGGCGGTTTTGGAGCAGACTTCCTTGCTGAGTAACCTTTCAGGTTATGTCGATTTAGGACTTGTTTTAATGTGGATATAGATACATTTGTACCTGTTTCCTCCAGCATCTTCACAAGGTCCTTTGCTGTTGTTCTGGGATTGATTTGCACTTTTCGCACCAAAGTACTTTCATCTCTTGGAGACAGAATGCGTCTCCTTCCTGAGCGGTATGACGGCTGCGTGGTCCCATGGATGTTTATACTTTCGTACTATTGTTTGTGCAGATGAACGTGGTACTTTCAGGTGTTTGGAAATTGCTCCCAAGGTTGAACCAGACTTGTGGAGGTCTACAATTTTTTTCTGAGGTCTTGGCTGATTTCTTTTGATTTTCCCCTGATGTCAAGGAAAGAGGCACTGAGTTTGAAGGTAGGCCTTGAAATACATCCACAGGTACGTTTCACCAAATTACTCAAATTATGTCAATTAGCCTATCAGAAGCTTCTAAAGCCATGACATAATTTTCTGGAATTTTCCAAGCTGTTTAAAGGCACAGTCAACTTAGTGTACATAAACTTCTGACCCACTGGAATTGTGATACAGTCAATTATAAGTGAAATAATCTGTCTGTAAACAATTGTTAGAAAAAATTACTTGTGTCATGCACAAAGTAGATGTTCTAACCGACTTGCCAAAACGATAGTTTGTTAACAAGAAATTTGTGGAGTGGTTGAAAAATGAGATTTATTGACTACAACCTAAGTCAATCAATCAAGTTTATTTTATATAGCCCTTCGTACATCAGCTAATATCTAGAAGTGCTGTACAGAAACACAGCCTAAAACCCCAAACAGCTAGCAATGCAGGTGTAGAAGCACGGTGGCTAGGAAAAACTCCCTAGAAAGGCCAAAACCTAGGAAGAAACCTAGAGAGGAACCAGGCTATGAGGGGTGGCCAGTCCTCTTCTGGCTGTGCCGGGTGGAGATTATAACAGAACTATGCCAAGATGTTCAAAAATGTTCATAAGTGACAAGCATGGTCAAATAATAATCATGAATAATTTTCAGTTGGCTTTTCGTAGCCGATCATTAAGAGTTGAAAAACAACAGATCTGGGACAGGTGGCGGTTCCATAACCGCAGGCAGAACAGTTGAAACTGGAATAGCAGCAAGGCCAGGCGGACTGGGGACAGCAAGGAGTCATCATGCCCGGTAGTCCTGACGTATGGTCCTAGGGCTCAGGTCCTCCGAGAGAAAGAAAGAGAGAAGGAGAAAATTAGAGAGAGCCAAGATTTTCAAAATGTTCATAAATGACAAGCATGGTCAAATAATAATCAGGAATAAATGTCAGTTGGCTTTTCATAGCCGATCATTAAGAGTTGAAAACAGCAGGTCTGGGACAGGTAGGGGTTCCGTAACCGCAGGCAGAACAGTTGAAACTGGAATAGCAGCAAGGCCAGGCAAACTGGGGACAGCAAGGGGTCATCATGCCCGGTAGTCCTGACGTATGGTCCTAGGGCTCAGGTTCTCAGAGAGAGAGAAAGAAAGAGAGAACGAGAGAATAGGAGAGAGCATACTTAAATTCACACAGGACACTGGATAAGACAGGAGAAGTACTCCAGGTATAACCAACTGACCCTAGCCCCCCGACACATAAACTACTGCAGCATAAATACTGGAGGCTGAGACAGTGTATGTAAACTTCCGACTTCAACTGTAACCTGTACCTAAATGAGGAGTTGTCCGTGGCAGAAGTTAAGAAGGCGATTGACACAGCAAAAAATGGGAAAGCATTTGTCATTGATAAACTTCTTAATCAAGTCTTAATTACTTTAAATTAACTGAAGTTCTACATGGTTTGCTCTGAATTTGTTTAGAGTACAGTGTTCTGCAATCCAGTTGGAATTAGTCCATAGTCAATCCCATCACCAAATCTTTCAAATAATTACCCGAGAGTTCCACTGAACTGGAGGCATACGTTTACCAGGTACGGTCGATAAATTATATTCATCCATCCTCAACAGTAGGTTAATGCATCTATTATTACGTGTTTTACTTTTCAATTTTTTCTCCAAAAACAAATCTCTGCATTGTTGGGAAGGACCCATAAGTAAGCGTTTCACTGTTAGTCCACACCTGTTGTTTACGAAGCATGTGACAAATACAAATTGATTTGATTAGAGCATCTGCCAGCTGACTAAAATGTGAAATGAATGGCCTCTAGTTTAGAGAGAGAAGTGGATCTGAGTGGCTGCAATTAACTTGCAAGATCTTGCCTGCTCAATGTGTAAATTGATGGTCAGTGCCACTGAACTGGAGAGGCATAAGTTTACTAGGTACGATCTATAAATTATATTCATCCATCCTCAACAGTAGGTTAATGACCTTTTAGGAGGATCAAAACATTCTGGTGGAACACCAAAATAGTTGTCACACATCCAGAGACTGTATCGATCATATCTACTCAGTGTCACGTTCCTGACCTATTTCTGTTAGTTTGTTATATGTGTTAGTTGTTAAGGACGTGAGTTTGGGTGGGCATTCTATGTTTTCTGTTCTATGTTGGTTTTTGGGTTGCCTGGTATGGCTCTTAATTAGAGGCAGGTGTTTGGCGTTCCTCTAATTAAGAGTCATATTTAGGTAGGCGTTGTCACAGTGTTCGTTGTGGGTGATTGTCTTCCGTGTCTGTGTCTGTACACCACGCGGGACTGTTTACGGTTTGTTCGATTTGTGTAGCCTATGTTTCCTATTCGTGCGTTCTTCTTGTTTTATGTAAGTTCGTCGTCTAGGTCTGTCTACACCGTTTGTTGTTTTTGTTAGTTTAGTCAAGTTTGTGTTTTCTTTAATAAATGATGTGTTCAAACTCCGCTGCGCCTTGGTTCCCTCAATACTCCTCCTTTTCGGTCGAAGAGGAGGAGGACCGCCGTTACAGAATCACCCACCAGAAATCCAGAACCAAGCAGCGGAATTTCGAGCAACGGGAGAGTATACAGGACTTGTGGAGTTGGGAGCAAGTATTTAACGGAGAAGGACCATGGGCTAAAGTGAATCACCGTCCATGGGAACAGCTGGAGGCAGTTCGGAGAGCGGAGGAAAAGAGAGAGAGGAACCGGAGTTATGAGGGGACTCGTCTTGCACAGAAGCCCAAAAAGCCCGTGAGTAACACCCAAAAATTTCTTGGGGGGGGGATAAGAGGTAGTGGGCCAAGGGCAGGTAGGAGACCTGCGCCCACTTCCCAGGCTTACCGTGGAGAGCGGGAGTACGGGCAGGCGCCGTGTTACGCAGTAGAGCGCACGGTGTCTCCTGTACGAGTGCATAGCCCAGTGCGGGTTATTCCACCTCCCCGCACTGGTAGGGCTAGATTGGGCATTGAGCCAGGTGTCATGAGGCCGGCTCAACGCGTCTGGTCTCCAGTGCGTCTCCTCGGGCCGGCATACATGGCACCTGCCTTACGCATGGTTTCCCCGGTTCGCCTACATAGGCCAGTGCGGGTTATTCCACCTCCCCGCACTGGTCTGGCGACCGGGAGCATTCAACCAGGTAAGGTTGGGCAGGCTCAATGCTCAAGAGAGCCAGTACGCCTCCACGGTCCGGTATTTCCGGCGCCACCTCCCCGCCCCAGCCTAGTACCTACAGTGCCTACACTACGCACTATGCTACCAGTGCGTCTCCTGAGCCCTGTTCCTCCTCCACGCACTCTCCCTGTAGTGCGTGTATCCAGTTCAGTGCCTCCAGTTCCGGCACCACGCACTAAGCCTCCTGTGCGTCTCCAGAGCCCTGTACACACTGTTTCTTCTCCCCCTACTAATCCTGATGTGCTTGCCCTCAGCCCGGTGCCACCAGTGCCGGTACCACGCACCAGGTATAGAGTGGGCTTTGAGAGTCCAGTGTGCCCTGTCCCTGCTCCCCACACTAGCATGAAGGTGCGTGTCCTTAGCCCGGTGCCTCCAGTTCCGGCACCACGCACCAGGTCTACAGTGCGCCTTATCCGGCCAGAGCCATCCGTCTCCCCAGCGCCATCTGAGCCATCCGTCTCCCCAGCGCCATCTGAGCCATCCGTCTCCCCAGCGCCGTCTGAGCCATCCGTCTGCAATGAGCCTGCAAAGCCGCCCGTCTGCCATGAGCCTGCAAAGCCGCCCGTCTGCCATGAGCCTACAGAGCCGTCCGCCAGACAGGAGCCGCTAGAGCCGCCCGCCAGACAGGAGCCGCTAGAGCCGTCCGTCAGACAGGATCTGCCAGAGCCGCCAACCAGACAGGATCTGCCAGAGCCGCCAACCAGACAGGATCTGCCAGAGCCGCCAACCAGACAGGATCTGCCAGAGCCGCCAGCCAGACAGGATCTGCCAGAGCCGCCAGCGAGCCATGAGCAGCCAGAGCCGTCAGAGAGCCATGAGCGTCCAGAGCCGTCAGCCTGCCATGAGCGTCGAGAGCCGTCAGCCTGCCATGAGCGTCGAGAGCCGTCAGCCAGCCATGAGCGTCGAGAGCCGTCAGTGAGCCATGAGCGTCCAGAGCCTTCAGCCAGCCATGAGCGTCGAGAGCCGTCAGCCAGCCATGAGCGTCGAGAGCTGTCAGCCTGCCATGAGCGTCCAGATTCGTCAGTCAGCCATGAGCTGCCCTTCAGCCAGAAACGGCTATATACCCAGAACTGCCCCTCAGTCCAGAGCTGTCTCTCTGTCCGGAGCTGCCCTTCAGTCCGGAGTTGCCCCTCTATCCTGATCTCCCTCTCTATCCTGAGCTACCTCTATATTCTGATCTATCCCTCTGTCTGGTGCTATCCCTCTGTCTGGATCTATCTCTCTGTCCCGGTGTTGTCCCTGTCAGTGATGTTACCAAGAGGATTTTGTGGGGGTAGAATGAGGGTGGACATTTTTAGGGGGAGATGGAGGCTAGGATTGATTATGGTGGGGTGGGGACCTCGCCCGGAGCCTGAGCCACCACCGTGGTCAGATGCCCACCCAGACCCTCCCCTAGACTTTGTGCTGGTGCGCCCGGAGTTCGCACCTTATGGGGGGGGGTTATGTCACGTTCCTGACCTATTTCTGTTAGTTTGTTATATGTGTTAGTTGGTCAGGACGTGAGTTTGGGTGGGCATTCTATGTTTTCTGTTCTATGTTGGTTTTTGGGTTGCCTGGTATGGCTCTTAATTAGAGGCAGGTGTTTGGCGTTCCTCTAATTAAGAGTCATATTTAGGTAGGCGTTGTCACAGTGTTCGTTGTGGGTGATTGTCTTCCGTGTCTGTGTCTGTACACCACGCGGGACTGTTTACGGTTTGTTCGATTTGTGTAGCCTATGTTTCCTATTCGTGCGTTCTTCTTGTTTTATGTAAGTTCGTCGTCTAGGTCTGTCTACACCGTTTGTTGTTTTTGTTAGTTTAGTCAAGTTCGTGTTTTCTTTAATAAATTATGTGTTCAAACTCCGCTGCGCCTTGGTTCCCTCAATACTCCTCCTTTTCGGTCGAAGAGGAGGAGGACCGCCGTTACACTCAGTGTGTAGAATAGCCAGTATAAAAACATTAAGAACACCTTCCTAATTGTGAGTTTTGCCCTCAGAACAGCCTCAATGCATCGGGGCATGGACTCTACAAGATGTTGAAAGCGTTCCACAGGGATGTTGGCCCATGTTGTGTCAAGTTGGCTGAATGTGACCTGGCGATTTGACACATATAAAATGTAATTCATTCATTAATTGTATTAATTCACTCTGTGATCAAGTTTCACTGAATAGGGTTTTCATACTTGCTATGGAGCTGTATATAGTTCCACCACAGGATAGCACTGATCCAATGGCTGTACATAGTCTTGGACTACAATGGCAATGCTATCCAATTTTAGATAGTAATTGTACCCATTGTTTATAAGGGTTTCCCACTAGAGATACAAGTCTCTTTTTTTCACTATGATAATGAAGACATGAAATTAACAGTCTCACCTTTCAATAAAATGTTTTACAATGTATATAGGTCACTGTCTGTTTTCTAATTATTTGATTTACTCTATTTTCAACAGCAGCACTTAAAAATGCAAGTGTCAGATATCCTGGATCAGAATGGCTATACCAGCACAAGCATGCCCCTAGAGGTGCAGGACCCTAACTACAGCTTCTACTTGCCTGAGCTCCCAGGCTTGGTCACAAACATAGATACTACACCACCCGTCCCAACCATCAACAACTTCAAAGGGATGGTTCCCCCTGACAACCTCAACCAAATTACTCTGAAAGCCCCGGAGCTCAACACAACCTACACCACAGATAGCCTCTGTAAGGTGTTCTACACTGACCCCTCAAACACAAAACCTTGCTCCCCCATGTTATCCTATACTTCCAATGAGGCCAACCCACAGGAGGAGGTGAGACACAAACCACTGGAATCGTCAGAAATACATGTCCCCCAATTTTCCCTGACAGATGGACACAAGACTGCTACAGAGTTCCCTGACTCTGACTCCGGTCTGTCAATGGACAATGTCAGCTCGCCTAAGAAATCCCATCAGGACGATAGTTCTACGGGATACAGCGACTCAGACCTGGAGGAGATGGATAGCAACCGGTCCGAGTACAGAGAGATGTTCTCACTGTCTCTCCATGGAGAGGAACAACAGTCCTCCCCTTACAACACTGGTCCAGTATCCCATCTTCCGGCAGACAGCCTACCCTACCCAAAAAGTGAGCTCATAGAGGGCAACGGCCATAACCAGCGCCCATTCACCAAAGACAAGCCGAGAAGGCGCTATGCAGGCTGCCAGTCCCGTCTGTCCAGAGACGAACAGCGGGCCAAGGCCCTGGGGATCCCCTTTGCTGTAGAGCTCATTATCAACCTGCCTGTGGATGACTTCAATGAGCTCATGTCCAAGCACCAGCTTAACGAGGTCCAGCTGGTCCTGATCCGAGACATCCGCCGACGGGGCAAGAACAAAGTGGCAGCCCAGAACTGCCGCAAGCGCAAGATGGAAAGCATCTCAGACCTGGAGGGGGAGCTTGAAGCCCTGTACGAGAAGAAGGAGCACCTGCTCAGAGAGAGTGCCCAGAGGAACGGCAGTCTGAACGAGCTAAAGGAGCAACTGGGGAGTCTGTACCTGGAGGTGTTCAGTCGGCTGAGAGATGAGGAGGGGAAGCCCTACTCTCCCAGTGACTACTCCCTCCAGCAGACCTCCAACGGCAGCATGTTCCTTGTGCCTCGTGTTAAAAAGATACTGAAGGGTGAAGACAAATAGTCTCTTCCATTGCACTGTTTTCATTACTTTTGTTCATACCTACTCTACATGACTACCATGCTCAAAGTTCTATGCTAGACTATCAATTGTATATATGTTGCTTAAGGAGTAGTTTAACAGGAGTGTTATTTAACTTAATTCCACTTAATTCCACTTTCAACAATGTTGAAATCTCTCCTTATTTTGTACAGCAATACTTTTTTTTGATCCTGTAATCATAGCTATGCAAATAGATGTCTACCCTATTTGCAATTGAGACATGGTGACATGTGTGTATGCACAGTTGAAGTCGGACGTTTACATACACTTAGGTTGGAGTCATTAAAACTCGTTTTTCAACCACTTCACAAATTTCTAAACAAACTATCGTTTTGGCAAGTCAGTTAGGACATCTACTTTGTGCATGACACAAGTCATTTTTCGAACAATTGTTTACGGACAGATTATTTCACTTATAATTTACTGTATCACAATTCCAGTGGGTCAGAAATGTACATACTCAATTGACTGTGCCTTTAAACAGATTGTAAAATTCCAGAAAATTATGTCATGGCTTTAGAAGTTTCTGATGAGATAATTGACATCATTTGAGTCAATTGGAGGTGTACCTGTGGATGTATTTCAAGGCCTACCTTCAAACTCAGTGCCTCTTTCATTGACATCAGGGGAAAATCAAAAGAAATCAACCAAGACCTCAGAAAAAAATGGTAGACCTTCATCCTTGGAAGCAATTTCCAAACACCTGAAGGTACCACGTTCATCTGCACAAACAATAGTACGAAAGTATAAACACCATGGGACCATACCGCTCAGGAAAGAGACGCATATTGTCTCCTAGACATTAACGTATTTTGGTGTGAAAAGTGCAAATCAATCCCAGGACAACAGCAACGGACCTTTTGGAGATGCTTGAGGAAACAGGTGCTTAAGTATCTATATCCACAGTAAAATGAGTCCTATATTGACATAACCTGAAAGGCTGCTCAGCAAGGAAGAAGCCACTGCTCCAAAACCGCCATTAAAAAGAGAGACTAAAGTTTGCAACTGCACATGGGGACAAAGATCTTACTTTTTGGAGAAATGTCCTCTGGTCTGATGAAACAAAAATAGAACTGTTTGGCCATAATGACCATTGTTATGTTTGGAGGAAAAAGGGTGATGCTTGCAAGCTGAAGAACATCATCCCAACCGTGAAGCACGGGGGTGGCAGCATCATGTTGTGGGGGTACTTTGCTGCAGGAGGGTCTGGTGCACTTCACAAAATAGATGGCACCGTGAGGATGGAAAATTCGGTGGATATATTGAAGCAACATCTCAAGACATCAGTCAGGAAGGTAAAGCTTGGTCGCAAATGGGTCTTCCAAATGAACAATGACCCCAAGCATACTTCCAAAGTTGTGGCAAAATGGCTTAAGGACAACAAAGTCAAGGTAATGGAGTGGCCATCACAAAGCCCTGACCTCAATCCCATGGAAAATGTGTGGACAGAACTGAAAAAGCGCGTGCGAGCAAGGAGGCCTACAAAACCTGACTCAGTTACACCAGCTACTATTTAATGAATCTGCCAGTTGAGGACTTGTGAGGCGTCTGTTTCTCAAACTAGAGACTCTAATGTGCTTGTCCTCTTGCTCAGTTGTGCACCGGGGCCGCTCACTACTCTTTCTATTCTGGTTAGAGTCAGTTTGCGCTGTTCTGTGAAGGGGAGTAGTACACAGCTTTGTACGAGATCTTCAGTTTCTTGGAATTTTCTCACATGGAATAGCCTTAATTTCTTAGAACAAAAATAGACTGATGAGTTTCAGAAGAAAGCCTTTGTTTCTGGCAAATTTTGAGCCTGTAATCAAACCCACAAATGCTGATGCTCCAGATACTCAACTAGTCTAAAGAAGGCCAGTTATATGGCTTCTTTAATCAGGACAACAGATTTCATAATTGCAAAAGGGTTTTCTAATGATCAGTTAGCATTTTAAAATTATAAACTTGGATTAGCTAACACAACGTGCACAGGAGTGATGGTTGCTGGTAATGGGCCTCTGTACGCCTTTGTAGATATTCCATGAAAAATCAGCCGTATCCAACTACAATAGTCATTTACGACATTAACAATGTCTACACTGTATTTCTGATCAATTTGATGTTATTTTAATGGACAAAAAATGTGCTTTTCTTTCAAAAACAAGGACATTTCTAAGTGACCCCAAACTTTTGAATGGTAGTGTACATAGTATTGGTAACCATCTATACTCAATATAAAAATAAACATTTGAATAGTGAAGTGTAGAATAAATTGCACATTTTAATTAAATTCAAATTCTGCTTCCGGTAAGGCATGTCCAATTCAAATTCAATTAAAATTCAAGAGTTTCATTGAAATTCAAGAGCAATTCGTAACTAAATTCTGAATTGACCCCAACCATGCTAACTAGGGGAGGATACCCCATGTTCTTGAAGTATACAACAGATAAAAATGGCAGGGGTGTTTTCATGTAAGGCTTTGTTGAAATTTGTGCAAATAAAGGTTGAAAGATCATCTCCACCCCATTTCTATTGTTCTCCTCCTTTCATGTCTAAGTGGAGGTTCATTAACCTTACAGAAAAACAGGCTTCTGCCAAACAGTTGTGGCAAACCTTTGGCCAATTTACCATAAATTTGTGACAAGCTCATATTTTCACATGCAAATTAGTTTTGTCGCAAACTGTTGTGGTGAATTTGCAGAACTTTCTGTTTGCTGCAAACTCAGTATAAATATGCACATTATTCAATGTCTTTAACAGATAAAAATGTATCGAATACTACTTGAAATCATCAGCATGGTAATGAAGAAAATAGCAAAGACTGGATATTTCAAAAATAAATTGTTTCATCTTTTTATGTAGCTTCAACATTAACATGAGAAAAATGGGAACACTATGAGGATGTTGACCTTAGGATATTTAAAGGGACAACTACACAATTATTTACATGAGCCAAATGATAACTGAGTGTAACGGATGTGAAATGGCTAGCTAGTTAGCGGGTGCGCGCTAGTAGCATTTCAATCAGTTACGTCACTTGCTCTGAGACTTAAGTAGTGTTGCCCCTTGCTTTGCAAGGGCTGCGGCCTTTGTGGAGCGATGGGTAACGACCGTGCTTCGTGGGCGACCGTTGTTGATGTGTGCAGAGGGTCCCAGGTTCGCGCCCGTGTCGGGGCGAGGGGACAACGTAAAGTTATACTGTTACATGAGCAATAGATTAACCAATGGAAGTTTAAAATATATTAACAAACATTTTATAATTAAAACAACAAAAACTAAATCAAACCCAGTTCCCGAAATATTGCCTTTTTGAGTGAACTTTTGTAGATGGTGGCACTGTGGAAGTCCTTCGTCCAAAGCTTGTTAAATGCGTGCACTGAAACAATCAGAAAACATAACACAATTGAGATACAGAAAACAATTACTGAAAACAATTCATATTTTGGCATCTTAAAAGGTAGAAATTGAGTTATGCCTAATATGGCCATGTCCATGTGTTTATGGGTAATTCCTATTTCATTAATCTCAGCAAGGCCAAACAAGATGAAATTAAAAGTTGTATATTTTTTCTACATTACGAAATTTGGATATCAAATCGTTTTCTCGTTTATGGTTTCTAAATTGGGCAGTAACAGAAAACAGATAATGACAACATGTATCAAATGTGTATTTCTTATTTTTGTTCATACCTGTAAGTACACGCCCCTTAATATAATATTCCCGGCGCATAGCTGGTGTGTTTACAGCTTGAGTTGAGCTGCAGTGTCGGCTCCCGAGTAGCGTAGCGGTCTAAGGCACTGCATCTCAGTGCAAGAGGTGTCACTACAGACCCTGGTTTGATTCCACGCTGTATCATAACCGGCCGTGATTGGGAGTCCCATAGGGTGGCACATAATTGGCCCAGCGTCATCCAGGTTTGGCCGGGGTAGGCCGTCATTGTAAATAAGAATCTTAACTGACTTGCCTAGTTAAATAAAGGTTAAATAAATAAAATTGTAATAATATAAACAGTCTGTCACCACTAAAGGCCATATCAATATGTATGGTCATAGCATTGATATCACTTGTAGATATGTGACCGACCAACACGATTTGGTCTTATGTAGCAACATTTCAATTTATTTTTTATTTTTACATTGGATAAAAGTCAGTGGTTTAAAAAGTACCCAGTTGTCATACTTGAGTAGAAGTAAAGATACCTTAATAGAAAATGACTCAAGTGAAAGTCACCCAGTAAAATACTATTCAAGTAAAACTCGAAAAGTATTTGGTTTTAAGTATACTTAAGTATCAAAAGTAAACGTAATTGCTGAAATATACTTTACTATAAAAAGTAAAAGTATGAATAATTTAACTTTTCTTATATTCAGCAAAGCAGACGGCAGAATGTTCTTGTTTTTTAAATGTATGGATAGTAAGGGGCACTCCAACATAATTTACAAACAAAGCATTTGTGTTTAGTGAGTCTGCCAGATCAGAGGCATTGGAGATGACCAGGGATTTTCTCTTGAAAAGTGTATGAATTGGACCATTTTCTGTCCAGACTCGGTATGCTCGACAGACTCCCATGCCACAGCTGGCTTGCTAGGCACCGGCGCCCGCACATCGGAGAGTGGGTGCTGTTTCTCTGCTCCTTCTTCGGCACTCTAGGTCACCGGCTCCCGCACCCCAACCGGTTCGACAGGTTCACGGCTTTGGCAGAGGTGGCCGGTTCGCTCCTGTTCCCCGGGATCATCCCTGTTGTCTGTGTCCTGCGGCTGGTGCCGCGCATCAGGGAGTGGGTACTGTCATGTATACTCCCTCTCTGGTCTCTAGGTCACCAGACTGCTGATTATTACACGCACCTGTCACCATCGTCACTCGCACCAGCTCTCCCTCACCTCCTTGATTACCTGCCCTATTTATGTCACTCCCTTTGGTTCCTTCCCCAGGCATTATTGTTTCTGTGTCTGTTTCATGTCGGTGCGCTGTTTGTGTTTCTTGTTTTCTTCATGTTAATTAATTAATTAAATGTATTCACTCCCTGAACTTGCTTCCCGACTCTCAGCGTACATTGTTACAAGTATATTATTTTATTTAGGAATGTAGTGGAGTAAAAGTTATCAAAATATAAATAGTAAAGTACAGATACCCCAAAAAAACGAATTAACTTCTCACGAGTCACAAACCCGGATCCGGGATCCCCCCATCAAAAAAGCTGACTAGCATAGCCTAGCCTAACGCGACAGGGATATCATGTAATATAATTTTCATGAAATCACAAGTCCAAGACACCAAATGAAAGATAAACATCTTGTGAATCCAACCATCATTTCCGATTTTTAAAATGTTTTACAGCGAAGACACAATATGTATTTCTATTAGCTAACCACGATAGCAAAAGACTCAACCGCATATTTTCACCATTTTTTTACCGCATAGGTAGCTATCACAAATTCGACCAAATAAAGATATAATTAGTCGCTAACCAAGAAACAACTTCATCAGATGACAGTCTTATAACAGATTTATTGTATAGCACATGTTTTGTTCGAAAAATGTGCATATTTCAGGTATAAATCATAGTTTTACATTGCAGCCACCATCACAAATCTCACCAAAGCAGCTAGAATAACTACAGAGACCAACGTGAAATACCTAAATACTCATCATAAAACATTTATGAAAAATACATGGTGTACAGCAAATGAAAGACAAACATCTTGTGAATCCAGCCAATATTTCAGATTTTTTAAGTGTTTTACAGCAAAAACACAATATAGCATTATATTAGCTTACTACAATAGCCAACCACACAACCGCATTCATTCAACGCAAAGGTAGCGATAGCGAAAAAACCAGCAAAAGATATAAATTTATTCACTAACCTTCACAATCTTCATCAAATGACAGTCCTATAACATCATATTACACAATACATATACGGGTTGTTCGAAAATTTGCATATTTAGCGGTACAAATCGTGGTTTTACAATGTGAATACGTAGTCAAAATGCACAAAAAATGTCCGGAGAAATCTTGGAGAGTCACCTAATCTAATCAAATAACTAATCATAAACTTTACTAAAAAATACATGTTGGACAGCAAATGAAAGATACACTAGTTCTTAATGCAACCGCTGTGTTAGATTTTTAAAAATAACTTTAGTACGACATACAGCTAACGTTATAGCGAGACAGCGCCCAAAATCAGGGCGGAAAATATTACTAAACATTTTCAACAGAAATACGAAATAACCTCATAAATGGTTCCTACTTTTGATGAGCTTCCATCAGAATGTTGTACAAGTTGTCCTTTGTCCAGAATAATTGTTGTTTGGTTGTAGAATGTCGTCTTCTCCTGACGAATTAGCAACCAAAGCTAGCCATGTGGCACAAAGGTGCCCAACTTCACATAAAGCACAAAAAAGAAAATGCCGAAAAACGCAATAAATTGATATAAACTGATATAACTCGGTTTAAAATAACTACTTTATGATGTTTTTAACACATATATCAAATAAAATCAGAGCCGGAGATATCTAACGTCTTTACCGAAAGCTTTTCAGAACGCAATCCAGGGTCCTTCCCGCGCCTTGCTGAACAAAGGAAATTTGGGGTCATGTCATTCCAAGAGCTCTCGTTTCACCTCAGATCAAGCTATACACCCCATTCCACCTCTCACTGCCTCGTGACATCTAGTGGAAGGCGTATGCAGTGCATGTAGATCCATAGATTTCAGGCAAATTAATAGGATGGCCCTGGAACAGAGCCTTGATTTCATATTTTTCACTTCCTGACAGGAAGTTTGCTGCAAAATGAGTTCTGTTTTACTCACAGATATAATTCAAACGGTTTTAGAAACTAGAGAGTGTTTTCTATCCAATAGTAATAATAATATGCATATTGTACGAGCAAGAATGGAGTACGAGGCAGTTTAATTTGGGAACGATTTTTTTACAAAGTGAAAATAGCGCCCCCCTATTGACAAAAGGTTTTAAGTAGTACTTTAAAGTATTTTTACTTAAGTACTTTACACCACTGATAAAAGTAGAGACTGAGAGCTAGAAAATTGTATATCATACACTACAGTTGAGGTACAATGGGAAAGTAATTCTGCTTTGAAAGTTGATAAAGTTGAACCTCCCTTTTGAGAAAATGGCCCTTTGGTGCAGTACCTACTGGAGAGCTCATCTTTGTCTACAGCCATTCCGCATTGTTCACACCCTCTTAAGCTTCAGTCCCACCCATCTCTTTAAGGATTCACATGTGAGGCTATGTACTGATCAACCAAAGATTTCAAGACTAAAGGCTGGTTTATACTACAGGTGTGTTTGTAAATTTAATCTGGAGTGCCAGAGTGTGCTCTGGGTGTTCGTAAACTCAGAGTGTTGTCAGATTGTATGTTCCTGAATTCAGAGCGTTTCGGTCTCGGAGCATTCAGAGCGCACACTAGATTCTTTGTCCAAGGAGTAGAGTTGATCCGAGCGTTCTAACCTAACAACAGCAGTCAAGCACCCAAGCTAACTGGCTAATGTTGGCTAACTTGCTAGGTATTTCCAGACACAAATGAGAGAACAGCTCACTCTGACTATTTTACTCGCCCTAGCAGAGCTGTCAAGGCTGTTTTTATGTTATCCAGAGTGTTGGTGACTGCAACTGTGCTGCTGGCAACAATTTAATCACGTTTTTTTGCCAATGTTTCCTGACACTGACAATATTCAATGGGTGTTGAGCATTTGTAAATGCGTCAATTATTATGCACTCTGGCACACTCAGATGAGAGTGCTCTGAAATCGACAGACATCTATCGACAGTTGTCACAGTGACATCAATCATTATATTGAAATAGTTACTTGCATAGTGGAGTATTTTGTTCAGACATGTAGCTAGCTAGCTAAACAATGAACTATAATTCCAACTCATAATGTTACTACCCTGCATGAATCTGCAGGTAGCTAACCAACCAGGTTCAATGTTAGCTAGCTAACATTAGGCAATAACTAGCAACACAAATGGCTATGAGATACAAATAATATTACTACACAGATTATACATGTAACGTTAGCTAGCCAGCCAGCTAACATTAGCTAGCTAGCTAACAGTACACTTTAACTTAAAATGAAAACGACTTTCTGACAAAATTAGAAACTTGTAATATCTGAAAATTTAGCTAGCTGGACGCTCTTACCCATATACATGATGGACGCTCTCTGTCACAGATGCCATGGTTGCCCTTAATTTGAAGATGTAATCCAGAGACAGGTGTTTTATACAACATGATACAACATTCCACAATGTAGCAAAAACAAAGAAAACCCCTTGAGTAGGTGTTCTCTTTTTGACTATGTCTGCATATTTGCAATCAAACACCAGAATTTTCTCCATCTTCTTAGCTATCATACTCTAATACCACTGATTTCAAAATGTTTTCCTTAAGAGCAACACTTATGCAGTTATACAATGTGATATCATTCAAAAAAGCTGCGTTGGAAAGGATTACCTACACATACTGACCATCTCATGTTATAGACAGAAGCGCTCTACATGGCAGACCAATCCGAAGTCATCTCTCGGCATGTACAGCCCACTAATTATCTCAGCCAATCATGGCTATTGCTGTCTTTTTCCGTGGATAAACACACTAGGCTCGTGATTTAACATTTGTATTTGTATTTACAGATGGCATACAAGTTTGTTATTAAGGCACATGAAAGTTTACATGTTCCAGAAGGCATTTCTGCCAAAAACCACATTTTTATTTAAAAAAGTTTATGCTCCTGTGAAGTAATGACGTGAAGCTTAGTTTCCTGAAATGAGTCACGTATTTGTATTTGTATTTATTAGGGTGCATGCTGGAATAAGACATTTCATAAATGTGTCAAGTGCAGCGTCTGGTTGCTCCTCATTACACACCACAGACCAGCAAATATTCTTTACATCATCAATATATGAATCACTACAAAACTTATTGAATGACCTCTTATATGCTATATTAGGCCCAGCCTTTGGAACTATGGTTTACGTAGATATGGCTACTAAACTCAGCAAAAAAAGAAACGTCCTCTCACTGTCAACTGTGTATATTTTCAGCAAACCTAACATGTGTAAATATTTGTATGAACATTCAACAACTGAGACATGAACTGAACAAGTTCCACAGACATGTGGACTAACAGAAATGGAATAATGAGTCCCTGAACAAAGGGGGGTCAAAATCTGGTGTGGCCACCAGCTGCATTAAGTACTGCAGTGCATCTCCTCTTTATGGACTGCACCAGTTTTGCCAGTTCTTGCTGTGAGATGTTACCCCACTCTTCCACCAAGGCACCTGCAAGTTCCCGGACATTTCTGGGGGGGAATGGCCCTAGCCCTCACCCTCCGATCCAACAGGTCCCAGACGTGCTCAATGGGATTGAGATCTGGGCTTTTCGCTGGCCATGGCAGAACACTGACATTCCTGTCTTGCAGGAAATCAGGCACAGAACGAGCAGTCTTGCTGGTGGCATTGTCATGCTGGAGGGTCATGTCAGGATGAGCCTGCAGGAAGGGTACCACATGAGGGAGGAGGTCTTCCCTGTAATGCTACCGTCTGTAAGCTGTTAGTGTCTTAACGACCGTTCCACAGGTGCATGTTCATTAATTGTTTATGGTTCATTGAACAAGCATGGGAAACAGTGTTTAAACCCTTTACAATGAAGATCTGTGAAGTTATTTGGATTTTTACGAATTATCTTTGAAAGACAGGGTCCTGAAAAAGGGATGTTTCTTTTTTTTGATGAGTTTATATTGTGATCACTACATCCGATGTATTTGGATACTGCTTTAAAGCAAATTTACACAGCATTAGTAAAGATGCAATCAATACATGTTGATGATTTCATTCCCGTGTTGTTTGTAAATACCCTGGTACACTAGGTTGACTGACATCCTGAACCAGGTTGCAAGCACTGGTTACAGTTTGAAGTTTTTTCTTGAGTGGGCAGCTTGATGAGAGCCAGTCAATATTTAAATCACCCAGACAATATACTGCTCTGTTGATATCACATACATGATCAAGTATTTCACACATATTATCCACATACTGACTGTTAACACTTGGTGGTCTATAGCAGCTTCCCACCAGAATTAGCTTAAGGTGAGGCAGATGAACCTGTAGCCATATTACTTCAACAGTATTTAATATGAAATCATCTCTAAGCTTGACAGAAATGTGGTTCTTAATATAGACCGCAACACTGCCCTCGTTGACATTTCTGTCTTTTCGGTAGATGTTATAACCATGTATTGCTACCAGTGTATCATCAAAGGTATTATCTAAGTGAGTTTCAGAGATAGAATATTAATGTCATCTGTTACAAGCAAGTTATTGACATCATGGACCTTGTTTCTCAGGCTGCATATGTTAATATGAGCTATTTTTTAAACACTTTTTTGGGTTACTTGATTGTTTTTAATAGTTCACTGGGAAGCATATCAGAAGTAGACTTCCTACTAGGTACACCGCCTCAGTGCTAACAGTATAACTCTGGTTCAAAGGCTCATAATTACTGCATACAATAGCTGTAGGATCAACACAGGTATTCAGGGCAATTAGGGGGGCATAATTTAAGTTACTTACATTGTGTCTGCCAACGCGCCTAGGATAATGTACATTTGATGCAGAATTATGACGACTCATTGTCACAATGGTAGGGATTAACTGAGCTGGTCTTGGGTCATTGATAAGTCATTGTTTCAACGCAGCCTTAAAATGCGTGGACAGAGTCCAAGAGCCAAGATGATTTGGAGGGACTCCATCATTCCTGTAGAGTATCTTTTGTTTCCAGAAGGTGTCAAAGTTATCTATAAAATTGATTCCAGCAGAGTTACTCTAGCCAGATGCCAGTAGCCTGCTGAATCTTTCACATCCACGGGCCAACAATGGTACTGGACCTGAAATGATTGTCAATTTTTTGGAGTCTTTTAATGCTAAAATCAGTTCTTTAAAATCCATTTTCAGATGTTCCGAGCTAGCCCTCCTGATGTCGTTTGACCCCACAAGGACTAAGACAGCGTCAGCTCCCTGCATCTGTTGTATAACATTTGGAAGCAGCCTTGTGAGGTTCTGTACCAGTGTTGTGCTGGCTAGTCATAGCCAGCTAGCTAACATAGCATCCCTCTGTTTGAGTGTTTCATTAGGCTGAACTAGCTAGATGCTTTTGCTAGTTAAGTATGTGAAACTGAAAGTGTAAAAAAGGACGGAATGTCTCTCTCTCTATTTCTCTCTTGCTTCTCCTTCATTTAGGAAGAAATTAATTTGTTCAAAACTGTTCAATTATTGTCTTTCTCTCTCTTTGAGTCTACTACTCACCACATTGTATGCAGTGCTAGCTAGCTATAGCTTATGCTTTGAGTACTAGATACATTCTCTGATCATTTGATTGGTTGGATAACATGTCAGTTCATGCTGCAAGAGCTCTGATAGGTTGGAGGACGTCCAGTTGTCATAATTACTGTGTAAGTCTATGGAAGGGGGTGAGAACCATGAGCCTCCTAGGTTTTGTATTGAAGTCAATGTACCCAGAGGAGGACGGAAGCTAGCTGTCCTCCCGCTACACCATGGTGCTGCCATACAGGGGGCTGCGGAGGCTACTGTAGACCTTTTTTCCAAAATAATGTGTTTTAATCAATTATTTGGATACAAGTGATTATATTTAGTATAGTTTTATCTAAAAAGGATAATGTTTTAAATGTAAAACAAAAAAATTAGGAGCCTCCAATGCTCTACATAAATGTACACATGGATTTTGTATTGTAGATATGTGATAGTAGAGTAGTGGCCCGAGGGAACACACTTAATGTGTTCTGAAATGTAATGTCATGTAATATTTTAAATTGTATTTAACTGACTTAATGTTGCTGGACCCCAGGTAGAGTAGTTTCTGCCTTGGCATCAGCTAATGGGGATCCTTAATAAATACAAATACTATCTCACACAATTTATTTTGTATATTTCATATCCATTTACATCAACCAACACCCAATCCATGTTTGATGCCTTCATCTTCCATTAATTTGAGGCGGGGGTTAATATGTTCATTTACACAACACTTACCACATTTCCAGCCAACCATTTAATGCAGATGAAATACCTGAAAAAAAGTCACGACCGGGCTGATGGAAACATGAAATGCCAGTACAATTTTATAAATGCCTACAGACAATTTGTTGGTGGGATCTTGTTCTGTTGTTAAAATGAATTATGCGAGAAACAGCGGTGGAAATATTGGTATAACCACCATGTCAAAGTAAACTTTGAGGTTGATATATTGTGTGGTCCTCCCAATACAACTCGGGAAAGCATGCAGTTCATTAGGCTACATATTAAACAAATTACGATGAACTTCACAGGATGGTGATTGTGCTAGCTTGAAGCTCCTTTCCAGGAAATATTGAGGGTCTTATTCTGGTGACATGATGTTTGAGCTTTGCGGCCGTTTGACAAACACAAATAAAATCTCATAATGTAGAAAGCCTACCCCCACTGTCTGTGTGAGCTGTTGGCTAGAGCGCATGTGCCAAGACCAGAGTGGGCAAATTTGCTATTTAAAGCAACAGTTTGTGACAAAACCATCTGTATAGTTTAAAATGTGATGGAAACCCATTTAACTCTTTTTTATTCAGTACATGGGAATTGAATGGCAAAAGTTATTTTCATGTGCACTACGTCATCCCGCACAGCCATTTATCCACAAAAAAGCAAGTTTGCTGGAAACATCTCCGGCGGGAAAATGCACATATTGTTTTATGCAGATTTTTTAAAATCTGTATGACAAATCTGTCAAATTTGATCAAAATAAAATCAAATCAAAAAGAAAACGTCACATGCGCCGAATACAACAGGTGTAGACCTGACATGCTTACTTACAAGCCCTTTTAACCAACAATGCAGTTCAAGAACTAGAGTTAAGAAAATATTTGTTAAATAAACTAAAATGAAAAAATTGAATAAAAAAGTAACAAGAAAATTAAATAACAATAATGAGGCAATATATACGGTACCAGTACCGAGTCAATGTGAGGGGGTACAGGTTAGTCAAGGTAATTTGTAAAGTGACTATGTATAGACAATAAACAAGTAGCAGCAGTGTAAAAACAGAAGGGGGGTCAATGTAAATAGTCTGAGTGGCCATTTGATTAATTCAGCAGTCTTATGGCTTGGGGTAAGAAGCTGTTAACAATAAACTGTTCTTAAATGAATCTAAAACCACAAGCATTGCATTTGTTTTAAAACATTCTCTTAGACTGTTACAGGCTTTGTTTTTTTCATTAATAATTTAGAGGTTGGACATTAGCACGTGGGGTGCACCGATTGGTGTCACCTTGTTAGTCAGTATGTGTAGCATCTGTGCTGGGTTGTCCATCGCCGTGGGTCGGAAGTTGTTTCACCTGTGCTAGCCCAGGTGATATTTAAGAGTGGCTGGCCAGTTGTCTTGTTGTTGTCTTGAGAGATGTGTAAGGTTAATTCAGCCGGGAGGAATTATTCAACGACTGAAAGGGAGTGCCTCGCTGTTGTCTGGGCTTTGGAGAAAGGGAACTACTACTTCACCATTGTCACAGACCACGCTGCTCTGCAGTGGGTTCTGGCATCAGGCAAGACCACCAGCCGTCTTATTCGCTGGTCTATAAGACTGCAGAAGTTTGACTTCATCATTGAGTATCGCAAAGGAAGACTGAACGTTGTACCAGATGCCCTTTCTCGGATTACAGAGACTGACAATGTTTGTCCTCCCTTGTGCAGCACTTACACTACCGCTAAGTGTCTGGATGATTCCTTTCCTCTGGATGATGAGTGTATGGAGAGCACAGCAGAAGGATGCTGCCATCATGGCGATCCACAAGAGTCTGTCTGAAGAAGACTCGAAGAGTTGCTTCAATGATAAATTCAGCATAATTCAGGGTAGAAGGATGCTGGCTGCATCAGCCATTGCTCTAATTCTGCGAAGGAAGGTCTTAACCAGATTCGGGATTCTAGACCAAATCCTTTCTGACCGAGGTCCGCAGTTCATATCAGGAATCTACAAAGAGCTCTGTACCTACTGGGGTGTAGTTGACAAGCTGACCACAGTCTACCATCCTCAGACCAACCTGACCGAGAGGGTAAACCGAACCCTAAAGGGGATGATTGCTTCATTCGTGGGGGATCAGCACACAAGGTGGGATCAGCATCTTCCTGAATTTCGCTTTGCACTGAACTCAGCGGTGCAGGAGACTTCTGGGGTCACTCCCGCCGAACTCCACCTGGGAAGACCACTAAAATGTCCGATGGACAGAGTCTTGCAAAGTTCCAGTGTTTCACCTGACTGCCCAGCGTTTGATGCCGTCCAACACCACCACGCCTTGCTAGCCAGAGTGGAGGCCAGCAAAATCAAAGCCAAACAATGACAGCTTAAACTATGACAAACATAGACGAGACGTGTGTTTCCCACCCAAGTATCGTGTCTGTGTACGTTCACATCATCTGTCAAAGGCATCTAAGAAGTTCACTGCCAAGCTAGCTTCGAGATAGAAAGGTCCATACCGTGTAGTGCAGCAGTTGGGACCAGTGAACTACTTGGTCTGTTTGGAGGACACTGGGGAAGATGTCAGGACGGTTGTTGTTGACCTAAAGCCCTGCTAACCTATGGCAGAAGAGCTGGATTGCAGGCAAAAGCAACACCTGCAGGACCTCTTCATGGAGGACTCTGATGATGAGGACTTCCCTGGTTTTGTGTAGCAGGAAAATGAACCTGTCAAAGCCTGCATCCTCTGTTTCTACGGGCTTTGTTTTTTCATGGGGGAGGAGTGTGGCGAAATCTTGGCTCTGACCTAACACCATCGTTTGGTGTGCATTCATCGTAAAACCTTTTTGAAATCGGACACTGTGGCTGGATTTACAACAAGTGTATCTTTAAAATGATGTAAAACACTTGTATGTTTGAGGAATTTAAATAATGGGATTTCTGTTGTTTTGAATTTGGCGCCCTGCAGTTTCACTGGCTGTTGACGAGGTGGGACGCTAGTTTTACACAATTCCTGACATTTAATACTAGTAAAAATTCCCTGTCTTAGGATCACCACTTTATTTTAAGAATGTGAAATGTCAGAATAATATTAGAGAGAATGATTTATTTCAGGTTTAATTTATTTTTTAGTTCTACCCACAAATTTTCTATAGGATTGAGTTCAGGGCTTTGTGATGGCCACTCCAATTCCTTGACTTTGTTGTCCTTAAGCCATTTTGCCACAACTTTGGAAGTATACTTGGGGTCATTGTCCATTTGGAAGACCCATTTGCGACCAAGCTTTAACTTCCTGACTGATGTCTTGAGATGTTGCTTCAATATATTCACACCATTTTCCGTCCTCATGATGCCATCTATTTTGTGAAGAGCACCAGTCCCTCCTGTGGCAAAGCACCCCCACAACATGATGCTGCCACCCCCGTGCTTCACAGTTGGGATGGTGTTCGGCATGCAAGCATCCCCCTTTTTCCTCCAAACATAAATGGTCATTATGGCCAAACAGTTCTATTTTTGTTTCATCAAACCGGAGGACATTTCTGCGAAAAGTACGATCATTGTTTCCATGTGCAGTTGCGAACTGTAGTCTGGCTTTTTTATGGCAGTTTTGGAGCAGTGGCTTCTTCCTTGCTGAGCGGCCTTTCAGGTTATGTCGATATAGGACCCGTTTTACTGTGGATAGATACTTTTGTACCGGTTTCCACCAGCATCTTCACAAGGTCCTTTGCTGTTGTTCTGGGATTGATTTGCACTTCTCGCACCAAAGTACGTTCATCTCTAGGAGACAGAACGCGTCTCCTTCCTGAGCGGCTACGTGGTCCCATGGTGTTTATATTTGCGTACTATTGTTTGTACAGATGAATGTACCTTCAGGCGTTCGGAAATTGCTCCCAAGGTTGAACCAGACTTGTGGAGGTCTACAATTTATTTCCTGAGGTCTTGGCTGATTTATTTAGATTTTCCCATGATGTCAAGCAAAAAGGCACTGAGTTTGAAGGTAGGCCTTGAAATACATCCACAGGTACACCTCCAACTGACTCAAATTGTCAATTAGCCTATCAGACGCTTCTAAGGCCATGACATAATTTTCTGGAATTTTCCAAGCTGTTTAAAGGCAGTCAACTTAGTGTACGTAAACCTCCGACCCACTGGAATTGTGATACAGTGAAATAATCTGTAAACAATTGGGAAAATTACTTGTCATGGAGAGTAGACGTCCTAAGCGACTTGCCAAAACTATAGTTTAACAAGAAATTTATGGAGTGGTTGAAAAACATTTAGGTTGGAGTCATTAAAACGTGTATGTAAACTTCCAACATCAACTGTATATACTGAATAGCTCAATTTACAGAATGTGTGACTGCTTTTAAGGGGATTTGTTGGGTGTTATAACTGGATATACCAGCTGAAAGCCCTAACCCACTTTGGGAATACTGGTTTAATGCATCTTATCTCCCAGGCCTCGGGACCGTCAATGTTAATAAACTAGTATAACCTACAGCATATTACCCAAACAACATTAATGGTAGATCTTACTTTCACTTTTTATTTGTAATTCTTGAACGTGCTTCAAGGTTTTCCACAAGCATGATAACATGTACATCTGTGAATTTCATACTTAACTTGTTTTAATACTAAGCTCAGACCACAAATTGTGAAGAATAACAGTTGTTTATGGAATTGTATTTTTGTAGGCACTTTCCATTCAAATATCAAACCAGAAAAAAACAACTGCACAATCTGGAAAAAAATAAATCACAATTGCTTTTCATCTTGTTTCTACATCAAAGAATCGATCGCCACTACATTTTCAAGAAAGTCATACTTTCAGTTCATGGCATTCACAGGCAAGCAAGTGGAGAAAGGAGGACTGGGTATGCAATAGGATGGGATGGAGATGGAATGGTACTGTTGGGCATCAAAAGAGGGAGGGGCCTTTCGAATAGCCTCTGGACGAGGAGCCAGCTTGGCTGTCCTCGAAGTAGCTCTGCTCGATGCGGCGGCAGAAGGCCAGCAGGTTGCTGTAGCTCTTGATCTTCTCGCCCAGCTCGTCGCTGGTGAGTCGTGTGGTCAGGATGGTGAAGAGGTGGCCGAACACCAGTGCATCCAGCTCAGTCGGTCTGAGGACAAAGGGAACCTTTTATAACCCATAAAAGTTTGAGCATGGGCTCAGCATGATTGACACAAACATACTTTTTTAAAATATTTTTTTTTTTAAAGGAGATCAGATTCACCAATCCAATTTCGTATTTGTATTTTCAAGAAATGAAAAGTATAGAGGGGGATAGATGGAATATAAGCACAGACAGTGGCCGAGACAGGGCTTAAGTCCCGTAGTCATGGCCTAGTTCCAATATTTGTGGCTTGTAGGTTCGTTTTCTGGGACCACACATACGTAAAATGTATGCGCGCATGACTAAATCGCTTTGGATAAAAGTGTCTGCTAAATAGCATATTATTACAGGGCCTTCAGAAAGTACTGTATTCACACCCCCCTAGATTTTTTTCCACATTTTGTGTTACAGCTCAAATTTAAAATAGATTCAGTTTCTGTTACGGGCCTACACACAATTATTGGAGAAGTATGGCTGTACGCCCAGCCTCTGGGAAAGAGTCTAACATCTTCATTAACCTGGACAAGAAGCGTGGAAACAGTTACTATTACAACTATGTGGAAACACTGGCCTGAGAGATGAGAAATCCAGCCACACTTTATTTTTGTTAAACTGGTGTCTGACAAATCCTAATATTATAATTTTCGGACCAAAACCCCATGTAAGTCAATCCCTCCTGTTTTGAATGCCATGACCAAATGGATTGTGTTGCTGAATTAATTTGTTTACAATTCTTTTGAAGATTTGGGCATGACATTTAAAACATGTTAAACATGGGAATATTGATTTACATGAGTTTTTTTTACAGAAAATGCTAACATTAACAATAATTGTCACTGACTAGTTAAACAAAACCAAAGTGTGGTAGAATTCGGTTTCTCAAAATTTTGACCAATTAATGAAATGAAAAGCTGAAATGTCACATCAAGGATTCAACCCCTGTGTTATGGCAAGCCTAATCAAATCAACTGTATAAAAATATTTCACAAACATGCATCCTGGTTGCAACAAGGCACTAAAGTAATAATGCAAAAAATGTGTCAAAGCAATTCACTTTTTGTCCTGAATACAAAGTGTTATGTTTGGGGCAAATCCAATAGAACACATTACTGAGTACAACTCTCCATATTTTCAAGCATAACATGCTATGGGCATGCTTGTAATCGTTAAGGATGGGGGAGTTTCAGGATAAAAATAAATAATTGGAGCTAAGCACAGGCAAAATCCTAAAGGAAAATGGTGTTCAGTCTGCTTTACACGGGACACTGGGAGATGTATAAACGAATAACGTAAAACAAGTCCAAATATACACTGGAGTTGCTTATCCGAGAATGTTCTTGAGTGGTGTAGTTACAGTTTTGACTTAAATGGTTGTCTAGCAATGATCAACAACCAATTCGACAGAGCTTGAAGAATTTTTTCAATAATAAATGGGCAGGTATTGTAAATCCAAGTGTGCAAAGCTCTTAGACTAACCCAGAAAGACTCACAGATGTAACCGCTGCCACAGGGGATTCTAACACGTATTCACTCAAGGTTGTGAATAACTATGTAAATGAGATATTTCTGTATTTCATATTAAATCAAAATCATGTTCATTGTCATTGTCATTATGGGGTAGTGTGTGTAGATAGATTAGGAAAAAGGTAATCAATTTTGAATTCAGCTTGTAACAAAATATGGAATAAGTCAAGGGGTATTAATACTTTGACAGCTCTAGATCCAAATCATACAGCAAATAAGGCGGTCATTTGTCACCATGTGAGGGAGACATCACCATTTAAAAAGGCAACATGCCATACCATTGATGGATTCACAAAGACCGTACATATTTATTCTATGCACAACAATGTACACTGCTCAAAAAAATAAAGGGAACACTTAAACAACACAATGTAACTCCAAGTCAATCACACTTCTGTGAAATCAAACTGTCCACTTAGGAAGCAACACTGATTGACAATACATTTCACATGCTGTTGTGCAAATGGAATAGACAAAAGGTGGAAATTATAGGCAATTAGCAAGACACCCCCAATAAAGGAGTGGTTCTGCAGGTGGTGACCACAGACCACTTCTCGGTTCCTATGCTTCCTGGCTGATGTTTTGGTCACTTTTGAATGCTGGCGGTGCTTTCACTCTAGTGGAAGCATGAGACGGAGTCTACAACCCATACAAGTGGCTCAGGTACTGCAGCTCATCCAGGATGGCACATCAAGGCGAGCTGTGGCAAGAATGTTTGCTGTGTCTGTCAGCGTAGTGTCCAGAGCATGGAGGCGCTACCAGGAGACAGGCCAGTACATCAGGAGACGTGGAGGAGGCCGTAGGAGGGCAACAACCCAGCAGCAGGACCGCTACCTCCGCCTTTGTGCAAGGAGGAGCACTGCCAGCGCCCTGCAAAATGACCTCCAGCAGGCCACAAATGTACAGTGAGTATGAATCCCACTGCTCCTTTGTATGTCTCCAATTCAATGTATCACTTCTCTCATTCGGTTTCTTTTCAAGGGCCGGCAGGTAGCACAGCGGTTAGGAGTGTTGGGCCAGTAACCAAAAGGTCGTTGGTTCAAATCCCTGAGCCGATTAGGTGATAAATCTAAAATGCCCTTGAGCAAGGCACTTAACCCAAATTGCTCCATGGTCCCTCAACAATGGCAGATCCCTCGCCATTACTCCACTCTCCGAGGGTGTTTCAAGAGTGGGATATGCAAAAAAATGCATTTAATTTACAGAAGTGAAATAGGACAGATGTAAGCATCAACCGATATATTGTTATTTGTTTATCAGAATAAATAAAAAAGTATGCAAAGACAAATGTATAAACCTACTGCTTATTGAAGAAGTATGGCTGTGTGCCCAGCCTCTGGGAAAGAGCTTGACAGCATTGGCTAACATCTTCATAAACCTGGAGAAGCGTGGAAACAGTTACTATTACAACTATGTGGAAACATTGCATGAGATGAGAAATCCAGCCACACTTTGGTTTTGTTAAACTAGCCACTGACAGCAAATGCTAATATCAGCATTTTCGGACCAAAACCCCATGCAAGTCAATCTCCCCTGTTTAGCATGTTTTAAATGTCATGCCTAATGGATTGTGTTGCTCAATTCATTTATGACATGCTAAACGGGGGGCATTTACTTACGTGAGGTTTTGAACAGTAAATGCTGACATTAGCATTAATTGGCAGTGACTAGTTAAACAAAATCAAAGTGTTGATTGCAGTAATTCTTTGTCTATAGACTGCTTTCAAGGAAACAAATACTACATCTGTAAAATAGCTGCACTGATTGTAGTTCAGGTACTATGGTGTTCTTTTTCAGCTGAGGTTGGCATCTCAGGGCGCTAATCTCTGGTGGACAGACTGTTACAAATTGTTTCCTAATGTCTGTCAAAAGACTGTGGGATGCAACACTAACAAGCAACAGTTTCGTCACTGATTATTTGAACCAATCGCAATTTAGCGGGTGAGCGTTTCTTTTGAAGTTCGCTATACTCCAGTTCAGTGGGATGAGTCACTGACGGGGATCTCCTGTCCGGTTTTGCGCCCCCTCGGCTTCGTGAGGTGGGGAAAATCATCATGGACTATACTCAGCCTTGTCTTACGGTATTAAGTCCCCCACCCCGTCCTATGTGGTGTAATATCTCACTCACATTTACTCCTGAGGTGCTGACCTGTTGCACCCTCTACAACAAGTGATTATTATTTGACCTTGCTGGTCATTTATGAACATTTGAACATCTTGAAGAACAATCTGGCCTTAATGGCCAAGTACTGTTAATCTCCACCCGGCACAGCCAGAAGAGGACTTCAGAGCCTGGTTCCTCTCTAGGTTACTTCCAAGGTACCAGTCTTTCTCTAGAGTTTTTCCTAGCCACCATGCTTCTACATCTGCATTGCTTTCTCTTTGGGGTTTAAGGCTGGGTCTCCATATCTGCTGATGTAAAAAGGGCTTTGTAAATAAATATGATTGAGGGAAAACTTGGCCCATAGACTTCCAATACTTGTTCTAGTACCTTTTCTCATACATCTCCCCCCAAAACCTTATTGGGTATCTGACGAAATTATAAGATTTTAGTTCTGGGCTTCCGAGAACACAGGGCACTGACCTGCTCCAGGCTCTTCCCTGCCCAGCCAATGGCATTCATCTTACGACGGACCTCCCACTGCTTCTGATAGGCCAGGATCTGGTTGAGGGGCCAGGAGTATGGGCTGCTGTATCTCGGCCTGGAGATCTACAGACATGAGGCTGAGTTGAGATTAAAGAAGTTTCCACATTTTGAACTTTGTCAGGCTTAAGTTTGGTGGTCCTTGTAAACAAAAGGGTGTTGTACCTAGCAAATTTGGTTGTTTTTGTAATTAAAAGACAAACACTAAAAGATACTTGAACGCAATTACGCCACTGCCAAAGATAAATATTTTATTAGCTTTATAGATAGACCCAGGTTCAAATATTATTGTATTTCCTGATTGGTGGAGTGCTGCAGAGATGGCTGTCCTTCTGGAAGATTTTCCCATCTCCACAGAGGAGAACTCTGGAACTCTGTCAGATTGACCATCAGGTTCTTGTCACGTCCCTGACCAAGGCCTTTCTCCCCTGATTGCTCAATTTGGCCTGGTGGCCAGCTCTAGGAAGTCTTGGTGGTTCCAAATGTCTTCCATTTAAGAATGATGGAAGCCACGGTGTTCTTGTGGACCTTCAATGCTGCAGAGATTTTTTGGTACCCTTCCCCATATCTGTGCCTCGACACAATCCTTTCTCTGAGGTCTACAGACAATTCCTTTGATCTCATGGCTTAATTTTTGCTCTGACGTGCACGGTCAACTGTGGGACCTTATCTAGACAGGTGTGTGCCTTTCCAAATCATATCCAATCAATTGAATTTACCACAGGTGGACCCCAATCAAGTTGTAGAAAGATCAAGGATGATCAATGGAAACAGGATGCAACTGAGCTCAATTGAGTTTCATAGTCTGCATACTTATGCAAATAAGATCAGATTTGTTATAAATTTGCAAACATTTCTAAAAACCTGTCCGCTTTGTCATGATGGGGTATTGTGTGAAGATTGATGATTTTTTTAATCAATTTTCAAATAAGGCTGTAACGTAACAAAATTTGGAAAAAGTCAAGGGGTCTGAATACTTCCCAAATGCACTGTATACATTAGTGGTGCATGGGTCAGCTATGTTCACCCACACCCGCCCGCAATTCCTAATAACCCATCCGCAACTGCCCAACTATGTGATAGTGAAAATCTGAGGCCTGCACCCAACCGTAACCTGTTTAATATATCAAATGCGCTGTAGGCTACAGTCAAAGACAAGGAACGATTTTTTGACAGGGAGTGCAGGATTTGTTTGGTTGCCCGATTTAGATACGTTTCTGCTTAAAATTACATTTCCGACAGTTTGGTAGGCTATTTGTTAGTCAACTAATTAGATACATGCAGCTTCTCTTCGGTCATATGTTTCCTTAGGAGGCTCAATAAAACCTTGCTCACCAAAATGTCATAAATCTATAGAACGATTGCCTCAATCTAGGTGACATCGATAAAGTTCTGTCATCTCGGCTTCTTCCGCAGAGCAAAGACGTTTAGGGACCAGGGAGAAAATGCAACATCAAAAATGGAAAGCTTTTCTGTGCAAAATGTCCAAATGGCATCAGTTTTTTTAAAAAGCTGTGAAAACAACCCAACAAGTTTCTGTTGGATGCATGCATATTTTGTGGTTGAAATACTATCAGGTTTTATGATGCTGATAAAGATAGGTACCGACTGTAGAGATGCTAACGGCGCATTTGCATAAGATGATGAAAAAAAAGTATATACATTTCTCCACTCAATTACCAGTCAATTTTAACTACATTTGGTGTAACATTTTACTGCAAGAAATGCTTAATTCTGCGGGAGTTAATATAAGGCTATGTGAGAGGTTATAGACCTACAGCCAGTGTTCAGATTTCAGTTTCCATTTAACACATCTGAACAGTAGCCTACAGTTCCCTTTATGAGCCATAGGCTTATTTGATGTCCCAGTCTTGTGACCGTCTAATTTGTATAGCGCCTCAATCATCACACATAAGATATCTGGCACTGCCATCATCCTCTTACCACTTCACCAAATATTTCCTAAATTTTACTTTACTGGCCCTTCACTCTTTATTTTCAACTCTCCATTTCGCAGCTTTTCTATTATTGAATTAAACTCTGATATTCCTTTTGCCTCCGTTGATCAAAAACCTAATTTGCCAATTAGCGTGTAGGCTATTTGGTGTACGTACAGTTAGGCCCTAAAGCTTACGCACTAGATAGCCTAAAATTATGAAAGAAAAACCTCAATGTAGCCTATAGATATAAATTGCAAAAGAATGATACATGCATTTTTTTAAAGGTTTTGTTTTCTCCTTATTCTACCTGCACTCCACCCACCCACACAATAATGACCCTAAACCTGTCTGTGGGTTATGAGTCAACCCGCGCATCACTAATACAAATGATGACGGCATTTTAGTGTTTACAAAACAAGGACGGGCACGTTTAATTCAAAAACTGAAATATCCCGAACACGTATAGATTTTTGTAGAAAAATTAATTAGGCCCATTCTCAAATTGAAAAGGCTTTGTATAAATTAAATGACCCTTGTTACATGACAATTGAAAGTCTTAAGTTAATTTTCTCCTGTTGCGTTTTACATGAAAAGGCATTTTACTTTCAAAGCGCACTTAGCCCTCCAGTCAGCCCTGAAAAAACAGCCTATGCTATTTTACCCATTGCGATTATAGGTGCGCACCTAACAGAGGTTCCACAAGACCTTTTCACAGATTAATGCAAAACACTCACCATAATTTTTTTTTTTTTTAAACAGAATCAGTTCTATCATGTCGAACATCAGACTTCTCTTTCACTGTTGCCGTTAGTGTTCTCTGGTAGGTTTTTGCTAACCTAAAAACAACTGAACACTGTCTGCCTCTGTATTTGTCAGTTTGATTAGTCAAGGAATAAAAGAGAAACTTATGACATAGTAGATGAATGAAAATATTTCAAATGCCAATCCCTAACATTGAAGATGAATGTCAACCGGGACAGAACGTTTCTAAAATCGGTGTAAATTAACAAGTCACAGTTGATGGCGGCAATAAAAAGGCTATAGAGAGAGCAATGAGGGGGACCCAGCGGTGTGTGCCAGGGCCTACTAAATGGAAGCTCAGTAAAGCATGGCTCATTTATGAGAGGGGGGGGGCCATGGCCGAGGCTGCAGCCTAATGAAGATGAACGCCCAGGGAGAGCACTCACCTCGGTCGCCGTGGTATCATCACACCACTGGATATACAACTGCATAGAGGAAAGAGGGATACAAAGGATGAACACAGAGAGAACATGGAGGGGAAGGAAGGAGGGAAAGGGAAGGATATAAGACAAGAGGCATGAAGAGAAGAAATTATGAGAAGGGGGATTTGAGACGGGGAAAATGTGAAAACAAACAAAGGGAGGAAAAGTAGTGGCGAGCAGAAGGATAAAGGATCTAGGGGGAAGAACATTTCTCACAGAGTACATGGTGTCATTGCTTGATTTTAATGAACATTACTTAAGGTGCAAAGGATTTCAATGAATACTATGAAATGTCTAAAATCACATGTAGATAATGAAATATACACAAATCATGAAACAAGATCATATCAAGGATATGCTCATGACATTCCAAACAACTTCTTGTTGTAAACACACGAGTCCCTTGCCAAACACTTCCTTTCTCTGGTCAGGATTATATAGAGGGCTTCATCAGCATAAATACCCACACATTCAGTATGTAATGGATTATTCCTTCCTGTTGAGGGGTTTCTCTACTGTACCTCAGCGGTGAGCAGCATGTTGTTGACCAGCTCCATGTAAGCTTTCATTTCAGCCCTCTGAACATCATCCAGACCATCACTGAGAGAGTGACCCTGGAGAGAGATAAGCAGTGATGAGTGTGTGCGCATACGAGGGTGTAGCGTAGCAGGATGCTAAGATAAGCAAGCAGTCATTACAGTAAAGCTTTCAGAAAGTATTCACACCCCTTGACTTATTCCACATTTTGTTGTTACAGCCTGAATTCAAAATGGATCAAATAATTGCTCACCCATCTACACACAATAACCCCATAGTGACAGTGAAAACACGTTTAGAAATTTTAGCAAATGTACAAAAAATGAAATACGTCAATATCTCATTTACATAAGTATTCACACCCCTGAGTCAATACATGTTAGAATCACCACAAATGGGTTGAATACTTGACTCAAGACATTTGATTACATGTTTATTTTTTATTTTTTTAAGTCTAAATGCCAAAGTGGATTTTTTTTATAGGGTATTGTGTCTAGGCCAGCGACAAAATGTAAATATAATCCATTTTAAATTCAGGCTGTAACACAACAAAATGCATGTATGTGAGAGAGTAGTAGGGAGTGATTGATGACTGATCTTAAAAGAGGACAGGGTCCTGCTTCTCACTCATAAGGCTCACTTACCTTTGCCTTGGTAAACTGGACTATGGGCCCCAGCTCAGACACGACCTGATTTCCCACATGGACAAACGGGACTTTACCTGAAGGGAGAGGAATAAGCAATATAAAAGTTCAATGTAGTGATAAAGGGAAAGAAGAGAGATTATGGAATGCATATTTTAACCTCTCCTCTGTAAATAAGAATCTGGTCTCCAATGTCGTTACTCAAAACTGCCCTGTAGGCTGCAATAAGTACAGAGCTAATCAAATTCAGAACATTTAGTAAAGTGTCTGAGTGGGTTTGACTGGGCAGAAATCAATGATGAAGCTTGAGTATCTTATGTGTTGGTTTTGAGTGTTCAGCTAACCTGTTTGCTTACCTTGAATCCCTTACAAGAAAACATTACACAGAAATTGTGGTAATATTGAATTACATTTGCAAATCACATCCTAAGTCAAACACCAGGCTCCATTACACAGTATTGGATTCTCCAAATCCCAGGTAGCCTATGGTGTTATTTATGTTCATCCATTTTGAGCCAACAATTCCTATGATAATTCAGTGTGGAAATTAATTTTGTCCTTTAATTGAATCTGACAGATTTTTTCCCCCATCAATCTCTGCAAGATGGTCGATTATGAGAGGAGGCTGGAAAAGGAAACTAAGGATTCACACTCCCATAAAATAAATGTAATCTCCAACTGGCATAATTCAATGTAAATGCAGTGATTAAAAACATTGAGGTTCTTCAGTTAAAAACAGCCTAAAATGTGTGATTCCTAAATTCATTAGAAGTTCTCCAGTATTTTGTGTAATGTGTGATACTCCGACAAAAGGCCTGTCCACATCCAGGGGATAAAGATTTACACATACCCAACATGCTGACCACACCGCTCGCATTACATGCACAAGTGTTGCAAAATAAACGTACACATACATATTATTCAATCATTGCGTCAATGAGCGTCTGCGTAGCCAGGCACTAAAACAGAACTTGGTTCTATTTGTAGCGCTTGATGCGCTGCAAAACCTACCTCTCCCATCTTCTCATTGGTTATTAGGAGCATATGCCCACGTGGGTAATTGAAAGATGAACTGAGGTCCACATTCCAGTCCAGTTGGTGGTGGTACTGGACCTTAAAGTTGGTTGCCAACCGCCATTTAAAGTCCAAAGAAGAAGTACCCGGAAGGAGGCGAGATTACTAGAAACAAACTCGGTTTACCCTTTTATCTGTGGATTAATTGTCGGAGTGCATTTCAGGTAAAATAACAACCCAATGCTTATATCCCAGCTAGCTAAATTGCCATGAATGTTTAATGCTTTTCGACCTGTCCCCAAATGAATATAGTTGGTTCAGAGTTTGTTTTGATATTTCAACCTGCGGGTCCTGATCACATCTGGTGTGGGTGGACAAAAATCCGCATGCACACGATGGTATACACGCGCGCCCGGTCTAGTCAGCATGTAACAGGAAAGGCTCTCTTGGCCATGTATACATATGGGACGTATAAACAGCTGGTCAAGTTATACAAAAGCACAAGCATAGACCTGAGGGAGGGAGGGCACAATTTTTTCAATAGCATGAAGAACTCACCAGATGGGGACATGTACTCTGCGTTTGACCGACAGGACACATGAACAGGCAGATTGCACATCCTCAGATAAGCCTGAGACAAAAAACAGCATTTCAAATGAACAACACAGCTAGTTAACAATCTAAATGCAGTAATCAGTAGATCAAATAGCAACACATATGAACAGAAATCCAACAGAATATGCTTAGTATTCATGACTGTGGTTGTTTTCTTACTTTCTTCAAATGACATTCAAGGTAAATCAATATTTCAAGAACAAAATAGAATAATTGGGTTTAGACAATTAATGCTATGAACTCCTCCCGGGTAGCGGGAGTGGTCTAGGGCACTGCATCGCAGTGCTAGCTGCGCCACCAGAGTCTCTGGGTTCGCGCCCAGGCTGGGCTGGGTTCGCGCCCAGGCTCTGTCGCAGCCGGCCACAACCGGGAGGTCCGTGGGGCGACGCACAATTGGCATAGCGTCGTATGGGTTAGGGAGGGTTTGGCCGGTAGGGATATCCTTGTCTCAGTATGTAAAATGTATGCACTCTACTGTAAGTCGCTCTGGATAAGAGCGTCTGCTAAATGACTAAAATGTAAAATGTAAAATGTAAATGTAATTCAGGGGAGACAAATTAATTCAGAAAGTTGTGTTCTAGCATAGACACAGCACCACTATCATTATTTTGGCAAGCACACTGAAATTGGTTCCCAGAACAATTATAGCACTGTTGTGCAGAAGAAAAACAATATGGCTCCACTGCTTTTGACTACCTGAGCAGCACTACCAGTCATGCTAGAACCATTCAGCCTGAACAAATATAGCCTAGGCTATTCACTGTACCACAAGGGCTCGACATTCCCACCTGCCCGGGGACCCCCTTGAAACCCTCCGGGCCAGTCAATCATCCACAGTAGCACATCTGCCTGATAATATAGACCATGTTAATATGGACCTAAAATATAAAAATTATCAATATGTTATTGGGATCATTTCTGGAGAGAAATAATACATTTTAATAGTTTCATACAAGACGGTGGATGTTTTTTTTTCTTCCTCCAAGCAATGTGCCATTATTAAATGTATGTAGTTCTGTCCTTGTTTATTAATGTTCTGTATTATGTCATGTTTTATGTTTCATGCAGACCCCAGGAAGAGTAGCTGCTGTTTTCGCAATAGCTAATGGGGATCCTAATAAACTAAATAAATACAAAAATACAAATGTGGATCCTTTTTTTCATTGCAGAATCAGTATTCTTCTCTGTTGCATGTATAGTGCCTTCAAAAATATTCACACCTTAACTTTTCCAAAATTTGTTGTTGCAGCTTGAATGGATTAAATTTAACTAAAAATGAAATGATCAAATGTCTTGAGTTCATAAGTATTCAACCCCTTTGTTATGGCAAGCCTAAATCTGTTTAGCAGTAGACATTTGCTAAACAAGTCACCTTATAAGTTGCACGGACTCACTGTGTGCAACAATAGTGTTTAACATGATTTTTTAATGACTACCTCATCTCTGTACCCCACACATACAATTATCTGTAAGGTCCCTCAGTCGAGCAGTTAATTTCAAACACAGATTCAACCACAAAGACCAGGGCTTATGTTTGGAGGAAATCCAACAACACGTCACTGGGTACCACTTCATATTTTCAAGCATGATAGTGGCTGCATCATGTTATGGGTATGCCTTCATCGGCAAGGCCTAAGCAGTATTTCTTTAGATAAAAAGAAACTTAGAGCTAAGCACCGGCAAAATCCTAGATGGAAAGCAGACTGAACCAGGTTTTTAACAGACACTGGGAGACAAATTCACCTTTCCGCAGGACAATAATCTAAAGCACAAGGCTCGATACACACTGGAGATGCTTACCAAGACGACATTGAATGTTCCTGAGTGGCCTAGTTACAGTTGATTTAAAATCAGCTTGAAAATCTATGGCAAGACTTGAAAATGGCTGTCTAGCGATGATCAACAACCAACTTGAGAGACCTTAAAGACATTTTTAAAGAATCATGTGCAAATATTGTACAATCTAGGTGTGCAAAGCTCTTACAGACTTAACCAGAAAGACTCACATGTATTGTCTCAGGGGTTGAACGCATATGTTAAGTCTAGTGTTTTCTTTCTCATTATTTTTGAATGTCACATTTTATTTGAGGGTCTCTGCATTATATTTTAGGAAAAAAAGGCTACATAAAGTACTATCTAGTCATCCCATTTGTGAAAAAAGACAGTATTTGGACTAAATTCCATTTCAGTAGTCTAAAGGTTAGTATTTGGGATGGGAAACAGTTAGCATTTCCCATAGGAAAAGATTTCAGACTTAGCCACCATGCTAATGTAAGTGTTGCTTCCATCCCCCTCCTTGCTCCATCCTGGGCTCAGTCAGAGACCCTCTGAAAACATTGACAACTGTCAGCCATAAGGCATTATTACCCGTCACTCCTCAAAAGCAGTCTCAAAGCAGGTGAAGTCACCGATTGAACGCTACTTGTGTACCGCTAAACACCAACTGACAAATCCCTAAGGACATTCTCTATGCAGAATTATCCTCTGGAAAGAGACCACAGATATTTCTGCAAGCAAGACCTCAAGTCCCCTTGGCATCAACACCGACACCTGAGAAGATGGCGCCCAGGGCTATCTTCACTAACAGCAGGCACTTCGCAGCGGGCTGCTAACCAGCAAAACCACCCTGCCGCAACACTAAGTAGTAAAGAGCAAAAATGAAAGAAGATCAGGACACTGCCGCAACATCTACAACAGGGTTCCCCAATAAGCAGCCGGTGGGAATAATTAGGCTCACGGGTGATTTTATTTGTCCCCCCCCCAAGTTTTCTGAGCAAAAAATGTATGAATAAATATTTTGTTTTATTTATTGTTGGATAAATCTGTTCCTAAGTATTCCCACACATAAAGGCATAGAGGCATATCTGATCATATCCCAATGTAATCAAGGTTTGAAATTATTCAATATTTGTAAAATACTATGTTTGGGATCTTGCAGTGTAAAAATGATTTATAACTATGTTCCGGCCCCCCGACCCTCCGCTCAAGGAAATAAATAAATAAATAAATAGGCCCACGGCTGAATGTAATTGGGGACCCCTGATCTGCAACAGCCGGGCCAGTCTACAAATGTGACAACTATGGCCGAGTCTGCCTCTGAAGAGTGGACTTCACACCCACAGCAGACGCTGTGCTAAGACCTAACTCCCCAAGGCACATGAAATCTATTGTCACCTGAGTCTGCGACGACGAAATGTCAAGATGTTGGTTTCAGACCCCGCTGGTGACAATGGTGCCCAACTGTGGGACAAGGCTCTTTTTGGTGAGGTCAATGGCGGGTGAATGTAGCAGACATGAGTCCAGCTCATGGTCTTGTGATGTGGGGATTTCCTGTTGGTCTAACATGTTGGTTTCTCCCCTGGAGACCCAAGTTCAGATCCCATCCATGACACAGGCATGCACAGTTGTACACCAGATAGCTACAATAGTGCCAACAAGGACAAGCAGCCATCATCTGCACAGGGGTTTCCACGCTCAATTTTTTTTCTTTCATATAACGATGCCATCCATGAAGTTGTTGGATTTCTGAACAGGTGTCTTATGAAAAGTTTTATACAATTGTTTGATCAAATATGACAAACCCTTTCAACACATTTGGCCATGTTTGATCGGAGGACTAGCTTTACGGGCCCCATGTACTGTGTGGTCTTTTAAGGTGGCCTAGCCCAACATTTGTGTAAAGGCTAATGCCAACGAGCCGACTCTCTTGGTTTCACATCCTATTTGACTATGGCAAAGACATAAACATTGTCTCACCTGTACAGCAAGTGATGATGCACAATCTGACAATAGTATCTGATCCTCTGAAAAAACAAACAGGCCAAAACACAGACATGCATTTGCACATTATAAAGTAACAAGGTACACTGATAAATATGGCTCAAACAGTTATTAAACCTCTTAAAACCTATATTCCTCTCTGATTCATTAGCATAATTTCCCTCAACATTACATCAAATAACTTTAATTGGGTTTACGTCTATGGTTAGCAGTGCACTAATACTCCACAACATTATAGGGTTCAGGGCTTAAGCCTAAACTAAAAACTAAACTAAACTTAATTAATAAAGTAAATCACTTCAGCATTATCCAACACATGATTTACCATTGTAAATGCAGAAGTAGGTATATGAACAGTTTCGTCTCTGTAAAGTGAGTGTATGACTTACCTCTCAGAGGCTGATACAAGGTGGCATTTTCAGGCCATGGCTCCGCAGCTGTGGGACAAAATATTCAGGAGAGCATTGGCAAAAGGTCACATTGAGGAGTTTGTCAGGTTGCAGAACAGTGACACTGTTGTGACATGATGAATTATGAGCTTGAGCCAATCTGAGAGGCAGCATCAGAAAATGTTGCTGTGAAAATGATTGAATTTCAGAGGCCTAGTAGAACATTGCCTGGGGATCAGACCACCAACGTCTGGGACATTATACTGTTTGATTCTGGAAATGGTCCTCTCAGGTCCTCTACAACCTAGAATATTGAATAAAATGACATTTCAACATACTCTACCGATTGTCTGAGTGGTTGGTCCTTATGTGGCAAGAAATGTTAGACAATATATGCACAGTAAAGTATTATTAAATCAACTTTTCAAAGCGCTGGTAATGCACCTTAAGCATCGGCCCTACTGGGCTAAAGAACCAGCTGACCTGTTATATTATTATAAAGTATGTTTAAAATCAATCTATGTAGTAAAAAATACATATTCAGCAACTAGTTTCTTGTATGCACCAGTCCAATAATGTCCACTTCACTTTCACGCGCATCTCATGTTTGGCAGCTTTGATCAGCCAGCCGCATCCCCTTCCAGCGATTAGCTGGGGGCAGCAGGTAGTCTAGTGGTTAGAGCTTTGGACCAGTAACCAGTTGCTGGATCGAATCCCGAACTGACAAGGTAAAAATCTGTCGTTCTGCCCTTGAACAAGGCAGTTAACCCACTGTTCCCCGGTGGGCCGTCATTGTAAATAAGAATTTGTTCTTGACTGACTTGCCTAGTTAAATAAAAGGTTACGTTTTAAAAACACCTGCTTCTCTACATCCACTTTTCCTGTGCATCCATCAGTTTTTAAAATATAATTTAGCCGTAATGGCGAGCTGGGATGCAGACCCTGATTAGTCTTCGGTTGTTACATGTGTACATTTGGAGCAGCGCACAGAGCTAGAAAAGTTGATACAATATATCATTTAATCGCCTGGCTAGCTAGCTACCAGTGTTGCCCCCGCCTCCCAGTTAGCAGTGTCCTTCGCTCCCGCCTGCTGAACATCTGCCCTTGTCGTCATTAATGGAACTGCGGGAAATCAGTGCCCGACATGAGGGCACAGCTAGATATCTACCGGTGTCGCCCCCGTGTCCTGCCTACTGTTTACCGGAATCGTAGCTAAAACATGCAATCATGTCTTTCACTGAAGTCTGCCCTCATAGTCGTTAACAGAACTGCGGGAAAGCAGCGCCCAACAGGCGCTAACGTTAGCTCCATATCCCGCCTGCTATGCATCGGAGTCCTAGCTAGCACCCAGTGTTCTTCGCTAATACCTGCCGTCGTTAAAATAACTGCGGGAAAGCAGTGCCCGACAGGCGGGGGCAAACGACACTTTCTACCTGTGTTCTAGTTAGCTAGCTACCATTGTTTCCCCGCCTCTTCTACTTCTGTGGGGTTTATCGGTGATTGGCATCTAACATTAACGCCACCTACTATACTGGAGCGCCCTCGCCTCCTTCCTGTGTACCAGAGAATTAAAAATGGAAGGAAGTATAAAGATGGCTTCATGAAGATGCAACAACACATCTGCCACGCTGATCCTCAACAGAAGGGCACCCAGGGGTGCATCTATAGTCTCCTCCTGTATTCCCCGTTCAACCCCCGACTGCGTGGCCAAGCTCGACACCAACACCATCATTAATTAAGCATGCCCATACCATAACTCCACCGCCACCATGGGGCACTCTGTTCACAACATTGACATCAGCAAACTGAGTGGTCTGCGGTTGTGAGGCCGGTTGGACGCACTGACAAATTCTCTAAAACGACATTGGAGGTGTCTTATGCTAGAATAAATTAACAGTCAATTGCCTGTCAACAGCTCTGGTGGACATTCCTGCAGTCAGCATGCTAATTGCACTCTCCCTCAACTTGAGACATATGTGGCATTGTTTAGTGTGACAAACTGCACATTTTTGAGTGGCCTTTATTGTCCCCAGCACAAGTTGCACCTGTGTAATGATGATGCTGTTTAGTCAGCTTCTTGATATGCCACACCTGTCAGGTGGATGGATTATTTTAGCAATGGAGAAATGCTCACTAACAAAAATGTAAACAAATTTGTGCACACAATCGGAGAGAAATACGCCTTTTGTGGGTATGGAAAATGTCTGGGATATTTTATTTAGCTCACTTTACATGTTCCGTTTATATTTTAGTTCAGTGTAGTTTGATATGGAAAGCTAGTTACCTCATTTGTCAGCGAAGCAGCAGACAAAAGGGAATCTTTGCACGGCTAGCTAGTGGTTAGCTTAGCTAGCATTGATGTTACCTAACGACAAAACGAATGCTAATAACATTAGCTTTATATTGCAGAACACAGACTACACACATTACCTGCTATCTGGGAGACGAATGCCTCTGCAGCAAGAGACATGATGAAATCGGACAGAAATTCAAGCCAGAATGGTGTAAAATAAAATGTGTCAAACAAGGTTAAGGGCACGCTTAGCGTAGAGTCATAAAGATGACGTCAGACGCAGTGGTACGTCGCGCCAGTTTTTCCTGCTCCAACTTTAGTTCAATCACAATTGTTCCGCCAACACGTCGCTCTGACCTGAGCCCATAGCCACACTCAGAGTAGGAATGCTGACCTAGGATCTGAGAAGAGGTTGGCTCCAGCCTGAACCAGTATGGTGGAAAAGGATACGATGAATAGGACAAGATCTTCTCTCTGCCCAGAAAGCTACCATTCACCAGCTCTGCTACCGTTATGTCAAGATACTAACGAATTATGCCTGCCCAGCCTGCAATTATCATTTACCTGCGTACTTCCAAAAATGGTCTAAATAAAAATGTACAACCTACCACATTTTTTTTATGTATCACGATTTTCAAAAAACTGTTGTGTGATACAAATGCAAAAAGCATGTTAAATATCCTTCCAATGAATTTTCTATGTGAGAATTGCCAGAACAATCAGAGATCATATAACGTGATCTTTGTTGTCGTATATAATGTGATATGTTACAGGTTTGGTTCCGTATTGCCTGTAAAAAAAAATGAGGGACAACATCTGAAGAATTAAACACAACACAGGATATTTTTGATCTAGACAAAAAAATGTGTTAGCCTATTAATAAGTGTGGGTTCCTCCATCATATAACTGGTTAAGCAGAGACGTCTCTAATAACCTTTACATATTTGCATTTTAGCCCCTCTGTTTTGGTGTTTTCCAACATTTTGACAAGTATCTACTTTTCTCATGATATTTAGGGGAGAGGGATTTGCTTTTTATACAACTTGTTTTGTTTAACTTTGTTTAACTGTTTAACATATGGAACCCATATGCTGCTCTCTTACGTGATTTAACTATGGGAAAGCAGTGGTGAAATAAAGAATTGAAAGATGTGAGAAAAGTCTGGTAAGCAGACTCCACATCGGTCTAATTATAAAAAATGTTCCATGAAATATCAACAAACAACATCTTAAAGCGCTCACAATTACTTGTATTAACTATTCTATCCTTAATGCTACTAATCATTCCAGCTGCCAAAGAGAGGTGGAAAATGGTCAGAATTGTCAGTTAAAAGTATACCTGTAGTAGCCACATTATTCAAAGAATACAGATAGCAGAAGTATAAAGTATTCAAAAAGTCAGATGTCAGTGAGTGGTTCTCACTTTTAAATACGTTTTGTAATCACCCAATAGAAAACACATTTTATCTTCATTAATAATCAAATCCAAGGTTGATGCAACAATATTAATGAAACTACCAATGTCAGAATCGGGTGGCCGATAGATGCATCCAATAACCACTTTATCACCAAAAAATGAACAGGAAGAACTTTCTAAGAAGAGATTTAACATCAATGTTATCAGATGTAAAGTAAATAAATGTTATTTGTCACATACACATATTTAGCAGATGTTATTGCGAGTGTAGCGAAATGCTTGTGGTCCTAGCTCGAACAGTTCAGTAGTATCTAACAATTCACAACAATACACACATCTAAAAGTAAAAGAATGGAATTAAGAAATGTATAAATATTAAGATGAGCAATGTCAGAGTGGCATTGACTAAATACTTTAGAAAATAATACATTATATACACATGAGATCAGTAAAGCGGTATGTAAACATTATTCAAGTGACTAGTGCTCCATTATTAAAGTGGCCAGTGCTTCCATGTCTATGTATAGGACAGTAGCCTCTGAGGTGCTGGGTTGAGTAGCCGGGTGGTAGGTTGAGGGTCTTAGGGGCCAAGCCAAATTTCTTCAGCCTCCTGAGGTTGGAGGCACTGCTGCGCCTTCTTCCCCACATTGTCTGTGTGGGTGGACCATTTCAGATTGTCAGTGATGTGTACGCCAAGGAACTTGAAGCTTTCCACCTTCTCAACTGTGGTCCCGTCGATGTGGATAGGAGGGTGCTCCTTCGTTTTGTTGATGTTAAGAGAGAGGTTATTTTCCGGGCCCCACTCTGCCAGGGCCCTCACTTCCTACCTGTAGTCTGTCTCGTCATTGTTGGTAATCAGGCCTACTACTGTTGTGTCGTCTGCAAACTTGATGATTGAGTTAGAGGCGAGCGTGGCCATGCAGTCATGGGCGAACAGGGAGTACAGGAGGGGGCTGAGCACGCACCCTTGTGGGGACCCTGTGTTGAGGATCAGCGAAGTGGAGGTGTTGTTTCCTACCTTCACCACCTGGGGCGGCCCGTCAGGAAGTCCAGGACCCAGTTGCACAAGGCAGGGTTCAGACCCAGGGCCCCGAGCTTAATGATGAGTTTGAAGGGTACTATAGTGTTGAAGGCTGAGCTATAGTCAATGAACTGCATTCTGACATAGCTATTCCTCTTGTCCAGATGGGATAGGGAAGTGTTCAGTGCAATGGTATTTGCATTGTCTGTGGATCTATTGGGGCGGTAAGAAAATCGAACTGGGTCTAGAGTGTCAGGTAAGGTAGAGGTAATATGATCCTTAACAAGCCTCTCAAAGCACTTCATGATGACAGAAGTGAGTGCTACGGAGTGATAGTCATTTAGTTCAGTTACCTTTGCTTTCTTGGATACAGGAACAATGGTTGGCATCTTGAAGCAAGTGGGAACAGTAGACTGGGATAGGGAGAGATTGAATATGTCCATAAACACTCCAGCCAGCTGGTCTGCACATGCTTTGAGGACGCGGCTCTTGATGACGTCTGGGACGGCAGCCTTGCGGGGGGTAACTAGCTTAAATATCTTACTCACGTTAGCCACGGAGAACGAGAGGCCACAGTCCTTGGGAGCGGGCTGTGTCGGTGGTACTGTATTATCCTATAAGCGGGCAAAGGTGTTTAGCTTGTTTGGGAGCAAGACGTCAGTGTCCACGACGTGGCTGGTTTTCCTTTTGTAACCCGTGATAGTCTTTAGAACCCTGCCGCATTTCTCTTGTGCCTGAGCCACCCACTTTGTCTTTTACTGGCATTTTGCCTGTTTGATTGCCTTACGGAGGGAATAACTACACTGTTTGTATTAGACCATATTCCCAGTCATCTTGCCATGGGTAAATGCGGTGGTTCGCGCTTTCAGTTTTGCGCGAATGCTGCCATCTATCTACGGTTTCTGGTTTGGGTAGGTTTTAATAGTCACCGTGGGAACATCCCCTATACACAACCTGATGAACTCAGTCACCGTGTCCGTGTAAGCATCAATGTTATTCTCAGAGTCTACCAGGAAGATATCCCAGTCTGCGTGATCAAAACAATCTTGAAGCATGAATTCCGATTGGTCCGAACAGTGTTGAATAGACCATAGCACAGGTACTTTCTGTTAGAGTTTCTGAGGAGCAAAATGGAAAATGTAGCAGTGATCTCGTGTTTTCTCTAAGCTAGTCCTACAGTCAAAGTGTTGATAGATCTTCGGTAGCGTTTTCCTCAAAATTGCATGGTTAAAATCCCCAGCAACAATAAATGTAGCCTCAGGATATGTGGTTACCAGTGTAGTTCCTTGAGGTTCGTTGTGGTATCAGCTTGAGGGGGAATATACACGGCTGTGACTATAACCGAAGAGAATTCTCTTGGGAGGTAATACGGTCGGCATTTGAGTGTGAGGTACTCTAGGTCGGGTGAAGAAAAGGACTTGAGTTTCTGTATGTTATCACAATCACACCATGAGCAGTCAATCATGAAGCATACACCTCCGCCTTTCTTCTTCCCGGAGAGTTCTTTATTCCTGTCTGCTCGATGAACTGAGAACCCAGCTGGCTGTATCAAAGTCAATGAAACAAAGGAGCTGATCGTGGACTTCCGGAAACAGCAGAGGGAGCACGCCTCTATCCACATCGACGGGACTGCAGTGAAGAAGGGTGAAGAAGGTGGAAAGCTTCAAGTTCCTTGGCGTACACATCACTGACGATCTGAAATGGTACACCCACACAGACAGTGTGGTGAAGGCGGTGCAACAGCACCTCTTCAACCTCAGGAGGCTGAAGAAATTTGTCTTTGCCCCTAAAACCCACAAACTTTTACAGATGCACAATTGAGAGCATCTTGTCGGGCTGTATCACCGGCTGGTACGGCAACTGCTCTGCCCACAACCGCAGGGCTCTCCAGAAGGTGGTGGGTCTGCCCAACGCACAACCACGGACAAACTACCTGCCTTCCAGGACACCTACAGAACCCGATGTCACAGGAAGGCCAAAAAAATCTATGACATCCTCCACCAGAGACACGGTCGGTTCACCCCGCTATCATCCATAAGGCTGGGACAGAGAGACTGAAAAGCAGCTTCTAGGCCATCAGACTTACAGTTGAAGTCTGAAGTTTACATACACCTTAGCCAAATACATTTAAACTCAGTTTTTCACAATTCCTGACATTTAATCCTAGTAAAAATTCCCTGTCGTAGGTCAGTTAGGATCACCACTTTATTTTAAGAATGTAAAATGTCAGAATGATTTATTTCAGATTTAATTTCTTTCATCACATTCGCAGTGGGTCAGAAATTTACATACACTCAATTAGTACTTGGTAGCATTACCTTTAAAATGTTTAACTTGGGTCAAACGTTTCAGGTAGCCTTCCACAAGCTTCCCACAATAAGTTCCTCCTGACAGAGCTGGTGTAACTGAGTCAGGTTTGTAGGCCTCCTTGCTCGCACACGCTTTTTCAGTTCTTCCCACAAATTTTCTATAGGATTGAGGTCAGGGCTTTGTGATGGCCACTCCAATACCTTGACTTTGTTGTCCTTAAGCCATTTTGCCACAACTTTGGAAGTATGCTTGGGGTCATTGTCCATTTGGAAGACCCATTTGCGACCAAGCTTTAACATCCTGAATGATGTCTTGAGATGTTGCTTCAATATATCCACATAATTTTCCGTCCTCATGATGCCATCTATTTTGGGAAGTGCACCATTCCCTCCTGCAGTAAAGCAACCCCACAACATGATGCTGCCACCACCGTGCTTCACGGTTGGAATGGTGTTCTTCGGCTTGCAAGTCTCCCCCTTTTTCCTCCAATCATAACGATGGTCATGGCCAAACAGTTCTATTTTTGTTTCATCAGACCAGAGGACATTTCTCCAAAAAGTATGACCTTTGTCCCCATGTGCATTTGCAAACCGTGGTCTGGCTTTTTTATGGCGGTTTTGGAGCAGTGGCTTCTTCCTTGCTGACTGGCTTTTCATGTTATGTCAATATAGGACTCGTTTTACTGTGGATATGATACTTATGTACATGTTTCCTCCAGCATCTTCACAAGGTCCTTTGCTATGCATTCTGGGATTGATTTGCACTTTTCTCACCAAAGTACGTTCATCTCTAGGAGACAGAACGCGTCTCCTTCCTGAGTGGTATGACAGCTGCGTGGTCACACAGTGTTTATACTTGCGTACTATTGTTTTTACAGATGAACGTGGTACCTTCAGGTGTTTGGTAATTTCTCCTAAGGTTGAACCAGACTTGTGGAGGTCGACAATTTTCTTTCTGAGGTCTTGGCTGATTTCTTTTGATTTTCCCATGATGTCAAGCAAAGAGGCACTGGGTTTGAAGGTAGGCCTATAAATACATCCACAGGTACACCTCCAATTGACTCAAATTATGTTAATTAGCCTATCAGAAGCTTCTAAAGCTATGACATAATTTTCTGGAATTTTCCAAGCTGTTTAAAGGCACAGTCAACTTAGTGTATGTAAACTTCTGACTCACTGGAATTAGGATACAATATATTATAATTGAAATAATCTGTCTGTAAACAATTTTTGGAAAAATGACTTGTGTCATGCACAAAGTAGATGTCCTAACCAACTTGCCAAAACTATAATTTGTTAACAAGAAATTTGTGGAGTGGTTGAAAAACGAGTTTTAATGACTCCAAACTCAGTGTATGTAAACTTCTGACTTCAACTGAAAATAGCCATCACTCGCCCGCTTCCACCCCGTTACGCAACCCTGAAACTTGGAAGCTGCTGCCCTATCTACATAGATTTGGAATCACTGGCCACTTTAATAATGGAACACCAGTCACTTTAATTGTGTTTACATATTGCTTTATTAAGGACTCGTTTTGATGAAACTGGTCCATCAACAGACCCCAATGCAGAGTAAAAAAAAAAAAAGTATCATAACAAAAAAGTCTGAAATCACAAATGCTCATATTCCTGCCATCTTTCTGAGCGATACAAAATTAATCTGTACAGGCGCAGTCTGGATGAAAGGCCCTGTGTGTGTGTTAAAGACCCTCTAAGTTATCACATCTCTCAAGAATCTAAGGATCCGTGAGACAAAATTGGCCCGATTTTCTAAGGAATACAATAATTCCACAAGGATTTACGGATACAGTAAGCACCTGCTCTTGGTTCGAACAATCTCTTTTTGTGACCGATGATTCAAGATTCTTCATAAATGCTTGTTTGATTTAATGGCGCTCACCATACAAGAAGTGACAGAACAATTGAGCACGACTAGAGATCAAGTGACAGTTAAATGTAGATCTAGAATCATCTAGATAAAGACAAAATAGAGAACATTCTGACCTTTGTGGAAAACATTTGTGATAAACTTGCGGAGGCGACAAGACAACCAAGCAGAAAAAGTTTTAGAGTGGTACTGCGGACTACAAGGAGCAGAAGGTATATTTCTGGAGGGATGGCCAGAGACAGTCAATTGGCACTCCCCGACGAGCAAGCTGGAAGGGTAAACGCCAGCCCAGACATAATCCTAGAGGGCCACTTGGCGATCAACCAACTCCCTGACATCTGACTACATAGACCAATCCAGAGCGGGAGTGTCTGATTTTTGGGGGGGAATCCTGATGGACGATGTCATCGAATAGGCCATCATCATGACCACCGCCCACCCTGCTTCCCCGCAAGAAATTCAGGAGAGGACTACGTAGGAAGACAGCCACATACACAGAGCAAGACACGGTAATTAACTTGTCCAACAGGTCTATATCTGATACATGTTCATCTGCCCTAGGTAAGGGACTATTATTTGTCCCAACATCACAGGCCAATGACTTTGATACAGTAATAGACTTCCAAAAGTATTTCTGCAGTTTGAGATTGACTGAGTTTTTTGGTAATGGGGACGCTACCTATGCACCTCCCAATGTTAATCTATTGAGCGATATTAGTTACCAGACAGGAAATAGTCCTAATGTTTTTCCCATTGATAACCTGAATGACAATGAACCGGACTCTCGCCCTGAGGACATGACAAGGGAAAATACATATTTTAAGAGAAAAGCACATTTCTACCACCCAAAAGTAATCCCTCTCTTGAAACATATTGCCACCTAGTTGAGAAAGATATGAAAGAAAGAAATATGTCCAAAGCAGAGAAAGAATCTCTTGTGGAACTTAAAAATGACTCCATTATCATTATAAAACCTGCCGACAAAGGAGGTGCAATAGTGATACTAAATGCAGCAGATTATGAAAAGGAAATTCTGAGACAATTTAGTGATGAATTAGACAAAAGGACTCCCAAAGGACCCTACTAATCATTTCAAGTATCTGATCCATGATAAATTGTCTACATTTTTGAATGAAGGGGAAATTACATAGAGAATAGGAGTATATGAAAGCTGACTGCCCAACCACACCTGTCATATACACTCTACCCAAAATTCACAAGAACATGACACCACCTATACCAGGCAGGCCCATTGTGAGTTGTAACGGATCTCTGACAGAGAATATCTCTGCCTTTTGTAGACCATTTTGTGAAACACTGGGCGATCTCCCTCCCCACGTATACTAGAGACTCTAATGATTGTATTATTTTTTTTTAAATTTGTGGACCATATTCCTGAAAATTATATTCAGTGTACTTTTGATGTTACCAGTCTATATACTAAAATCCCCCATCAGGGCGGTTTAGAGGCCTAATGCTCTTCCCATCACCAATTGTATTGTGGACTTGACTGAACTGGTACTCACCTCCAACTATATTCTCTTCAGAGGATACTTTTCCCTCCAGACCAAAGGGACAGCGATGGGGAGCACTATGGCTCCTAATTATGCAAACCTACAGTACCAGTCAAAAGTTTGGACACACCTACTCATGCAAGGGTTTTTTATTTTAATATTTTCTACATTGTAGAATAGTGAATAAATCCTAACTATGGAATATCACATATAGAATGATGTAGTAACCAAAAAAGTGTTAAACAAAATATTTTTTATATTTTACATTCTTCAAAGTAGCCACCCTTTACCTTGATGATAGTTTTGCACACTCTTGGAATTCTCTCAACCAGCTTCATGTAATGCATTTCAATTAACAGGTGTTCCTTGTTAAAAGTTAATTTGTGGAATTTCTTTCCTTCTTAATGCGTTTGAGCCAATCAGTTGTGTTGTGACAAGGTAAGGGGTGGTATACAAAAGATAGCCCTATTTGGTAAAAGTGTCACGCCCTGACCTTAGTTATCTTTGTTTTCTTTATTATTTTGGTTAGGTCAGGGTGTGACATGGGGGATGTATGTGTTTGTCTTTTCTAGGGGTTTAGTATGTTTATGGGGTGGTACTTGTCTAGGTGTTTGTATGTCTATGGTTGCCTAGATTGGTTCTCAATTAGAGGCAGCTGTTTATTGTTGTCTCTGATTGGGAACCATATTTAGGCAGCCATATTCCGTTGGGTATTTCGTGGGTTGCCTGTGTCTGCACTTATTTGATTATATAGCGTTACGTTCGTTGGTTATTTTGATAGTGTGTTTAGTGTTCTTCGTTTCGGTAAATAAATAAGAAGAATGTATTTATATCACGCTGCGCCTTGGTCCTCTTCTCTTCCACATTACGACGAACGTGACAAAAAGACCAAGTCCATATTATGGCAACAGCTCAAATAGGCAAAGAGAAATGATAGTCCATTATTTTAAGACATGAAGGTCAGTCAATCCGGAAAATTGCAAGAACTTTGAATGTTTCTTCAAGTGCAGTCGCAAAAACCATCAAGCACTATGATGAAACTGGCTCTCATGAGGACCGCTAGAGGAAAGGAAGACCCAGAGTTACATCTGCTGCAGAGGATAAGTTCGTTCGAGTTACCAGTCTCAGAAATTACAGGCCAAAGAAATGCTTCACAAATTTCAAGTAACAGACACATCAACAACTAACTGTTCAGAGGAGGACACCAATAAAAAGAGACTTGCTTGGGCTAAGAAACACAAGCAATGGATATTAGACTGGTGGAAATCTGTCCTTTGGTCTGATGAGCCCAAATTTGAGATTTTTGGTTCCAACCACCGTGTCCTTGTGAGACGCAGAGTAGGTGAACGGATGATCTCCGCATGTGTGGTTCCCACTGTGAAGAATGGAGGAGGAGGTGTGATGGTGTGGGGTGCTTTGCTGGTGACACTGTCTGATTTATTTACAAATCAAAGCACACTTAACCAGCATGGCTACCACAGCATTCTGCAGCGATGCGCCATCCCATCTGGTTTGTGTTTAGTGGGACTATCATTTGTTTTTCAACTGGACAACGACAATGAGATCTCCAGGCTGTGTAAGGGCTATTTCACCCAGAAGGAGAGTGATGGAGTGCTGCATCAGATGACATGGTCTCCACAATCACCCACAATCACCCAATTGAGATGGTTTGGGATGAGTTGGACAGCAGAGTGAAGGAAAAGCAGCCAACAGGTGCTCAGCATATGTGGGAACCTCTTTAAGACTGTTGGAAAATCATTCCAGGTGAAGCTAGTTGACAGAATGTGCAAAGCTGTCATCAAGGCAAAGGGTGGCTACTTTGAAGAATCTAAAGAATATTGTTTAACACTTTTTTTGGGTACTACATGATTCCATATATGTTATTTCATAGTTGTGATGTTTTCACTATTATTCGACAATGTAGAAAATAGTCAAAATAAAGAAAAACCCTTAAATGAGTAGGTGTGTCCAAACTTTTGACTGGTACTGTATCTCTAGGAATGTTTGAAAAACAGGTGGTTCTGAATCCAGACCTTAACCATTTCTCACCAATTTTCTCCTAATTCTGAGATATTTGGATTACATTTTCGTGATCTATACAGGGACCTAGGAAGAACTTTTGGAATTCTATGCTTATCTAAACCATACACCCTCATTTCGCCATTAACTATGACCATAAATCAGTTTTCTTGATGTTATGGTTATTAAGGACAAAACCTCCCTCTCTACAGATCTCTATAGGAAACCTACAGACAGGATTTATTTTTTATTTATTTTTTATTTAACCTTTATTTAACCAGGAAGGGCTCATTGAGATTTAAAATCTCTTTTTCAAGAGCGTCCTGGCCAAGATAGGCAGCACCAAGTCATTACAAAAAATTACAGACAGACAACATGAAAAACTACAAGTAATCTAGTAAAAACCATTCATGAATTCACAAGAGTATAACAATATCAAAAACAGCAAATTAAAAACATTGACAGGTCAGGGAATCAGCCTCAAAATCCTTCATCAGTGATTTAAAAACACCAATCGGGACAAGTTCTTCCAGTTTAAAATTATTTTGTAAGGTGTTCCAAGACGATGGCGCAGAGTACATAAAAGACCTTTTACCAAATTCAGTTCGGACATTTGGAACAGTTAGCAGGATAAAGTCCAGTGAACGAAGAGAGTACCCAGGAATACCCTCCTTAGAAGTGATATAGGAAATATTCCAGTACATATGTGGCCATTATACATTTCGTAGTAGTCGGCAGGATGAGAGCACTCTATACGTGTGTCTAGGTAATTAGACACCATTAGACATGCACCTGTCTGGGCAGTGGACATGTCTGTTTATTTTTGAACCAGTGCTATGGCCTAATATTTACTGTTGCTATGGTTTTTATTTTTTTATTTTACCTTTATTTAACTAGGCAAGTCAGTTAAGAACAAATTCTTATTTTCAATGACGGCCTAGAAACAGTGGTTTAACTGCCTTGTTCAGAGGCAGAATGACAGATTTGTACCTTGTCAGCTCGAGGATTCAAACTTGCAACCTTTCGGTTACTAGCCCAACGCTCTAACCACTAGGCTACCTATATACGCCTATTGGGAATTTTCCAGAACATGTGTCCCCATCTCAGAGTGGTCAGCAGAATAAGTGCACTCTATATGTGTATCTAGGTCATTAGGCACCATTAGACATGCACCTGTCTTGGGAGTGAACATGTCTGTTTATTTTTGAACCATTGCTATGGCTCTAATGTTTCCATACCCTAATGTGAAGCCAAACAAAACTTTGTGCAAGGCAAAACGATAACGGTGGCTAAATGCCAGAGGGGATGAATCATTAACATAAACAGGAGTTACTATGTGTGTGATGTAAGGATGAAACCTGTATAAAAAGTGTGTGCCAAGGCTGGAAAGGCAGTTACTTCATGAACCAGCTCCGCTTCTATTACTTTGTAATAAAGTCTAATTGAACTCACAGGCTCCGGTATTTGAGAAATATTACTGACTGAATATTTCCACGACATAAATGGCGAGCTTGCCAGGAGTGGCGAAAAGGGCCCAGAGACTGTGAAAATCTGCAGCTGTGGACGGGCTTCTTGGATGAACAGCTCGAACGAACGGCCACTTGAAGATAAAGGTAAGGTTTTTGCCTATAGTATAGAGTTTGTGTGGTTTGCTCCAGGAACCTGCCTCAGCGGTAAGTCACCAAGTGGGTCTCTCCAAATTTGACGAACCAAAGAATATTGGGAGCTTTTGGGTTCAATGAAATGCATGCAAAATGTTTTATTTATTTATTTCACCTTTATTTAACCAGGTAGGTCAGTTGAGAACAAGTTCTCGTTTACAACTGCGACCTGGCCAATATAAAGCAAAGCAGTGCGACAAAAACAACAACACAGAGTACAGGTACAGTGATCGGTAAGCTGCTCTGACAGCTGATGCTTAAAGTTAGTGAGGAAGATATAAGTCTCCAGCTTCAATGATTTTTGCAATTCGTTCCAGTCATTGGCAGCAGAGAACTGGAAGGAAACGCGGCCAAAGTAAGTGATGGCTTTGGGGGTGACCAGTGAAAGATACCTGCTGGAGCGTGTGCTACGGGTGGGTGTTGCTATGGTGAGCAGTGAGCTGAGGTAAGGCGGGGCTTTCCCTAGCATAGACTTATAGATGACCTGGAGCCAGTGGGTTTGGCGACGAATATGTAGTGAGGGCCAGCCAACGAGAGCATACAGAGAGCATACAGGTTGCAGAGGTGGGTAGTGTATAGGGCTTTGGTGACCAAACGAATGGCACTGTGATAGGCTACATCCAGTTTGCTGAGTAGAGTTTGGAGGCTATTTTGTAAATGACATCGCCGAAGTCAAGGATCGGTAGGATAGTCAGTTTTATGGGGGTATGTTTGGCAGCATGAGTGAAGGATGCTTTGTTGCGAAATAGGAAGCCGATTCTAGATGTAATTTTGGATTGGAGATGCTTAATGTGAGTCTGGAAGGAGAGTTTACAGTGTAACCAGACACCTAGGTATTTCTAGTTGTCCACATATTCTAAGTCAGAACCGTCCAGAGTAGTGATGCTAGCCGGGCGGGAGGGTGCGGGCAGCAATCGGCATGCACTTAGTTTTACTTGCATTTGAAAACAGTTGGAGGCCTCAGAAGGAGTGTTGTTTGGCACTGAAGCTCATTTGGAGGTTTGTTAGCACATGTCCAAAGAAGGGCCAGATGTATACAGAATGGTGTCGTAGTAGTTGGTGAACCAGGCGAGGCAGTCATTTGAGAAGCCAAGGTTATTGAATCTGCCGATAAGATTGCGGTGATTGACAGAGTCGATAGCCTTGGCCAGGTCGATGAAGACGGCTGCACAGTACTGTCTTTTATCGATGGGGGTTATGATATCGTTTAGGACCTTGAGCGTGGCTGAGGTGCACCCATGACCAGCTCTGAAACCAGATAGCATAGTGGAGAAGGTACAGTGGGATTCAAAATGGTCGGTGATCTGTTTGTTAACTTGGCTTTCGAAGACTTTAGAAAGACAGGGTAGGATAGATATAGGTCTGTAACAGTTTGGGTCTAGAGTATCTCCCCCTTTGAAGAGGGGGATGACCGTGGCAGCTTTCCAATCTTTAGGGATCTCAGATGATACAAAAGAGGTTGAACAGGCTAGTAGTATTGGCTGGACCAAGATGGGATAGAAGCTGCCTGGTCAAAATTTGCTTTCGACTGTAATATGCATTTTTGCATGCTTTAAATTCATTGTGGGATAAAGTTTACCGGTCATTTCGGAAATAAAAAGGAATTGAATGCATCCACAGTAGCCTAGCTAGAAATCTGATTGATTTGGCTATCGTATCAAGCGAATGGATCCATTTTCTCAATCGAATACAGAATTATAGAAGAAAATAGGTTTGAAAATGATTGGGGTAGACTACACTACATAATATAGGCCTATCGCATATATGACATTTTGATCACACATCTTGTTCTTCGTTATGTAGCTCTACTGTTCACAAGCTGCTAGGCCAGAACAGTCGTTCCATTTTTATTTTTTATTTTTATTTTTTATTTCACCTTTATTTAACCAGGTAGGCTAGTTGAGAACAAGTTCTCATTTGCAACTGCGACCTGGCCAAGATAAAGCATAGCAGTGTGAACAGACAACAACACAGAGTTATACATGGAGTAAACAATAAACAAGTCAATAACATGGTAGAAAAAAGAGAATCTATATACAATGTGTGCAAAAGGCATGAGGAGGTAGGCAATAAATCGAATAAATTACAATTTAGCAGATTAACACTGGAGTGATAAATCATCAGATGATCATGTGCAAGTAGAGATACTGGTGTGCAAAAGAGCAGAAAAGTAAATAAATAAAAGCAGTATGGGGGTGAGGTAGGTAAATTGGGTGGGCTATATACCGATGGACTATGTACAGCTACAGCGATCGGTTAGCTGCTTAGATAGCAGATGTTTAAAGTTGTTGAGGGAGATAAAAGTCTCCAACTTCAGAGATTTTTGCAATTCGTTCCAGTCGCAGGCAGCAGAGAACTGGAAGGAAAGGCGGCCAAATGAAGTTTTGGCTTTGGGGATGATCAGTGAGATACACCTGCTGGAGCGCGTGCTACGGGTGGGTGTAGCCATCGTGACCAGTGAACTGAGATAAGGCGGCACTTTACCTAGCATAGCCTTGTAGATGACCTGGAGCCAGTGGGTCTGACGACGAACATGTAGCGAGGGCCAGCCGACTAGGGCATACAGGTCGCAGTGGTGGGTCGTATAAGGTGCTTTAGTAACAAAACGGATGGCACTGTGATAAACTGCATCCAGTTTGCTGAGTAGAGTATTGGAAGCTATTTTGTAGATGACATCGCCGAAGTCGAGGATCGGTAGGATAGTCAGTTTTACTAGGGTAAGTTGGGCGGCGTGAGTGAAGGAGGCTTTGTTGCGAAATAGAAAGCCGACTCTAGATTCATTTTAGATTGGAGATGTTTGATATGAGTCTGGAAGGAGAGTTTGCAGTCTAGCCAGACACCTAGGTACTTATAGATGTCCACATATTCCAGGTCGGAACCGTCCAGGGTGGTGATGCTAGTCGGGCGTGCGGGTGCAGGCAGCGAACGGTTGAAAAGCATGCATTTGGTTTTACTAGCGTTTAAGAGCAGTTGGAGGCCACGGAAGGAGTGTTGTATGGCATTGAAGCTCGTTTGGAGGTTAGATAGCACAGTGTCCAAGGAAGGGCCAGAAGTATACAGAATGGTGTCGTCTGCGTAGAGGTGGATCAGGGAATCGCCCGCAGTAAGAGCAACATCATTGATATATACAGAGAAAAGAGTCGGCCCGAGAATTGAACCCTGTGGTACCCCCATAGAGACTGCCAGAGGACCGGACAACATGCCCTCCGATTTGACACACTGAACTCTGTCTGCAAAGTAGTTGGTGAACCAGGCAAGGCAGTCATTAGAAAAACCGAGGTTACTGAGTCTGCCAATAAGAATATGGTGATTGACAGAGTCGAAAGCCTTGGCCAGGTCGATGAAGACGGCTGCACAGTACTGTCTTTTATCGATGGCGGTTATGATATCGTTTAGTACCTTGAGCGTGGCTGAGGTGCACCCGTGACCGGCTCGGAAACCGGATTGCACAGCGGAGAAGGTACGGTGGGATTCGAGATGGTCAGTGATCTGTTTGTTGACTTGGCTTTCGAGGACCTTAGATAGGCAGGGCAGGATGGATATAGGTCTGTAACAGTTTGGGTCCAGGGTGTGTCCCCCTTTGAAGAGGGGGATGACCGCAGCAGCTTTCCAATCCTTGGGGATCTCAGATGATACGAAGGAGAGGTTGAACAGGCTGGTAATAGGGGGTGCGACAATGGCGGCGGACAGTTTCAGAAATAGGGGGTCCAGATTGTCAAGCCCAGCTGATTTGTATGGGTCCAGGTTTTGCAGCTCTTTCAGAACATCTGCTATCTGGATTTGGGTAAAGGAGAAGCTGGGGAGGCTTGGGCGAGTAGCAGCGGGGGGGGCGGAGCTGTTGGCCAAGGTTGGAGTCGCCAGGAGGAAGGCATGGCCAGCCGTTGAGAAATGCTTGTTGAAGTTTTCGATTATCACGGATTTATCGGTGGTGACCGTGTTACTTAGCCTCAGTGCAGTGGGCAGCTGGGAGGAGGTGCTCTTGTTCTCCATGGACTTTACAGTATCCCAGAACTTTTTGGAGTTAGAGCTACAGGATGCAAATTTCTGCTTGAAAAAGCTGGCCTTTGCTTTCCTGACTGCGTGTATTGGTTCCTGACTTCCCTGAACAGTTGCATATCGCGGGGACTCTTCGATGCTATTGCAGTTCGCCACAGGATGTTTTTGTGCTGGTCGAGGGCAGTCAGGTCTGGAGTGAACCAAGGGCTATATCTGTTCTTAGTTCTGCATTTTTTGAACGGAGCATGCTTGTCTAATATGGTGAGGAAGTAACTTTTAAAGAATGACCAGGCATCCTCAACTGACGGGATGAGGTCAATATCCTTCCAGGGTACCCGGGCCAGGTCGATTAGAAATGCCTGCTCGCAGAAGTGTTTTAGGGAGCGTTTGACAGTGATGAGGGGTGGTCGTTTGACCACGGACCCGTAGCGGATACAGGCAATGAGGCAGTGATCGCTGAGATCTTGATTGAAGAGAGCAGAGGTGTATTTGGAGGGCAAGTTGGTCAGGATAATGTCTATTAGGGTGCCCATGTTTACGAATTTAGGGTTGTACCTGGTGGGTTCCTTGATGATTTGTGTGAGATTGAGGGCATCTAGCTTAGACTGTAGGACTGCCGGGGTGTTAAGCATATCCCAGTTTAGGTCACCTAACAGAACAAACTCTGAAGCTAGATGGAGGGCGATCAATTCGCAGATGGTGTCCAGGGCACAGCTGGGAGCTGAGGGGGGTCGGTAGCAGGCGGCAACAGTGAGAGACTTATTTCTGGAGAGATTAATTTTAAAAATTAGAAGTTCGAACTGTTTGGGCATAGACCTGGAAAGTATGACAGAACTTTGCAGGCTATCTCTGCAGTAGATTGCAACTCATCCCCCTTTGGCAGTTCTATCTTGACGGAAAGTGTTATAGTTGGGTATGGAAATCTCAGAATTTTTGGTGGCCTTCCTAAGCCAGGATTCAGACACGGCAAGGACATCAGGGTTGGCAGAGTGTGCTAAAGCGGCGAGTAAGACAAACTTAGGGAGGAGGCTTCTGATGTTGACATGCATGAGACCAAGGCTTTTTCGATCACAGAAGTCAACAAATGAGGGTGCCTGGGGACATGCAGGGCCTGGGTTTACCTCCACATCACCCGAGGAACAGAGGAGTAGTAGGATGAGGGTGCGGCTAAAGGCTATCAAAACTGGTCGCCTAAAGCGTTGGGGACAAGAAATAAAAGGAGCAGATTTATGGGCGTGGTAGAATAGATTCTGGGCATAATGTGCAGACAGGGGTATGGTGGGGCATGGGTACAGCGGAGGCAAGCCCAGGCACTGGGTGATGATAAGAGAGGTTGTATCTCTGGACATGCTGGTCACAATGGGTGAGGTCACCGCATGTGTGGGAGGTGGGACAAAGGAGGTATCAGAGGTACGGGGAGTGGAACTACGGGCTCCATTGCAAAACAAAACAATGATAACTAGCCTGAACAACAGTATACAAGGCATATTGATATTTGAGAGAGACATACAGTAAGGCATAAAGTAATTGCAGGTCTTGATTGGGAGAGCTAGCTAAAACAACAGGTGAGATAACAGCAGCTAGTCAGCTAACACAGCAACAGCAGGTAAAATGGCGATGACTAGGCAGAGAGGGTCGGATTAACTACACACAGAGCCTGAGTTAAAACACAGAGCCGACAGATAAAACACAAATAAACAGAATGGAGTACCGTGAATTAATGGACAGTCCAGCAGTTATCAGCTATGTAGCCAAGTGATCATAGTGTCCAGGGGGCAGCCGTAGAAGGAGCAGGGAAGCCGCCACTACGCTAGCACACGGCGTTTAAAGTTAGTAGCCCGGAGGGGGTCTGCTCAGACGGAGGCCGGTTGAGGGCACAGCGGATGGGGTATTCGTCGGCAGACCAGACGTGGTGGTGCGGCGGGGCGCCGTGTCGACAGAGAATCCAAGCCAGATGGCGAAAGAGGTATTGTGGAATTTTGTTTGCTAACTGGTGCTAGCTTCGTGGCAGTGGCGCTAGCTGCAAGCTAGCTGTGAGGATCAGAAGTAGTGGCTCAGGGATTACGGCAGGAATCCGGCGTTGTTGTGGAGAGACAGTCCGATGCTGGTAAATTGGTGAGTAATATCCAGGCCAACTGAGCCGTGTGGCTCAGTTGGTAGAGCATGGCGCTTGCAACGCCAGGGTTGTGGGTTCGTTTCCCACGGGGGGCCAGTACAAAAAAATGAATGTATGTACTTGTAAGTCGCTCTGGATAAGAGCGTCTGCTAAATGGCTTAAATGTAAATGTAATAACAGGGCTGGTGTCTGTGCAGAAGGTAAAAGCTGCTGGCAGTGGCTAAAAATGACTAAATAGCTTGTAGCTGATTAGCTGGTTAGCTACTGGGGGTTCTTGAATGTGTTCCAAAGTTAAAAAATAATAGCGATTCCATATCACATTGGGTGAGGTAGGTTACCGGAAGGTATAATCGAAAAGAGATAGATTTTTTTAAAAATATATATACAAAAAATACGAAAAATACAAAAGTACACGAGAGGACGAAACAAAACACGCCTACACTGCTACGCCATCTTGGAAAACACATGCTTCTGTAAGTGTGACCGATTTGATTACGATGCATGTTTGGAATAATGTTTGACTTAGGAAATGACAAATCGTCATTAACAGTGAAGAGGGACCAAACAATGTAACTTTGAAGAGTAAAAACAATGCCCTTCTCAGCTGAATTACATTTTGTGTATGCATGAGAGTGAGAAAACAAAGTAATTAAGATTTTGATTTTATGACAGTCTAATATCAAGGTTATGGTATACTCAAATTGTAAAATAAAACAATTAGCAAAATAAAACAATTATAAATAGAATTCGAACAAAAATAAAAAAGGGAATAGAGTATATATTATATACAGTACCAGTCAAAAGTTGGGACACACCATTCAAGGGTTTTTCTTTATTTGTACTATTTTCTACATTGTAGAATAATAGTGAAGACATAAACTATGAAATAACACATGGAATCATGTAGTAACCAAAGAAGTGTTAAACAATATATTTTAGATTCTTCAAAGTAGCTATCCTTTGGCTTGATGACAGTTTTGCACACACTTGGCATTCTCTCAACCAACTTCATGAGGTAGTCACCTGGAATACATTTCAATTAACAGGTGTGTAAATTAACAGGTGTGTAAAGTAAATTTATGGAATTTATTCACTTCTTAATGCATTTGAGCCTATTCCTCCCCTAACCGAGATGACGCTGGGCCAATTGTGTGCCGCTCTATGGGACTCCAGATCACGGTCGGTTGTGATACAGCCCGGGATTGAACCAGGGTCTGTAGTGACGCCTGTAGCACTCTAGCGCTGCGTTACTCGGGAACATAAGTAGGTATGAGGGTTTAGGTTTTTTGTGTTTCTTTTCTTTTATACTGATGTAGCTAGACCTACTATTGTATGTAGTGTAGTAAACCATGATTACCACACACTCCAGCACAGTAGGTGGCGGCATGCACCCTAAACGTTTGTTCGCGGACCGCCATTCTACCATAGAAGGAGAGGGAGAAAAAGACGAGGAAGAACCCGACCCCCCGTATTGTTATTGACTCTTTCTTGCATGACACGAACCAATCAAACGTGAAATAGCTATCAAGCAACCGTAAGTAGCAGACTTTGATGTATTTCAATTATGCCTAAGAATGAAACTGATTAGGCCTGTCTGTTTAACACACGAAAGTTAGGCTAACGTTACGTGCTAGCGTATGCTGCTAGGAATATTCTGCTAGCTAGCTAGCCAGTTTATATGTCAGCTAGCGAGCTGTCACAGGCATCAATCTACAGTGTTACTTTAGTCTATACAATTATGTTGAGTGACTCAGGATTACAAAAACGTGTCACAGTCGTGGCCAACAATGAGCATTTTCCTTCAAGTGCTTCAATGGAAATTGTCAGGGCTGTTTAGCGTTAGCTTCGACTTGTTGTCTCTGAATGGGGGGTTTTCACTAGTTACCACAGCCACAAAGTCATAATTATGGCTAAAGTGTACACTGACTATTTATAAAATGCATCTTCTTAAAATCAGAGTTTAAACCTAACCGTAACCACACTGCTAACCGTATGCCTAACCATAACCATAAATTAAGACCAAAGAGTAAATTTTGTTCTTCATGAAGCTTACTTTATAGCCAGTAAGAACCATCTGAATGGGCTAGCTATCGTTTGCACTTTCCATTCTGTAACCTTACCTAGCTAGCCGTCTGAGCTATTGTTTAGGTAGCAAGCTATGTCTTACCTTTACGTTTCAACACTTTTAGGCAGCTAGCTAACGTAAAGGAAAGAGTGGACAAAGACGAGGGGCGGGACACACCAATACATTCTGCAGAGATGGGCGCTGTTGTTTCCCGGTGGAAGGTAACTATATTCACGTTAAACAAGTCCGTAACAGTAGCGTAAGCTAGTTTACCTATAATAATCCAAAGTATTCTAGCAACCCTGGTTTATAAACGCAGACATCGACTCTGCCACTTGGGTATGCTTTTTTTGGCATCCATCGTTTTGTGGCACAGTCGATATCCAAGCTTATAAACCAGGGTCCCTACACAACTCCCTCTCAAAGAGCGTGTCCTCGCGTTAGACCTCATAGGACGCTGTCTTACAGGAATGCGCTCACCAGTCAAGCACACACACTGTAGTGGATGCGAGTGTAACAGTTGTAACTTTACGTCGTCCCCTCGCCCCGGGCGCGAACCAGGGACCCTCTGCACACATCAACAACAGTCGCCCACGAAGCGTCGTTACCCATCGCTCCACAAAAGCCGCGGCCCTTGCAGAGCAATGGGCAACCCTACTTAAAATCTCAGAGCAAGTGACGTAACTGATTGAAATGCTACTAGCGCGTACCCGCTAACTAGCTAGCCATTTCACATCCGTTACACTCACCCCCCTTTCAACCTCCTCCTTTTCCGCAGCAACCAGTGATCCGGGTCAACAGCATCAGTGTAACAGTATAACTTTACGGCGTCCCCTCGCCCCGACACGGGCGCGAACCAGGGACCCTCTGCACACATCAACAACAGTCGCCCACGAAGCGTCGTTACCCATCGCTCCACAAAAGCCGCGGCCCTTGCAGAGCAAGGGGCAACCCTACTTAAAGTCTCAGAGCAAGTGACGTAACTGATTGAAATGCTACTAGCGCGTACCCGCTAACTAGCTAGCCATTTCACATCCGTTACACGAGCTCCAATCCCACTTCTGACACCAATGTAATGAAACATGCAGGAAGTGCGTCTCAAGCCATCAACCTTCTTGCCCGAAGCCCAGCACGCCATTGATTGTGCAGCAAAAGCATGCTCAAGTGGTAGAGTCGATCTCTGCGCTTATAAAACAGGGTTGAATAAATCTGGAGAATCCGACTACTCCACTGTCTAACTAGCTAGCTACCAACCCAATGCTCCCTTAGCATTTCAAGGTTTCAGTTTAACGTAATCAAGTAGCCTACATCACTGACTAGTCAACTGAACTGTACTGTCTGGCTAGTGTCAGAATGGAATTGAGCCAATGTTTTTGGCGTTTGAGGGCATGCATGATGTGTTGAAGTTAATGTTTATAATATCTATGAATTACTTTTTTTTATCATTCAGAGAGAAAAAGCATTGCATTCAGCACACACAACTGGTCATAGCCATTTGTTTTGAGTGATTCAGAAGTAAATTGTATATAATCTTCAAACAGGCTAAACCAACGACGGTGGAACTTCTAGAAGGCATTGGCAAGGTAAGTATTAGGTTAAATGTTGCTATAAGCCCTACTTTTCATCATTACACAAAAAAGTGTTCACAGCACCAAGCTTCTCCCGCAGTCCTGTCCATGAACTTCATCTTGTATCCGTCTGTAATTATCAGTCAGGCAGTGATCTGTTTTGATCTTTTAGTGACAGGTGCAGATGTCCACAACTCTGACTTTGGCCAGCACATTGACCGTCAGATATTAGAAAAGAGGTTATACTTTTTAGAGAAGAATTAGAATGCTACAATGAACCCTTTTTAAATGTAGCATAAGGCATTACCCAAGCATTCCATAATTCTTATGATCCAACTATTACCTGTTATCTTTATTATTATTATTATTTTTTAAATACTTGTCATGGCATTTTGTTGTCTTTTCAGGATATTAAGGACCTTGAGGACTTTAGAGAGAAGAATCAGAGATTGGAGAAGTTGTGGGTGGGAAGACTGCTTCTGTATTCATCTGTGCTTTATCTTATTACTTGCATAAGTGTTTACTTCTGCTATCTCCCCGAACAATGGACAGGACGCATCGTGATGACTTTGCCCTTATTTATATTTCCTATATTGTAAGTAAAGCCTACTCTGTCCACTGCCACACATAACCTTAAAGGGGCAATCTGGGATTCAAACAACAATGAAGTGGTGCTCTTCATGGGACTGGAGGAATGTACTCACTCTCAAATTCATGTTTTATAGCTATACTGTGTTTGTTTGAAATTACATTATTTACAAACATTGGTGTATAACAAGCTTATATTTTGGTTTCTGATAAGAAAGTTGTATTCTTCAAGAATCAATGGCTATATATCCTTTATTGAAAAGTATATCAAAATGTATGCACCAATCCCTGATTACCCCTTTTAAGTATGTATACTATTATGTGCCTGCAGCCTACTTTGTAAAGATGTTTGTTGGCAGTTCAAAAGTACCCCGGGCACATAAGTCAGAGGAGATGCCGAGCATCCACATTTTTCATTCACATGAAATCTTCCAAGCACAGACATAGATGTTTATATTTGTTTAAATCAATAGTTTTTCTTATTCCACAACTGTTCTGGTTTTGTGCATCTAATGCCAAAGTAACTTTTCAATATGTAGGCCTATACTACTCTTTCAGGTCATCAAAATGTCCTGCCATGTAAAAGTTCCACCACATAATCTTCAAAGTGAAGAATCTTCTGTTTTGTTCCATTGATCACAAAATGCTTTACCACAGAAAGTGATGCTCTCTCTGATCTGCTTTTCTGAGTAACTATTCAACAATGGAAGACTGTTTCTGCTGCATTCTAATATTTCTGATTGCTTTTCAGAGTGTGGTTTATGAGGAAGCTGCTGTTATTCCTTTTCTCAAAGCGAACAGAAAGAAACAGTAAGGCTTCTCTTATTTATATTCAATTTTTGTTGGCCCATCAACCACCTCCCTCTTTGGAGGACAAAAGTAACTTTGTTCTCCATTTTTGTTTTTACACACATAAGATAAACTTAATGTAAAGAAGAGAATCCTATCTTGTTTTGAATTGCACGTCTATCCAATTGTAAATGTCCAATTGTAAAAAATAATAATAATGATAATACTAAAACTATTTATCAATATAAATGTCTCTTAAAATGCAGATGTTTGAAAATGCATGTTTCATGACAAATACTCAACGCATTCCTCGTCACTTTTGTTTCAGATGACAAACTAGAAGATTTAAAAGTTGAAAAAAGAAAAATCGTAAGTGTAGATTTTTATATCTAATTTATTCCAATAATTTTGGTTCGTTCAGGGCAGGGCTGGTTTCCTGGACACATTAATCCTAGTCCTGGCCTAAAAAGCATGCTCAATGGAGAAACCAGCCCTTAGTGTTTTGAAGTAAGTGTGTCATTGATCCAGAGCTGATATCTTAATGACACAACGACTCTTTCACTGATTGCTCTTTTAATAGCCCTAAGTGTTGAATCGTGTCAGGAGCTCCTTGCACAACTCGCATGCGCTCTAACCTTTGAAACGCATTCAAATCAAATCAAATTTATTTATATAGCCCTTCTTACATCAGCTGATAACTCAAAGTGCTATACAGAAACCCAGCCTAAAACCCCAAACAGCAAGCAATGCAGGTGTAGAAGCACGGTGGCTAGGAAAAACTCCCTAGAAAGGCCAAAACCTAGGAAGAAACCTAGAGAGGAACCAGGCTATGAGGGGTGCCGGGTGAAGATTATAACAGAACATGACCAAGATGTTCAAATGTTCATAAATGACCAGCATGGTCAAATAATAATAATCACAGTAGTTGTCGAGGGTGCAGCAAGTCAGCACCTCAGGAGTAAATGTCAGTTTGCTTTTCATAGCCGATCATTAAGAGTATCTCTACCGCCACTGCTGTCTCTAGAGAGTTGAAAACAGCAGGTCTGGGACAGGTAGCACGTCCGGTGAACAGGTCAGGGTTCCATAGCCGCAGGCAGAACAGTTGAAACTGGAGCAGCAGCACGGCCAGGTGGACTGGGGACAGCAAGAAGTCATCATGCCAGGTAGTCCTGAGGCATGGTCCTAGGGCTCAGGTCCTCCGAGAAAGAGAGAATTAGAGAGAGCATACTTAAATTCACACAGGACACCGGATAAGACAGGAGAAGTACTCCAGATAAAACAAACTGACCCTAGCCCCCCGACACATAAACTACTGCAGCATAAATACTGGAGTCTGAGACAGGAGGGGTCAGGAGACACTGATCAGCATTGATGTAATTTGTGCTGATCTATGCATATTACACCCCTTTTTAGAATTTTGGCCCCCCCCATCTCCTACCCCATTCCCTTAGTAGAGGGAGGCTCTTTGCTACAGCAGGCAGACATTGAGCACAGGTGCCTCAAGCTTACAATGGAAGTCTCCTGCCTTAGGAAGCCTTTATTGAGCTCTTAGAGCACTTTGCAGTGAGCTAATTGCCAGTGTTATGAAATAATCTAAAATCAATACAGGCTAATTTGCAGAGAGACTGTGTTCCATGAAGCGCTCCATTAGCGATTCTCTGTAAATTTATAGCAGGAAGCATGGAGAGGATGTAATTTTCTGTCATGTCTAATAACTTCCAATAATTGTGGCTGATGGATTTTCACACTCCATTACTGATTTTGGTGCATGTTATTATTTATCTTCTACTAGCTAACAATTAACGATGTTTGGTGTTTTCCTGATGTAAAGTTGAATTGCAAACCATATTGCTGGCTTGCAAAATCAGAATTGCCTTACTTAGCAGTTTTGGTGTTCACACCTATGGGTCTCCTTCTTCCACTGACTACATATTTTCGGTTACAACAAATGAAACCACTAGGATAATGTTATAAGCGAAAAATTATTTAAAAATCCTCTTGTAAGGTATTTCCACTATGATTTACTATTAGTGTTTATCATGTTATTGTATTTGTATTTATTATGGATCCCCATTAGCTGATGCCAAAGCAGCAGCTACTCTTCCTAGGGTCCAGAAGAATTAAGGCAGTTTATACAGTTTTAAAACATTACAATACATTCACAGATTTCACAACACACTGTGTGCCCTCAGGCCCCTACTCCACCACTACCACATATCTATAGTACTAAATCCATGTGTATGTATAGTGCGTATGTTATCGTGTGTGTGTGCGCGCACATGTGTCTGTGCCAATGTTTGTGATGCTTCACAGTCCCCGCTGTTCCATAAGGTGTTTTTAAATCTGTTTTTTAAATCTAATTTCACTGCTTGCGTCAGTTACTTGATGTGGAACAGAGTTCCATGTAGTCATGGCTCTATGTAGTACTGTGTGCCTCCCATAGTCTGTTCTGGACTTGGGACTGTGAAGAGACCTCTTGTGGCATGTCTTGTGGGGTATGCGTTGTTTTTCCAGCAGCAGACTATGATCAATAATGTCAAAAGCTGCACTGAAGTCTAACAAGACTTGTTCCCCCACAATTTTTATTAATACATTTATTTCACCTTTATTTAACCAGGTAGGCTAGTTGAGAACAAGTTCTCATTTACAACTGCGACCTGGCCAAGATAAAGCAAAGCAGTTCGACACATGCAACAACACAGCGTTACACATGGAATAAACAAACACAGTCAATAATACAGTAGAAAAAGTCTATATACAGTGTGTGCAAATGAGGTAGGATAAGGGAGGTAAGGCAATAAATAGGCCATGATGGCGAAGTAATTACAATATAACAATTAAACACTGGAATGGTAGATGTGCAGAAGATGAATGTGCAAGTAGAGATACTGGGGTGCAAAAGAGCAAGATAAATAAATAAATACATTATGGGGATGAGGTAGTTGGATGGGCTATTTACAGATGGGCTATGTACAGGTGCAGTCATGTGGCAGTTATTTTATCATCAATCTCTCTCAGCCAATCATCAGTCATTTGTGTAAGTGCTGTGCTTGTTGAGTGTCCTTCCCTATAAGCATGCTGAAATTCTGTTGTCAATTTCTTTACTGTAAAATAGCATTGTATCTGGTCAAACACAATTTTATCCAGAAGTTTAGTAAGGGTTGCTAACAGGCTGGTTGGTCGGCTATTTGAGCCAGTAAAGGTGTCTTTACTATTCTTGGGTGGCGGAATGACTTTAGCTTCCCTCCAGGCCTGATGGCACACGCTCTCTAGTAGGCTTAAATTGAGGATGTGGCAAGTAGGAGTGGCAAATCGTCTGCTATTATCCGCAGTAATTTTCCATCTAGATTGTCAGACCCTGGTGGCTTGTCGTTGTTGATAGACAACATGTTTCACCTCTTCCACACTGACTTTATGGAATTCAAAAGTACAATTCTTATCTTTCATAATTTGGTCCGATATACTTGGATGTGTAGTGTCAGCGTTTGTTGCTGGCATGTCATCCCTAAGTTTGCTTATCCTGCCAATGAAAAGTAATTAAAGTTGTTTGCAATATCAGTGGGCTTTGTGATGAATGAGCCATCTGATTCAATAAATGAAGGAGCCGAGTTGGCTTTTTTCCCAAAATGTAATTTTAAAGTGCCCCAAAGCTTTTTACTGCCATTCTTTACATAATTTATCTTTGTTTCATAGTGTAGTTTCTTTTTCTTTTCATTTAGTTTAGTCACATGATTTCAGAATTTGCAGTACGTACTGTTTGCCAATCAGTTGGGCTGCCAGACAAAATTGCCATACCTTTTGCCTCACCCCTCTCAACCATTCAATTTTTAAATTCCTCATCAATCCAAGGGGATTTAACTGTTTTTACAGTCTATTTTCTTAATGGGTGCGTGCTTATTAATAACTGAAATAAGTAGTTTCATAAATGCGTCAAGTGCAGCGCCTGGTTGCTCCTCATTACACACCACAGACCAGCAAATATTTTTTAGGTCATCAACATATGAATCACCTCAAATTCTTTTATGACCTCATATATTCTATATTAGGCTTTGGAACTTTGGTTTTCCTAGATATGGCTTTTGTGGATTTAAGAAGGTCATCAAAAGATTTGCTGTGCTAGGGTTGCAAAGCTACCAGTAATTTACCAGTGGTAACTTTGGTCATTTATACTTGTATTTATTTTTGTATATCTATGTCCATATTGTCCTTGAGTTTCTAGAGGACAGACATATGGTTCAAGAGAGAATAGCCTAATTAATGAAAAAAGCATCTACAATGACATTATTTTCAATTAAATCTTATCGAACAAATCAAACATTTTATTGTGGAACTGGGATTCCTGGGAGTGCATTCTGATGAAGATCATCAAAGGTACGTGAATATTTACAAGGTTATTTCTGTCTTCTGTTGACTGCACAATATGGCGGATATCTTTTTGTCTTGATTGGGCTCTGAGCGCCGACCTCAGATTATTGCATGGTTTGCTTTATCCGTAAAGCTTTTTTGAAATGTGACACAGCGGTTGCATTAAGGAGAAGTGGATCTAAAATTCCATGTATAACACTTGTATCTTTGATCAACGTTTATTATGAGTATTTCTGTAAATTGATGTGGCTCTCTGCAAAATCACTGGATGTTTTTGGAACTTCTGAACATAACGCGCCAATGTATACTGAGATTTTTTGATATGAACTTTACCGAACAAAACATACATGTATTGTGTAACATAAAGTCCTATGAGTGTCATCTGATGATCATCAAAGGTTAGTGATTAATTTTATCTCTCTCTGTTTTTGTGACTCCTGTCTTTGGCTGGGAAAATGGCTGTGTTTTTCTGTGATTTGGCGGTGACCTAACATAATCGTTTGTGGTGCTTTCGCTGTAAAGCCTTTTTGAAATTGGACACTGTGTTGGGATTAACTACAAGATTACCTTTAAAATGGTATAAAATACTTGTATGTTTGAGGAATTGTAATTATGAGATTTCTGTTTAAATTTGGCGCCCTGCACTTTCACTGGCTGTTGTCATATCGCAGCCATATTAACTGATTTAAATTTTTAAAACTTTTTTTCTACAGTTGGAAGAGGTGATGGAGACTGAAACCTACAAAAATGCCAAGTTAATTCTTGAGAAGTTTGATCCTGAAGCAAATAAGAAAGTGGCAAGTACAGTATCTGTTTTTTTTTTTTTAAACGAATCAATGACTTAATCTGATATTTATTTAAATTATGAATTGATCTGAGATTCTTATTTTATTTTGAAAGGAAATGGAATTCACGCCAATCAGGCCAGGTCAGATGACTCCTACACCGGGCCAAGGTGAAGGCATCCTCTCTACATTAGTTGTGTTTCTGTATTCAAGCATAAAACCAAAGATTGTGAAACTATAAATGCCTTACTTACCTTTTGATTGCTACCACATAATTCCTGTGGTTGACTAGGTTACATAGAATTGATCTGCTCATGTGCCTGAGCTGTCAGTCCTGTATAATTGATTACATTCAGGAGAGCAGTCACACACTTCTCTTTCTCTACGTTTAGTCAATTAACAAATAAGTTGACCATAATTGAGTGAGCGCTTGTGGGAATTGATTGTTTATTCAATGCCCCTTGAGTACTTCAGTTCAATCAATGGGGGCGGCAGGTAGTCTTGATGTTATGCTGCAAGGTTGGGCAAACTACGAGCCCAACCCTGTTTTTTTTTCAGGGTGGGGGGGGCATAATTGTTGTTATTATTAATATATGTCCAGGCCTCTCTTGAATGTCTAAAACTTAATAGAAAGTATGTAGAAATGATAATGGACCAATGTAAAATAAAAGGTTAAATAACTGCACTTTTTCTGGCACAGAAATAGATTTTGACAAACAAATCGGTCAACAACAAAAACATATTTTTCGTCTCTGTTGAATTTCGAAATCCCGGTGTGGCCCTTGAGCCAAAAAGTCTGCCCACCCCTGCACTAGTGTATACACCCTTATGTTATACTGGGAAATTGTATTTCCATAGCTAGAGCTGACAGTGAGGACTTATGAAGAGCAGAATTAACCACCTCTGCATAATCAAAACAGTTTCTTTGTGAGGAGGTGGAAACTTTTAGTTAGACATTGATATGCAAATGCAGGCTAAAAAGTACCAGTGGCCCCGCTTTGGCCCCAAGTGAGAGCAGGAGCCATAGCCCAGTGAGACATCGGGTGCCGGCCCGCGTAGATGGAAACAGAAAAGCATGAACTTTTTGGGTAAAACACTGGGGTAAATCTTGCGTGGAAATGTGCCGTTACAGATGTGGGCCAGCAATCGGAATGTTGCCGTTTTGAATCCCTAATCAGACAGGACATATCTGGCATAATGTGAGCCGGCAACCAAGGGTTGCTGGTGTCAAATCCTAGATGCCATCTCCTGCCGTTGTGCCCTTGAGCATGGCGAGAAAATGTCCCTGTACATCAACCCACATTGCCGTAGATATGCAAATTAAACAGAATGCCTTAACTCTGAGAACCATTTGTGTAGTGTCTCCATTTTGAGGAAGAATACCTCTTCTACATGTCCCTCTTCTTCAGAACTCCGTCAACGCAACATAGCCTTGAGGCCCCCTGTCATGGGCGCTGGAACCACCCCTACGGGTCCCCTTCCTCACTCAGCCCCAGGTGGGCCCCCAGGAGGACCCCCGGATAGAGGCCTGTCTGCCGCGGTCGCCCAGCAGACCATAATGAGGAGACCCCCTATGACACCCTGCACCCCTGTCCCAGGAATGGGTGAGTAAAGCTCTAATAGGATAGAGTTTTATCTTTCAGTGGGACAATTGCAAAAATTGTAATGCCACAAACATACCAGAATGGCTTTCCAAGAGGTGTTGAGGGGGCATGACTGGTCCAATCTCAGTCTTGACTTAAATCTGCTTGATAATCAGAGACAAGGTTTGAATATCGCTGCCCATCAATGGTTCCCAACCAAACCAGTTTTAGCAATTGATAAAAAAAAGAATGGTTTTGTTACCCTAAGAGTTGTGCAAACTTGGTAGAATCTTATTCAAAATGATTTACAGCTGACAAATGTAATCCTTTTTTAAATGGTTTTTATTTGAAGGCAGCATAATGTGAAAACTGCAAGAGGTGTGTAGGCATTCACTTAGCACTGTATGTAGCCCTCCAAGCTGCTTATAGGTTGTTAATGGATTCCAGTGTAGATTATTAAAACACTTGAGCTTATTTTCTATAGCCTATACTTTTATGTATCCCAAAACTAAATGCCATATTATGCACTAAACAAGGGTGATTTACATTCTTACCTTTCAAGAGGAACCTGTTAAAAACCAGCCCGTGTAGTTTTTTTTAAGGCTGTAGTATTAAAATGTGTAGAAACTAAACTAAGCACTAATTGTCACTGTGTTCCTATGATGTGCTATAATGTTAGGTATGCACCCCCCAGGCCCACCCCTGGCTAGACCCGTCTTACCTCGAGACCGAGGTGCTGTGGACAGAGTCATCGAATACCTTGTGGGAGATGGCCCTCAGAACAGGTCTGTACTTCCGTCCAAAGCATTTCCAATGACCTCATTACTGATGTGCTTCTCGATGTTTGGCCTCACTATTTTGTGCTCGTCAGTTGTGACGGTCACTGTAACATACAGCTTTAAATGGGAGACCTTTACTGGAGTTCTCCTTTTAACAGTTTTGCATCTAGGCAACTTCAAGGTTGATCTCTTCTCACTGTTATGTATGCTCTTTTATCCCCAGATATGCTCTTATATGCCAGCAGTGCTTCTCCCATAATGGCATGGCGTTAAAAGAGGAATTTGAATATATTGGTAAGATTTGGAGAAATACTACTTCCTGTCACTACCCTTCAAACAATGCATTAACTTTGCCCTTCGGTGCTTGGCTGCCAGCTTTGTATTTTGAATTTATTATGGGTCTCCATTAGCTGCAGACAAGGCAGCAGGTACTCTTCCTGGTCTGGTTTTACAAGTTTCACAGTTTTACAATTAAAAAAACATTACAATACATTCATAACATATTTCACAACACACTTTGTGCCCTCAGGCCCCTACTCCACTACCACATATCTACAACACAAATCCATATGTACGTGTGTGTATAGTGCGTATGTTATCGTGTGTGTGTGTGTGTATGCATGTGTCTACGCCTATGTTTGTGTTGCTTCACAGTCCCCGCTGTTCCATAAAGTGTAGTTTTATCATTTTTTAAAATCTGATTCTACTGCTTGCATTAGTTACCTGATGTGGAATAGAGTTCCATGTAGTCATGGCTCTATGTAGTATTGTGCGCCTCCCATAGTCTGTTCTGGACTTGGACTGTGAAGAGACCTCTGGTGGCATGTCTTGTGGGGTATCTGTGGGTGTCAGAGCTGTTTGCTAGTTTAAACAGACAGCTCGGTGCTTTCAACATATCAATACCTCTCACAAAAACACGTCCATATCTCCTCCACTTTAAGCCAGGAGAGATTGAAATGCATATTATTAATTTTAGCTCTCTGTGTACATCCAAGGGCCAGCCGTGCTGCCCTGTTCTGAGCCAATTGCAAAGTCCCTCTTTGTGGCACCTGACCACACGAGTGAACAGTAGTCCAGGTGCGATTAACTAGAGCCTGTAGGACCCGCCTTGTTGTTAGTGCTGTTAACAAGGCCAGGGCTTTTTTTATGGACAGACTTCTTCCCATCCTAGCTACAGTTGTATCAATATGTTTTGACCATGACAGTTTACAATCCACAGTTACTGGATTGCAGCTTCGTCATCTCAACTTGCTCAGTTTCCACATTATTTATTACAAGATTTAGTTCGGGTTTAGTGAATGATTTGTCCCAAATACAATGCTTTTAGTTTTAAATATTTAGGACTAACTTATTCCTTGCTACCCATGTTAAAGTGTTGCAGTCATTTCAGTCGCTGTAGTAGCTGACATGTATAGTGGTGAGTCGTCCGCATACATAGACACAATGGCTTTACTCAAAACAATGTCAAAAGCTGCACTGAAGTCTAATAAAATAGCCCCCACAATCTTTTTATAATTTCTCTCAGCCAATCATCAGTAATTTGTGAAACATTTACATTACACTTACGTCATTTAGCAGACGCTCTTATCCAGAGCGACTTACAAATTGGAAAGTTCATACATATTCATCCTGGTCCCCCCGTGGGAATTGAAGGCAGCATAATGAAAGTGCTGTGCTTGTTGAATGTCCTTGGCATACGTTTTTTTCTAATATGCTGTTGCAACCAACTTTTTGTAACCAAAGTAGCTCAAGCTATGACATCGAAATAAGGGTAATCCATTGAGCAGATGCAGTTATGCATCTTCAACATGTTTAAAAAAAAATTGTGGGGCAATTGTTGAAGCACATGGCACCTTGCCTTTGAAATAATGTTACTTACATTATGACCATTTAGCTTTCAGGTGTGCTTACTGTTACGTCCTGAACCATGCAAGGAAGACTCGACCTCAAGCTCCAAGACTCCCAGAATTTAGCTTTGAGCGGAGAATGCGCTCGGAATCACCCACCCCAGAAAGATCTGCGGCATCAGAGGTCACTGATGAGAGCGCACCCCCCTCTGGAGGTATAGTAACTAGAGTTACCTTTGGAAATGAACTAATTTTATATGTAGCTATATATGTAGCACTTGGCCAAATCCAAGGGTCAAAAGATCAGAGGAGTTAAGTGGACCCAAATGTATCATTAAAGTTGTGTTGACATTAAAGTAAAACAAGTTGTATATTTTATTCAGGGCTCTAAATGAACAGGTTGTAAATTAACAGCACTGGTGCCCCCAACTTTAAACATTTCATTTAAATTTAAGAAGAACCAGAAAATATGATTTAAAAAAAAAAAAATTCGATTGAGATATATCCTATATGAATTCTAGCTACTTCTGAAGCACATGTTGTGCCCTAGAAACTCATGTAACCCTGTTGATATAAATACCTGTCATTGAAATTAGTCATTTGTGAAATTTTAGGTTTTGACATTATGGAATAGCACTATTTTGCTATTTTTACATTTCTGTAAAACATTTGTAATTTATCAGACGCTCATCCAGAGCCTAAATAAGTTCAGGAGTAAAAATGTGCTTAATAAGAAACATAATACATTGAATGGACTCACTCTGCATGCAATAATAGTGTTTAACATGATTTTTGAATGACTACCTCATCTCTGTACCCCACAAATACAATTATATAAGGTCTCTCTGTCAAGCAGTGAATTTCAAACACAGATTCAACCACAAAGACCAGGGAGCAAAGACCATATCTCGCAAAGAAGGGCACCTATTGGTAGATGGATTTAAAAAAAAAAAGCAGGCATTGAATATCCCTTTGAGCATGGTGAAGTTGTTAATTGCATTTTGGATGCTTTATCAATACACCCAGTTACTACAAAGATATAGGCATCCTTCCTAAACTCATTTGCCAGGGAGGAAAGAAACTGCTCAGGGATTTCACCATGAGTCCAGTGGTGATTTTAAAACAGTTACAGAGTTGAATGGCTGTGATGGGAGAGAACTGAGGATGTGTCAACAACATTATAGTTACTCCACAATACTAACCTAAATGACAGAGTGACCAACTTGGTTAGTCATGAATTCATAATCTTCAGGTCATTAAAACCACATGGTAAATGTAGCATAGTGTTTGTTGCTATAACAAACTCAATAATCAATTTAGCATTGTCGTCTTTTTGTGCATGTTTGTTTTATCCTAATATTTACCATTGCTTTATACTTTGTCTTTGAATAGCTGATCAAAGTGAAGACAGTGGTACCAGTCATGTGGCTACCAGGGCGCCCACTGTATCTTTAGCAACTGCTTCATGGAGTTCAGTGCACAGTTTCGCCATTGTCCACCATCACCACAAAGGTCCCATCTTACCACAGCCTGGTGCTTTGCAGTCCCTTACAAATAATGATTTTAGTCCCACCAATCACTTACCCTGATTAAAGGCTATTTAAATTGACTTCTTGTGGCATTTGGCCCTATAATCATATCACGATCTTAATATGATCAATCAACTAACAATCAGATTTTGGGTCAATTTAATTTTCAATTCAGGAATTGAACTGAAATTCCAGTTTCACCCTTCTGTCTGATATCACAGCTACACAAGCTATTGCATGGCATCACACAATGATGTTGATGCATTATTTCATGTTGGACCATCAAATGACCATTGTACTGATCCCACTCTTTTGACCCTGAGAGTTGTTGATAATTAACTTAATTCCGGAGTAATGTAAAGCTTCAGTGTTTGCAGATCAAGTCATTGTATATAATATTAACAGGCTGGGCATGCTGCAAATTATTATTATAGTGTAATTACACAAAGTTAGTGATTTTAATGGTTTGACTGTTAAAATGATTTAACCCTGTCACTCTCACCCCCCCCCCCCCCCCCCCCCCCTCTCTCTCTTTCTCTGATAATAGGCTGCTCTGACAGTTTGACAGTAATAGTTTACAGTACATATATTATTGTGGCTTATGAATGTGTGATTTGTACATAGTGGCTCAGAGGCAGAGAGCCCTGTTATCAGAAACAAACAAATGGTAGATATGTATGGTTAATATAAGTTTTATAAATGTCTGTCTTCTGGTTGCAGATGAGAAGGAGCTGGAGGCCCCTTCTGATGAAGTGGAGCCTCAAGTTGAAAAGGCCCAGTCTACAGAAGAGACCCCAGACCCCAACGTAGAGAACCCAGAGGCCGCAGAGACGGTACACACAGAAGAGGAGCCTGAGAGACCAGGAGAAAAGCAAGAAGTCCCCCAATTGGAAACAGAGTAGAAAACATTGAATTCCCACCCTCCCCTCTATGTATATCAGCTGACATGGTGCCATGTTTGTTTAAAAATCATGTGGTACCCAGCTCCTGGATTGACATAAAATGCTTGTAATGCACAATATTCTTTGGAAGTGAAATAATAATCTAGAAATAATAATCTAGAATTGACCACTTTTTCTCACAGGTGTGAAAGAGAGCATTTTGTACATTGACTTTGATGATCAAAATTACTGACTTGCCAAATCCAATTTTTCTTTTGAAAAGATACATTTGCCAAATGCACTGGTCCGGTCTGTCTTTCAAGATTTGCTCTGATTGTGTAATTCTTTAGGCTACACAATAAATAGTTAAGACATGTTTTACATTTATTTACAGCAGTTCTGGAAATATTGAAACTTATTCAATCGTATGCCTAGTCAGGCAAAACTTTTGTTTACAGAGTGAGAATAGAAGTTAATTGAGATTATTTATTCTGGCCAAGAAGCAGTTCCACATATCTTCTTTCAAGCCTGTGTTATGTTCAGCCATGAAGTAAATAAAAAAATATGTATTTTGTGTTGGAGCTTAATTTGTAAGTCAGGTTTTCGGCACACACAATCTTTGCAAATGCCTGTTTTTATTAGTATGTACATGGCACGCCAAATAATGTTGTCTTTAAATTAAATAAAAAAACATGTTCTCAATCAATTCATGGTAGACTATTTAAACCAGACGAAGGGTGCTTCTACTTCATATTATTCCAGGGTAGACTGCAGTGCCATAGTAGGCGATTCCATACAAGATTGGCCCAAAGATATTTATTATGTTTTGGTTCTTACTGACATGAAATTCATGGGAAGGATGTTTGGCATACCTTTGACATATACAAAATGTTTATTGAGAACTAATAAGTTGGGGAATTTGTGACATTTAGGCCTTACCCAGGCCTTAAGACACTACAAAGATGAGTAAAATTGTGCTTAAGTCAGATAAGTTGCATGGACTGTGCAATAGTGTTCAACATGTGTTTAATTTCTTTATGATCAAATAAGGAGAGACTTATCACACAGGTAGAGTTATACTTAAACTAAATATTTATCCACTTAGAGAGCAGGTCAATACAACACACACAAAGTGAATCGATTGAGTGCTCTGCGATAACGATGGCTGGTCGACGAATCACTCTTAGATGATTTGTTGAGAGCCCCGACACAAAGGATACAAACACATTTATAGCAAAGATACAACCCCTTAGTCTACATGACACACAACAGATGTGTGGAAGATACTAATAATTCACAGCAGACCGTATCTGCTGTAAAGACTGTTCTCATTGGTGGCCATACCGGAGCCATCTCCATCCTGGTACCTCCCAGCACACAAACACCAACTCATGCTATGGAATGCAGTCTTGTTAGGTTTATCACCTAAGGAATCGTAAATCTTCTGTCAGCATTAAGCCCCCAGAGGCCAAATCTCAGTTCACACAGACAATATAATTCCAAGAACCCCCTATTCTATTGCATAAAACAACCATTTGATGCAATAACAGTATTTAGAACATAATCTTGTAATTTTGCTCTCACAAACATGATTTTTGAATGACTACCTCAACTCTGTAGACCACACATACAATTTAATTGTAAGGTCCCTCAGTCGAGCAGTGAATTTCAAACACAGATTCAACCACAAAGACCAGGGAGGCTTTACAATTCCTCGCAAAGAAAGGCACCCATTGGTAGATGGGTAAAAATGTAAAAGCTGACTTTGAATATCCCTGTGAGCATGGTGAAGCTATTAATTACACTTTGGATGGTGTATAAATACACCCAGTCACTAAAAAGATACAGGCGTCCTTCCTAACCCAGTTGCTGGAGAGGCGAATGGTGACTTTAAAACATTTAGAGTTTAATGGCTGTGTGAGGATAGTTTAACAACATTGCAGTTACTCCAAAACACGAAACTGACGGATTGAAAAGAAGGAAGCCTGTACAGAATAAAATATTCCGAAACATGCATCCTGTTTGCAAAAAGGCACTAAAGTAAAACAAAGAAATGTGGCAAAGAAATCAACTTCATGTCCTGAATACAAAGCATTATGTTTGGGCAAATCCAATGCATCACTGAGTACCACTCTTCATATTTTCTATCATGGTGGTGGCTGAATCATGTTATGGGCATACTTGTCATCTGCAAGGACTAGGGAGTTTTTTTAGGATAAAAATAAATGGAATAGAGCAAAGCACAGGCAAAATCCTAGAGGAAAACCTGGTTCAGTCTGCTTTCCAACAGAAACTGGGTGACAAATTCACCTTTCAGCAGGACAATAACCTAAAACAAGGCCAAATATACACTTGAGTTGCTTACCAAGACAACATTGAATGTTCCTGAGTGGCCTAGTTACAGTTTTGACTTAAATCAGCTTGAAAATCTATGGCAATATTTGACAAACATCTGTCTAGCAATGATCAACAATCAACTTGACAAAGCTTGAAGAATTTTTAAAATAATAATGTGCATATATTGCACATTTTTTAAAAGATTCTTTTTTTTTGTTAGAATTTTTCTTCCACTTTGACAGAGTATTTTGCATATTGTGAAAAACATACAATTAAATACATTTTAATCCCACCTTATAATGAAACAAAATGTGGAACAAGTCAAGAGGTGTGAATACTTTAAAAGGCACTGTACATCAAAATTCTAGAGTGGGCTCTGCTACTTTTGAAGTTATGATACATTATATGAGCATCACCAGCTAAGTGAATGGAAAAATAGATTCAAAGGGAACTCTCTCTGCTGGTGATTTACTGAATGTGCAATCCTAAAGGAGGGTCATGATTGGTTAATGGCCTATAATACACATTTATTTGTAGAAAAGTGTGTAGGAGCGAGCTATTAGGCTAGTTGTTACTTGACTGATTTATTGTTTTCCCATCACCTTGTCTGTTTTTTACCTGCCTGAATTACCACGGGTCTCATTTATCAACGGCGCGTATACACAAAAAATACTAAACTTTGCGTGCACCACTTTTCTAGCAAAGGTTGGTATTTATCAAATTTGAACTTGACAGAAATTGTGCATATCTTCACACAAATCTCAGACCATGCCTACGCACAACTTCTAGTGGTTGAAGAATTGTATTACAAGCAAACATTGTTATTTTGGGGGAAATGGAGGTGTTTGATGCACAATAATTACAATGTTTAAAAAAGTAGGTAAATTATAAAATAGATGCATGGTAAGGAGATTGCATAATTTTTTTATTTAACCTCTGTTTAACTAGGCAAGTCAGTTAAGAACACATTTATATTTACAATGACAGCCTAGGAACGGCAAGTTAACTGCCTTGTTCAGGGGCAGAATGACGTATTTTTACCTTGTCAGCTCCGAGATTCAATCTAGCAACCTTTTGGTTACTGGCCCAATGCTCTAACCACTAGGCTACCTGCCGCATAGCAGCATGCAGCCTAATATGTTTCTTTGGGTTTTATTATATGGGCCTAAATCATAACAATATTTGCTGACATGACTGGTTTATTCCTGCTACATAACAAATATTAGTTTACCATTTCTTCAATAGCCAAGCATGCTCAAAAGTAAATAGACAGGTAGTCTAGACAGTATGGGTTGTCTGCAGTATTGTTGTGACTGAGATAGGAGCCTATTTAATATCAGAGCCTATACAAAATATTGAACAATTTGTATTTTGCATAGTTTGGGCTTTAGACAATCAATCATGCAGAATGCGCAGCCAGTGTTTGGCATTTGATTACAGCTGTGATTATTTCTCGGTAAGTCTAAGAGCTTTGCAAACCTGAATTGTACAATAGTTGCACATTATTCTTTTAAATTCTTCAAGCTCTGTCAAATTGGTTGCTGATCATTGTTAGACAGTCATTTTCAAGCCGATTTAAGTCAAAACTGTAACTAGGCCACTCAGGAACATTCAATGCCGTTTTGATAAGAAACTCTTGGTGAATTTGTCTCCCAGTGTCCAGAGCCGGATTAATACAGGACCTTACCGGGCCTGAAGCCCCTGTGCCCAGGCCCGTGGGGGGCCCAAGAGGCCGCAATATACACTGCTCAAAAAAATAAAGGGAACACTTAAACAACACAATGTAACTCCAAGTCAATCACACTTCTGTGAAATCAAACTGTCCACTTAGGAAGCAACACTGATTGACAATAAATTTCACATGCTGTTGTGCAAATGGAATAGACAAAAGGTGGAAATTATAGGCAATTAGCAAGACACCCCCAATAAAGGAATGGTGCATCAGGTGGTGACCACAGACCACTTCTCAGTTCCTATGCTTCCTGGCTGATGTTTTGGTCACTTTTGAATGCTGGCGGTGCTTTCACTCTAGTGGTAGCATGAGACGGAGTCTACAACCCACACAAGTGGCTCAGGTAGTGCAGCTCATCCAGGATGGCACATCAATGCGAGCTGTGGCAAGAAGGTTTGCTGTGTCTGTCAGCGTAGTGTTCATCTCTCGGAGACAGAATGCTTCTCCTTCCTGAGCGGTATGACGGCTGCGTGGTCCCATGGTGTTTATACTTACGTACTATTGTTTGTACAGATGAATGTGGTACCTTCAGGCGTTTGGAAATTGCTTCCAAGGATGAACCAGATTTGTGGAGGTCTACAAAGTTTTTTCTGGGGTCTTGGCTGATTTCTTTTGATTTTCCCATGATGTCAAGCAAAGACGCACTGAGTTTGGAGGTGGTCCTTGAAATACATCCACAGTTACACCTCCAATTGACTCAAATGATGTCAATTAGCTTATCAGAAGCTTCTAAAGCCATGACATAATTTTCTGGAATTTTCCAAGCTGTTTAAAGGCACAGTCATCTGAGTGTATGGTAACTTCTGACCCACTGGAATTGTGATACAGTGAATTATAAGTGAAATAATCTGTCTGGAAACAATTGTTGGAAAAATGACTTGTGTCATGCAGATGTAGATGTCCTAACCGACTTGCCAAAACTATAGTTTGTTAATTAACAAGACATTTGTGGAGTTGTTGAAAAATTTGTTTTAATGACTCCAACCTAAGTGTATTTAAACTTCCGACTTCAACTGTAGACACTCATGCTTTACTCAAAGCCAGTGTCATCTCGTTCATACATTTTTTTATAAGCAAGGTGCCTAAACAGCTACCCTAGGGATTTCCTCATTTTAACTGGATTATATTTGATAGGCTTCCACCCTTTGTGTTCTGTTAGACAAGTAACTCTTTATCCACATTATAGCAGGGGGTGTAAATCCATAACACGTACGTTTTTCCAGCAGAAGACTATGATCTATAGTGAGTTGTCATAATGCTGCATCAAATGTACATTTTCCTTGTGGCGTTTGCAGACACAATGTAAGAAACATAATTTATGTCCCCCTAATTGCCCTGAATCAAATCAAATCAAGTTTATTTTATATAGCCCTTCGTACATCAGCTAATATCTCGAAGTGCTGTACAGAAACCCAGCCTAAAACCCCAAACAGCAAGCAATGCAGGTGTAGAAGCACGGTGGCTAGGAAAAACTCCCTAGAAAGGCCAAAACCTAGGAAGAAACCTAGAGAGGAACCAGGCTATGAGGGGTGGCCAGTCCTCTTCTGGCTGTGCCGGGTGGAGATTATAACAGAACATGGCCAAGATGTTCAAAATGTTCATAAGTGACAAGCATGGTCAAATAATAATCAGGAATAAATGTCAGTTGGCTTTTCATAGCCGATCATTAATAACTCTGTTGATCCTGCTGCTATTGTATGAAGTAATCGGGAGCCTATGAATCAGTTACACCATTATCAATGAGGTGGTGTGCCCTAGTAGGAAGAGCACTTTGTGCATTTCACCCTGCACTATCAGCTCCAATATAAATAACACGAGCAAGTCTACTTCTGATAAGCTTCCCAGTAAAGCATTAAAAACAATCAAGAATCCCAGAAAAGTGCTAAAATAGCCCATATTAACATTTGCAGCCTGAGAAACAAAGTCCATGAAGTCAATAACGCCACAAACGCTTGTAACAGATTACTTTCATATTCTGTCAATCTTTGAAATGCACTTAGATCATACCTTTGATGAAACAGTGGTAGCAATACATGGTTATAACATTTACCGAAAAGACAGAAATGCAAATGGGGGCGGTGTTGCGGTCTATATAAAGAACCACATTCCTGTAAAGCTTAGAGACGATCTAATGTTAAAAACTATTTAGGTAATATGGCTACAGGTTAATCTGCCTCACCTAAAGCCCCTTCTTTTGGGAAGCTGCTATAGACCACCAAGTGCTAACAGTCAGTATCTGGATAATATATATGAATTGCTTGATCAAGTATGTGATATCAACAGAAAAGTATATTTTCTGGGTGATTTAAATATTGACTGGCTCTCATCATGCTGCCCACTCAAGAAAAAACATCAAACTGTATCCAGTGCCTGCAACCTGGTTCAGGTTTTAGATCAACCAGGATAGTTAAACAGCACAGGAAGGAAATCATCAATATGTATTTATCACATCTTTACTAATGCTGCAGAAATTTGCTTTAAAGTACTATCCAAATCCATAGGATATAGTGATCACAATATAATTGCCATATCTAGGAAAACCAAGCTTCCAAAGGCTGGGCCTAATATAGTGTATAAGACAGGGGTGTCAAACATACGGCCCGCGGGCCGGAACCGGCCCCCAAGGAGGTTCGATCAGGCCCGCAGGATAATTTGAAAGTGGAAAAAATGCATAAAAGACATGGAATTAATAGTTTTAATTCGCTGCAATTCATGGATTATCCGCTAAGGGGTGCACTCTTTCCATCAGAGTAGAAGACAAGCCGCATCACTGAGACAGACTGAAAACAGCAGACGGTATCAATGCGCCATCTGCTGCTTGTTACGACGTTGTTAATACCTTGGTCTCTACCTCTCCGCTACACCCTCATTAGCCAAAATGTCGTTATCCAAATGGAGAAAAGTAGATAAGGAGTGTAGAATTTTCAAAGAAAAATGGACCACGTCCTATTTATTTACAGAGATGCACGGAAAACCTTCGTGCTTGGTGTGTTTGCAACAAGTTTCGGTATTGAAGGAATATAATATTCGACGCCACTACGAGACTCATCACAGCGAAAAATATGACGGCTTGCAAGGACAACTGAGAAGAGATAAGATTAACGAACCTACCTTTGTGAACAAATTTTCTCAGTGATGAATATCAATAAAACAAAAATGCGTTCAAGGCTCACAAACAAGCACTTAAATGACATTCTGAAAGTGACAGCTAGTCAGGACATGACACCTGGTGTTGATGCACTTGTACAGGCCAAAAGATGCCAAGTTTCAGGAACAAATACAAGTCCAGACTAGACTAACACCTTTAAAATGCTGCCTTAGATACTGTTTGCATTGAAAGAATACAGCTCTGTGAAGATGAATCCTTACTGTGGTGATTTAAAAAATGTGCACTTTAATGTTAGTCAGCAGCTTCAAAACAAAAGTTGTGTGATAGAATTCTACTGTTCATACAACTCCATAAATTTTCAGTATGTATTGTATGTGTATGTATGTTTCATATATGAAGTTTACAGATTTACAGGACAGGCGAACACTTTCTTCATTACACATTTAAAATCACTCTCCTTAGTTTGTAAGGTGTACGCAGGGATTACATTTAGATTTTATATGCGTATGTGTAAGTGGTTTAAAAATTCCTTTCTTTAAAAGTCTCATTTAATCTTAAAGTGCATTACTATATTTTTCAGTACCAATTAAAGTTTTGTGCCTTTGTACAATCAGTGGGATCAGTTGCAATGCATATTTGTGAATGATAAAAGTAAATTGCACATTTGTCTAAGGAAATATGAGGTGTTTCATGAAATGTTTTGTAAAAGGATAGTTCATTAAATTTCAATATTTTCCTAATGTTCTTGTGCTTCTTTACACCAAAACAAAGGAAAGACATGATATTTTGGTTATTTATAGCAGAGTATGGTATAATTTTAATGGTCCGGCCCACTTGACATCTCCCTAGGCCGTATGTGGCCCACGACGCGAAATGAGTTTGACACCCCTGGTATAAGAGGTCATACAATAAGTTTTGTAGTGATTCACATGTAAATAGTATTTGCTGGTCTGTGGTGTGTAATGAGGAGCAACCAGACGCTGCACTTGACTCATTTATGAAATTGCTTATTCCAGTTACTAATAAGCACGCACCCATTAAGAAAATGTTAAATCCCCTTGGATTGATGAGGAATTGAAAAAGTGTATGGTTGAGGGATGAGGCAAAAGGTAAGTCTGGCAGACCAACTGATTGGCAAATGTACTACAAATTAAGAAATCATGTGACTAAGCTAAATAAAAACAAAAAATAAACTATACTATGAAACAAAGTTAAATTATATAAAGAATGATAGTAAAGAGCTTTGGCGCACCTTTAATCACATTTTGGGAAAAAAGCCAACTCGGCTCCATCATTCATTGAATCAGATAATGGCTCATTTGTCACAAAACCAACTGATATTGCCAGCTACATGAATTAGCAAATTTAGGGATGATATGCCAGCAACAAACGCTGACACTACACATCCAAGTGTATCTGACCAAATTATGAAAGACAAGAACTGTAGTTATGAATTCTGTAAAGTCAGTGTGGAAGAGGTGAAAAAAGTATTGTTGTCTATCAACAATGACAAAACACCGGGGTGACAGAGGATAATAGCAGACAACATTGCCACTCCTTTTTGCCACATCTTAAATGTAAGCCTACTAGAAAGTGTATGCCTGTCACGTTCTGACCATAGTTCTTGTGTGTTTTGCTTGTTTTAGTGTTGGTCAGAACGTGAGCTGGGTGGGCATTCTATGTTGTGTGTCTAGTTTGTCTGTTTCTATGTTTGGCCTAATATGGTTCTCAATCAGAGGCAGGTGTTTTGTGTTGTCTCTGATTGGGAATCATATACAGGTGGCTTGTTTTGTGTTGGGGTTTGTGGGTGGTTGTTTCCTGTCTCTGTGTTTTCTCTGCACCAGCTAGGACTGTATCGGTTTGCCACATTTTGTTATTTTGTAATTGTTAAGTGTTCACTGTTTATCAGTATTAAATATGTTGAGCACCAACTACGCTGCGTCTTGGTCCGATCCCTGTTACACCCTCTCTTCTTGTGAAGAGAGGGAAGGCTGACGTTACAATGCCCTCAAACCTGGAGGGAAGCTAAAGTCATTCTGCTACCCAAGAATAGTAAAGCCCCCTTTACTGGCTCAAACAGCCAATCAATCAGTCTGTTATCAACCCCAAAAATGGTGTTTGACCAGATAGAATGCTATTTAACAGTAAACAAATTGACAACAGACTTTCAGCACGCATGTAGGAAAGGACACTCAACAAGCACATCACTTACACAAATGATTGATGATTGAGAGAAATTTATGATATTATTATTGTGAGGGCTGTCTTGTTAGACTTCAGTGCAGCTTTTGACATTATCGAGCATAGTCTACTGCTGGAAAAACTTTATGTGTTATGGCTTTACACGCCCTGCTATAATGTGGATAAAGAGTTACTTGTCTAACAGAACACAGAGGGTGTTCTTTAATGGAAGCCTCTCAAACATAATCCAGGTAGAATCAGGAGTTCCCCAGGGTAGCTGTTTAGGCCCCTTGCTTTTTCAATGTTTACTAACGACATTTCACTGTCTTTGAGCAAGGCCGGTGTGTCTATGTATGCGGATGACTCAACACTATACACGGCAGCTACTACAGCGACTGAAATGACCGCAACACTTAACAAAGAGCTGCAGTTAGTTTCGGGATGGGTAGCAAAGAATAAGTTAGTCCTAAATATTTCCAAAACTAAAAGCATTGTATTTGGGACAAATCATTCACTAAACCCTAAACCTCACCTACATCTCTTAATGAATAATGTGGAAATTGAGCAAGTTGAGGTGACTAAACTGCCTGGAGTAACCCTGGATTGTAAACTATCATGGTCAAAACATATTGATATAACAGTAGCTAAGATGGGAAGTCTGTCCATAATAAAGTGCTGCTCTGCCTTCTTAACAACACTATCAACTAGGCAGGTCCTACAGGTCCTAGATTTGTCGCACCTAGACTACTGTTCAGTCGTGTGGTCAGGTGCCACAAAGAGGGACTTACAGTTACAGTTGGCTCAAAATGGCTGGCCCTTAAAAGTACACGGAAAGCTAACATTAATGCCATGCAGGTCAATCTCTCATGGCTCAAAGCGGAAGAGAGATTGACTTCATCATTACTTGTTTTTGTAAGAGGTGTTGACAAGCTGAATGCACACAGCTCGGACACCCATGCATGCCCCTCAAGACATGCCACCAGTGGTCTCTTCACAGTCCCGAAGTCCAGAACAAACTATGGGATGCTCACAGTACTACATAGAGCCATGACTACATGGAACTCTATTCCACACCAGGTAACTGATGCAAGCAGTAGAATCAGAGTTAAAAAGCAGGTAAAAGTACACAGCGGGGACTGTGAAGCAACATAGGCACTGACACATGCATACACACACATGATAACATACGCACTATACATACATGTACACATGGATTTTGCGTTGTAGAGATGTGGTATTGGAGTATAGGCCTGAGGGCACACACTTATTGTGTTGTGAATTCTGTAATGAATGTAAGGAAGTAATGTTTTTAAAATTGTATAACTGCCTTAATTTTGCCGGACCCCAGGAAGAGTAATGGGGACCCATAATAAATGCAAATACAAATACTGTATATTGTCCACATTTGTGAATTTCCAAGCGTGTGTTTAGATATTTAAATGTCACATTGATGTGAAGGAAAGGTTAAGCACAATACAAGCCTTTTAATCAGCTTCAGACTGCCGTTATTTAAGAACCTTGGAGATGCAGTATAATATCTTTATTTAAATGTTCCACTCAAACCTTATTTTACCTGGTAAGTTGACTGAGAACACATTCTGATTTACAGCAATGACTTAGGGAACAGTTACAGGGGAGATGAAGGGGGATGAATCAATTCAATTCAAATCAAATCAAATTTTATTTATGAATGAGCCAATTGGAAGCTGGGGATGATTAGGTGGCCATGATGGTATGAGGGCCAGATTGGGAATTTAGCTTGGCTACATCTACATGTCCTTGAAGACATAGGTAGAGACCCTGTCTATGAACCAATCATTGCATGTCTGTTCGCCCCTGTCATTCCCTCACATACCCAGACAAACACACAAAGACAGACACAGCTTTAGAGCTGCCAATCATGTTGAGGACAGATCTTTGAGGGAGTTAGGGCATGAAAATAGTAGTTTATCAGTATTTTGCTCTCATCTCTAAATACTATTAATTTAATGGACAAGGAATGTTAATCCAACACTTTTTTTAAAGCTGGTCACATGTTTTTGTGTATGTACAGTATATATGTGTGTGTGTGTGTGTGTGTGTGTGTGTGTGTGTGTGTGTGTGTGTGTGTGCGTGTGTGCACCTACTTAATACACAGTGGCAAATCTCAATTTTAATCATAAGACCCTACGGCCTTTAAAATCAACTCTGGACCTCGAAGCCAGTTCGACTGCATTTTTCCATTGTTCCCTCTAATCAGGGACTGATGTAGACCTGGGACACTAGATGTGCGCAATTAATTATCAGGTATAACAGAAAACAAGCAGGGTCCGGACCTCGTAGGGTAAGAGTTGAATACCACTGCCCTACTCCCTGTGCAGATTGGAGATCTGAAAGGACATGGCATAGGTATGGTAATAGCTAAACCTAGGCTTCAGATAGGCTAGTTGGATTTAATGCCATATTGCTAACACCTGTCAAACCTTCTCAGATCGCTGATGTTAGGGTTGAGGGTTGACATTGGGATTGGGTCAGTATAGCAGGAATGATACCTTGCATAGCTGCCACTACATCACAGGCTTATACAACATCCCCCTCTGCTGGAGATGGATCATGTTGCATATGATCTGCTATAGTGCAAAACCAAACTCGACGAATAAATGAATGCTTTTATATCTTAAAAAAAAAAGATAGACAAGAGAACGTTTGAAAAAGATGACACTGTCCATATATGAATACAACAAAAGGCTAAAGAACAATAAAACTAGAATTCTAAATTATTTTGGGGTTAAAACAAATATCTGGGGTAAAACTGATACTGTGTAAGTGCTGTGCTTGTTGCGTGTCCTTCCCTTTTAACAGAGAATTTTAAAATAGCAGTTCAACATCATTGGTGAACAGTGTGGCACTCACACAAGTAGAAATAAACCCTTTTGAGTTTGCCCTACTATCACCTTGCGTTTATAAGTTTATTATCACTAGTAGCATGATTCAAATATGTCACATTGTCATTGAAACGAATACAATAGATATTTGATTGATATATAGAAACATAGATCGTGATTGTACTTTTTTTTCTATCCAATGTTCCAACAAAGGTGCTAGCTGAGGAATGAGGTCTGATGTCGTAAAACCCGTCATCCGGGAATATAATTAAATACGGTTTCGGGCATGCGCAGTTGTTCCTCAGCGCTTCGACCTCTGCAGCCGGTAAGTGAAGGGGAGGCAAATGGGTGGTCTGCGCGGAAACATTTTAACAATCCATTTTCATCTTCGATCTAAAGTCGTTTTGATCCCACACCGACAACATAATTTATGTGAAGAAAGTTGTTTTGCACATAACGTTAATCATTTTTATGGATTCGCTGTTTCTTTGAATTTGTTGTGAAATTATCATTGACCTTAGCTACTGTTCTCTCTTTTTTTTGTTGAGACAACCAGGCGACTCGTCTCTAGTTGATTTTATCAGTTAACACATTAAACTAATATGTACGCCTGTGCGAAGTTCGTCTCTACGCCTGCACTGGTGAGTTGTGAAAGTAATGATGCATATAAGTTGTCATAGCATAATGTTAACTAGGCAAGTTAGATGGGCCTGCTGAACTTGTACTTATTTGTGACTTAGGAACTGCTGTAACGTTTTAGTGCATGCAATTGTGCACACTGAATTGTAAGTGACTTGGTTTGAAATTTAATTGAAATCAACGTAGCTAGCTAACCTTTAAAAATAAATAATAACCTGCTCTTGGAAAATAACGTTACTTATTGTCACCTAAGCTAGGTAGCCAGCTTTAGCTATGCTTAGGTTTGGTTGCTAACCATCGCTCGTTAGCTTTCGAATGAGCCAATGAGACTTTGTCATTTCAAGGTCATGCAGAAATAAGCAGCTAAGACTGCTTTCTTTGGCTATGTGCATTTGCTACTAGTAATGTCTATCGTAGTTGTGCACTTTGCCAGTTTGGCGTTTGTGTATTTTGGGCCATGGTACTACATCTTGATCCACTCCATAATGCCCTCTGAGTTGGTCGTCTAGGACATCTGAAAGGGCTGGTTCAGTAGAGGCAGATATTTGGAACTAAACACTACAGTGCTTCCATGCATTTGTCATGTTTAACAGCACATTCTCCTTAGTGTGTGTGGGAGGGTGGCTCTGTAGCTGGCTAGTAGTATGTAGCGAGCTACTAGTTATTTATCATGTTGTACTGCCCACATCTGACTTGTACAGTTGGTCAGTGGGATGTACATATGATTTGGCCATGTGTCCCCTTGCTCTGTTAACAAATGTTGTTTATTTTTGTGGTGGTGTGTTTATAATCAAGTTACAATGATGTTATGGAAGTTGCATCACTAAACGTATACCATTTTTTTTAAATGTACAGGTCCGTGCTGGATCCAGGGCATTATACAGACCTCTCTCTGCGTCTGTGCTTTCCCGGCCGGATGTCAGAACAGGAGAGGTGAGTGTCTACCTGCCCCTTTTACCCTTTAGCGCCCTTACCTTGAGGAACAACATCAACTTCTATGGACAACTGATGTTACCTTTCAGTCTCGATTTTTTTCCTTAGGTAAAATGTTGCCGATAGAAATGATAAAGAAACAGCCCTCTGTTCTCTTCCAAATTATATTGGACCCCTCTGCAATGATTTAAATGTTGTCTTAATCATAAATGATTGTAATATTTATCTTCAAGCTGTTTCTATGGTCAATTGGTTAATATATTTTTTTGACTTTTTCTTTGTTGCTCCCAGGCTAGCACTGCCTTTGTGCCACAGAGTGCCTTTTCTCAGGTAGCACTTCGGGGTTTCCAGACTAGTGCTGTGAGCAGAGACATTGACACAGCAGCCAAGTTCATCGGTGCTGGAGCTGCCACAGTTGGAGTGGCTGGTTCTGGTGCTGGAATCGGGACTGTGTTCGGCAGCCTTATCATCGGATATGCAAGGTAAATATTGCCATTAGTAGATATGGTGCCCTACTTTATGCCCTCAACTATGTGAATCTTTTTTATTTTTAAAATATATTTTATACAATGTTTGTGAAAATGGTAAACAATCGCTATGGCTGAAAGTCTCTCCCACAGCTTTGATTCATGGCACTAGCAATTTATTTATTTTATTTTCTCCCCAGGAACCCTTCCCTAAAGCAGCAGCTTTTCTCCTATGCTATCCTGGGATTTGCCCTGTCTGAAGCCATGGGTCTGTTCTGCTTGATGGTTGCTTTCCTGATCCTCTTTGCCATGTAAATATGTCCACTGCAGATGGTGATCATGATTTTGAAACCACAGCTGTGGCTACCTATTTTATTCGAGCAACCCAAATTGTTCAGTGTTGGTCATAAAATTGTAAATTTTTCAAGTTTTTGTTGAAGGCTGACAAAAGAAAAGGCATGTGTTGTAAAAATGTAACCAATTACAGAATTAAATGCATGTATTTCACTATTAAAAATGGTTTATTTATTTTGTGTATAGCCCCACTTCCCTGCAAAACATTTTCAAAGGAACACCAGATTTTGGATTAACAAATGCATTTCTCTAGTGTGTGCCATTCAGCTCAAAACAAAGCATATAGTTATGTTAACTGCAGGTTGGTTGCAATCAAGTGAGTTTAAGTACATTTTCACTGTACTTTTGGTTATCATATGCTTTTAATTGTAATAAATACTGAAGTCATCTTTCACTGGTGTAATACAATGTCCTCTTTTGCTATTCCATGAAAAATGATCAACATGACTCTGCTTGGATTTAATTTTTAAAACAGCCATTTAATATATGTTAAAGTTGCCAATAGATGCTGACAGTTTTGCATTAGGATTGGGGAAGCTGATCTGAGCTCTTTACCTAGGGCAAACTTCACCCCAAACCATAAATTTCGCTTGATCTTGAAGATATTTTAGATTTGGGGTGAGATTTAGTCAAGCTGTTGGATTGCAATTGAATAGACACTTCCAATCTCTTGCATTTTGAGATTATTAACTTAATAGCACGAAGTAAACATTTTGGTGGTCATGAGCAGACATTATTTATGGATAGTTAAAACATTCATAGCAGAGATTATGTATTTAATCTGCATGCTAAATTGAAACAGTTTGGGTCCATTGAATGTCACTTTCTATATTAAATACAAAAAATGGAGTTTGGATCCTGTGCAGTGCCTGGGTTTTTGAATTGACCCTCCATTATTGCTCACACTTTGCATTGCTTTGTAGTAGTGGGATAGCCTTTGTTGGAGCATAGTTGGCTTGGTGCGAATGCAAGGAGGATACTTTAAGAGGGGGGAGGGAATAATGCAACTGGTTGTATGTGAGTGGACAGTGAGGTGTGCTGCTAAATGGCTCTGGACTTGTCTGATTCTGACCAATGACACCCCCCCCCCTTGCTGTGACCTTCATTCTTGTGAATTCTGCCTTCCACCGCTCAGCCCATTGACACTACCAAAAACACACTGCTTCTGCTCCCATCCTGACTTTAAACTGTTTAATTACTTATGTGCTATGTATGTAATTTGGCTATAGCTGCCAAGTACAGCCTACATGTGTAGTAAATTACTACTATTATGGTGCCTGGCAAAGGGCATGGGCTTTATCTGGCTGTGCTCCTTCTCATGACCCTACAAGATCAAGTTGGTAGCACACACACCTTCCATGATAGAATAGGTATTTTGTATTTCTATTTATTATGCATCCCCATTAGCTGCTGCCAAGGAAGCAGCTACTCTTCCTGGGGTCCAGCAAAATGAAGGCAGTTATAAAAAATAAACATTACAATACATTCACAACATATTAGGTGTGGGCCATCAGGCCCCTACTCTACTACCACATATCTACAACACACAATCCATGTGTACGTGTGTATGACTGGTGGCACAAGTAGTGCTCTTGCCTTTGGACTGCAGGATCTATGAATCGTCAGCTCAAACATTGCCTGTACTAGGCCTACTAGCAGAGCCGAATTTGCAGTCAAGATTTCCATTTAGGATGTCCCAAAAAAATGAAAACGAAATTACAAGGACATCTCAACGGTATATTAATCTAATCAGATGTATGGATTCTCTCATCCTTCTAACATGTTGATTTAACTGGATTGCTGCTGCACCGGTCCATGCTTTCCGGGATCCTTGGGACTAACCAAATTGAAATGTAAAGTTGTTACGGTTAGGGTAGGGACATCCTAAGGATCCCAAATAGCACCAACCCTGCCCCATCCTTTTCGGAGCAGCTTCACATGGTAACCATGGTAAAACTACGGCCTAAAATTGAGGCGGATGGTCACGTGATATCACAAGATGGCGACTAAGTTATAGAATATAGATACGGTGTTTGTTGGGATCAATTATATTAGCTATATGCATGCATATGCAACCGGATAGATTACATCTTGGCTTTATCCTCACTGTAGATAAATGCATGTTTGCATCTACGCCTGTTCCCATTCCTTAGGTTTGTTTATTTTTGTCATGAAGTCGGCGGCGCTACTAGCGGTGACTCACAGTGTGAGCAAACGCGTTACCTTAAGTGGCCAACGCTATCTAGCCTGGACTGGCTCTGTTATTGTACTATAAACATTTTGATACAGTTTTCAACATTTTTCCTAGTTGCTGAATGTTTTCTCGCAAACTAATATTTATTCACTGTATTCCCCTTATCAGCTTTCTAACGGTGGTGGAAATAGTCATATTGCGCATCAGTTATCGCACCAAGAATGGCTCTAAATGTCTTTGGTAAGTTAACTAACGTTAGCTAGCTAACTGTTCCTTTCTGTAAGTTTGATACCTCGCTAGTTCCAATACCAGCTCTAACGCCAGCTTCCTAGTAATGTATGTGACAGATATGCAAATGTTTTGCTATAGAAATGTGGTCAGTGTTTGTCCATCTAGCTACCTTTTTTTTTTAACCTTTTCGGGAGGCCTGTAGAGTTCTTTCGCACCGGATAGAAACACCGTATTTTGCGTCAGCATATTTGTAGATACGATGTTGGATAGCTAACGCTAGCTAACCAACAGTTTATTTAAGTCATTATCAACGTTCATCTATTTTAGCGTTTTAAGCCATGTTAAAACCCCTTAACCATCAAAGGGTATCACAAGCCTTTTCAAGAGGTGGAATAGTAGACTAGTCTATTGCCTTTTTTTGCATTAAACAAAATAACATTGACATATCTGTAACTTTTGAACTAGGAGAGGGAGAGAAAAAACATACAGAACAGTTAGGGGGCGGGAAATTAAGTGCATTTCAAGTTTAAGATAGAGCTGACATCCAGGCTGTGGGGGATGAGACTGGAAGCTCTACTTTGGGACAGACATGCAGTGTATTCTGTCAGAACACACATGCCATAGTCCTTTCAGGCTGTGGTTGAAAGCACAGTCTGCAGTCCTATGTAGTGCAATAGCTATTTGAGGGTCAGAACATCCTTGTAGTAGCCTAATTTAAATCTTTGTCCGTAGTAAGTAGTAGCTCTCTTTAAAGGTATCCTACACAATGGTGTCGACCCAAACTGCATGTGCTACGGTATTGGTATGGTTCAGTATAGAACAGTGGTAATTTTTTTGGAAGCATATGTTGCTATGAGTGGAGACAGAGCGACCATACCAACAATGGCGGATGTGTGAAAAGTACATTCCAAGCCCTCATAAAACAGTTGGGCTTGGCACCATAATGTATAAATGTTTTAATGTATTCATGCACATACTTCTCAAGTACAATAAGCCAAAGCTAATATCAATGTTAGATTTATTCTGAATTTGCATTAAATGCAAATTTTCCCACAGCATTAGTTTGGTATTGTTGATTAGGCTAGTTGCATAGTATCTTGCATCTAGCCTAAAATGAGTGACCCAATATTATGCTTTGAAGGCAATTCAGATGTGCTGAAGGCCCACTAGTGTAATAATTTTTTGAGGTCAAAAATATCTTGTCTGTTCCTGAATCTGTAGAAAATCAAATTTGTCAGGGTGGCTTAATCAACACAGTTTAAGTGTAGTGTGATAGAATGACCACCTTGAGGCACTGTCAATCAGGAAACAAAGATTTTTGGTAGTGTGTCAATGTTAAGGTTTATTAATTAAGACTTGAAATTATGTTCTTCTTTCCTCAGACCATGATGAATACAGGCCGCCAGTGTGGAAATCTTACTGTGAGTATAAATGTATTCTAATGATGAAAATATTGTAGGGAGCACTGTAATCATGTTTTACTGACTGTTCTGTTTTTGCACAAGTGTATCAGCTCCAGCAGGAGGCACCACACCCACGGCGACTGACCTGCACCTCTGAGGTAAGCAAACAGACACAGAAAAGAGACAAATTGGCCACTTAAAAGAATGTCTGCAGGTATTCATAATAGATTCTCAATAAGAAATTATTAAACAAAATGCGTCCGATATAACAATTTTATATGAACTGAAAACTATTTACTGCATCACTTGATGAACTGTGACATTATGTCTGGACATGGCTAATTTCTTCGTGCTCCCGCAGCTTTTTATACCGCACCCACCACTTCCTCCTGTTTTTTTGTCTGACTCCCGCCTGCTCCTGCAAGAACTGGTTCCACCCAACAGAAGTCCCAAAATGTTATTTTAGGCTTATGTGACACAACTAACTTGGGAGCCCTGGTCCCAGCAATTTGCCACTCTAGGCAATATCAAAATGCAAAAAAACGGCCCCAAAAATTGCTTAAATTATCAGATATTCTCACATAGCCTAAAATAAAATAAAAATAGGCAATCGGTAAGCTGTTATTGGGTTACATATCAGCCAATAGGCCAGAGGTAATTTGAACGAGATCCAGAGTTGGAGCGAAATAGAATAGATTGGGTACTTGACTTGAGCTATGTTTTGCATAATTTTTAGGAGTGGGACGATTTTCAGACCGAGACAGATGTGTTATTTATTTCCAGTCAATGTAGTAAACTACAGTCACCGGCCAGTTTATTAGGTACGCCCACCTTGTACTAGGTGTCGGTAACATCACAGGGATGTTGGTCAATGCTGATGCGATGGCATCAGGCAGTTGTTGCAGATTGGACGCCAGTACATTCTTGCTGGGAACAGCCCGTTCCATCTCATCCCAAAGATGCTCTGTTGGTTGAGGTCTGGGGACTGTGCAGGCCACTCAAGTAAACTGAACTTGCTGTCATGTTCAAGGCAATGTTTTTTCACTCCTCATTTGTCCAGTGTTGGTGATCACGTGCCCACTGGAGCCGCTTCTTGTTTTTAGCTGATAGATGACTACCTTGTGTATTCATCTGCTGCAACAGCCCGTCCATTCTCCACACCACCATTATTTGTTTGTGGCCCGCCTGTTAGCTTGCGTGATTTGTTAACATTCTCTCATCAACAAGCTGTTTTCGCCCACAGGACTGCCGCTGACTAGATGTTTTTTGTTTGTCGCATCATTTCCGGTAAACCCTAGATCAGGCTTACTTGAGTACTATTGGAAAAGGTCCGGTCACAAAAATGTCCTACTGTAGGTTGCAAAGGTCCGGAGGGATAATGTAATCAAACGGCGTAGTAACAAACCCCCTCCTTACAAGCCATGCGACCCCAACTGTTCACACCCCTCTTACCCCTCTTGTTGATGGATATAAAATGTTGCAATTTTAAAGAAAATTCCACACATTTTTGCATGGGGCAGATCTTATTTTGCTGTTTTTAAAGCTAATTTCCTGCAATTCTATGCATTCTTCCATGTCTTGTGTGTTTTATATAATACCAGGGGTCGAAGCCCGGTCCGTATTGACCCCGTTCTGGGTCCAGACCCGGTCCGCAGTCCGCCAGTTGAGTATGGAGGCCCTAGAAGGGCGGCAGTTTCTGAGATACTGGATCCACCGTGCCTGGCACTGACGGTCATACCACACTCAAACTTGTTTAGGTCACTAGTTTTGCCCATTCTAATGTTCAATCGAACAGTAACTGGATGCCTGTCTGCCTGCTTTATAAAGCAAGCCACGGCCACGTGACTCACTGTCTGTAGAAGCAATCCATTTTCGTGAACGGGGTGGTGTACCTAATAAACTGTATTTTAGTCATTTAGCAGACTCTTATCCAAAGCGACTTACAGTTTTAGCTCATATTTAGGAAGTTTCATAATCCCAGAACTAAAATCTTATGTAATTGCGGAAGATGCTCAAATGTTCTAGGAGGAGATTGGTGCTGGATGTATTTTAAGTTATCTCTGTATGGGTTCTCATACCAGTGTAGATTTTTCCAATACCGTCTATAATGATATTTTAAAGGTGCAATATGCAGAAATCGCTTCATCATTTTGTGGTTGCTAAAATTCTAATAGTTCGCCTATTTTCAATTTGTTTGACAAAACAAGCGGTCATTGTCTACACAATCATTGGACCATCTAAACTGCTGTAAAATACAGTATATTTTCCATAACCAAAAATATTGTGTTTAAAGATGGTTTACAAAACAAAGTAAAAGACACAAAAACATAACTTAAGAACGTGAAGCATAAAAATAGCGCACATTAAACAGATCTACTGCTTCTTAGAGCTGCAACATACACTCACACTGGAACAGTTTTATCTCAATCTCTTCATTCAATGACTCAATCATGGGCACTCTTACTGACAGTTGTGGTTGCTTTGCGTGATGTATTGTTGTCTCTACCTTCTTGCCCTTTGCTGTTGTCTGTGCCCAATGTTTGTACCCTGTTTTGTGCTGCTGCCATGTTGTGTTGCTACCATGCTGTGTTGTCATGTGTTGCTGCGATGCTATGTTGTTGTCTTAGGTCTCTCTTTATGTAGTGTTGTGTTGTTTCTCTTGTCGTGATGTGTTTTGTCCTATATTTTTATTTTAAATCCCAGGCCCCGTCCCTGCAGGATGCCTTTTGCTTTTTGGTAGGCCGTCATTGTAAATAAGAATTTGTTCTCAACTGACTTGCCTAGTTGAAAAAGTTTTAAATCAAATAAAAAATTTGACTTGCTTTCAATGAGAATAAGAGATCTATAACTCAAATTTCTATGTGAATTTGTTCGGGTCACCCAAAAAGTGACACATTGCAGCTTTAGGTGCTAAATAGTAAATGAAAAGTTCTACAAATGATCTTACTTCACTGTCAGTTTTGTCCCAGTTTGGTTCAGTATAAAAATGGAGAAAGCCCATTTTAAAAACCACTTCACACTGTTTGGTTCTAATTTTTCAGAGTAAATAACTCACGAACACTAGAGAAGTTTAACCAAGTTTAATTCTTCCCAAAGGGTCGATACAGCTGGATTCAGACAAAGACATGTTCCTTCCATCACAAGTGTATATATACCTCACTTTACACTCCTCCTCTCCAATCCTTACATCTTATGGTTCGACAGGAAGAGGGTAATAAGATAATAAACCATTATTTCTCCCTTCAGGGGATCTGACCTGACCTCCTGACCTCAACCCCTCCTTCCCTTAATCCACAGATGTACATTCGCTTCCCCTATAGCAATCCTGTGACTTCCTCCTGTCCACCCAACACATTCCAAAGCCATCTGTCTTTCTACAGAAAACCATTAACTTCTGATGTGAAACCAGTCTCTTACACTCCTTAATATACTATGCTTCTGATCTATTATGTCTCTAGTATATCAATGTTCAAAGTTTACCCCGAATCCAACAACACACATTTAGAACTTTTATTATTCAGTCCACAAGAGGTTAGGAAATTAAAGAGAATTGGCCCATGCTTTTCCACCCGTACCTTCAGGCTATTTAATTGAGACCATACACTACTGGTCAACAGTTTTAGAACACCTTTTTTCTTTATTTGTACTACTTTCTACATTGTAGAATAATTGTGAAGACATCAAAACTATGAAATAACACACATGGAATCATGTAGTAACCAAAAAAGTGTTAAACAAATAAATATATTTTATATACAGTTGAAGTCGGAAGTTTACATGCACCATAGCCAAATACATTTAAACATAGTTTTTCCACAATTCCTGAAATGTAATCCTAGTAAAAATTCCCTGTCTTATGTCAGTTAGGATCACCACTTTATTTTAAGAATGTGAAATGTCAGAATAATAGAGATAATTATTTATTTCAGCTTTTATTTCTTTCAGCACATTCCCAATGGGTCAGAAGTTTACATACACTCAATTAGTATTTGGTAGCATTGCCTTTAAATTATATAATTTTTTCAAACGTTTCGGGTAGCCTTCCACAAGCTTCCCACAATAAGTTGGGTGAATTTTGGCCCATTCCTCCTGACAGAGCTGGATTAACTGAGTCAGGTTTGTAGGCCTCCTTGCTCTCACACACTTTTTCAGTTCTGCCCATACATTTTCTATAGTATTGACGTCAGGGCTTTGTGATGGCCACTCCAATACCTTGACTTTGTTGTCCTTAAGCCATTTTGCCACAACTTTGGAAGTATACTTGGGGTCATTGTCCATTTGGAAGATCCATTTGCACCCAAGCTTTAACTTCCTGACTGATGTCTTGAGATCAATACTTCAATATATCCACATAATTTTCTGTCCTCATGATGCCATTTATTTTGTGAAATGCACCAGTCCCTCCTGCAGCAAAGCACCCCCACAACATGATGCTGCCACCCCCGTGCTTCACGGTTGGGATGGTGTTCTTCGTCTTCCAAGCCTCATCCTTTTTCCTCCAAACATAACGATGGTCATTATGGCCAAACAGTTCTATTTTTGTTTAATCAGTTCAGAGGACATTTCTCATGGGGGACCATCTTTGTCCCCATGTGCAGTTGCAAACCGTAGTCTGGCTTTTTTTATGGCAGTTTTGGAGCAATGGCTTCTTCCTTGCTGAGTGGCCTTTCAGGTTTTGTCGATATAGTACTGTGGATATAGATACTTTTGTTTCTGTTTTCTCCAGCATCTTCACATGGTCCTTTGCTGCTGTTCTGGGATTGATTTGCACTTATCTCACCAAAGTACATTCATCTCTAGGAGACAGAACGCGTCTCCTTCCTGAGCGGTATGACGGCTGCGTGGTCCCATGGTGTTTATACTTGTGTACAATTGTTTGTACAGATGAACGTGGTACCTTCAGGCATTTGGAAATTGCTCCCAAGGATGAACCAGACTTGTGGAGGTCTACAATTTTTTTTCTGAGGTCTTGGCTGATTTATTTTAATTTTCCCATGATGTCAAGCAAAGAGGCACTGAGTTGGAAGGTAGGCCTTGAAATACATGTACAGGTACACCTCCAATTGACTCAAATGATGTCAAATGATGTCAATTAGCCTATCAAAGGCTTCTAAAGCCATGACATCCTTTTCTGGAATTTTCCAAGCTGTTTAAAGGTACAGTCAACTTAGTGTATGTAAACTTCTGACCCACTGGAATTGTGATACAGTGATAAGTGAAATAATCTGTCCGTAAACAATTGTTGGACAAATTACTTGTGTCATGCACAAAGTAGATGTTCTAGCCGACTTGCCAAAACTATAGTTTGCTTTCAAGAAATTTGTGGAGTGGTTGAAAAACGAGTTTTAATGACTCCAACCTAAGTGTATGTAAACGTCCGACTTCAACTGTGTGTGTGTATATGTATGTATGTTATATATATATATATATATATATATATATATATATATATATATATATATATATATATATATATACACACTGCTCAAAAAAATAAAGGGAACACTTAAACAACACAATGTAACTCCAAGTCAATCACACTTCTGTGAAATCAAACTGTCCACTTTGGAAGCAACACTGATTGACAATAAATTTCACATGCTGTTGTGCAAATGGAATAGACAACAGGTGGAAATTATAGGCAATTAGCAAGACACCCCCAATAAAGGAGTGGTTCTGCAGGTGGTGACCACAGACCACTTCTCAGTTCCTATGCTTCCTGGCTGATGTTTTGGTCATTTTTGAATGCTGGCGGTGCTTTCACTCTAGTGGTAGCATGAGACGGAGTCTACAACCCACACAAGTGGCTCAGGTAGTGCAGCTCATCCAGGATGGCACATCAATGCGAGCTGTGGCAAGAAGGTTTGCTGTGTCTGTCAGCGTAGTGTCCAGAGCATGGAGGCGCTACCAGGAGACAGGCCAGTACATCAGGAGACGTGGAGGAGGCCGTAGGAGGGCAACAACCCAGCAGCAGGACCGCTACCTCCGCCTTTGTGCAAGGAGGAGCAGTGCCAGAGCCCTGCAAAATGACCTCCGCAGGCCACAAATGTGCATGTGTCTGCTCAAATGGTCAGACACTGACTCCATGAGGGTGGTATGAGGGCCCGACGTCCACAGGTGGGGGTTGTGCTTACAGCCCAACACCGTGCAGGACGTTTGGCATTTGCCAGAGAACACCAAGATTGGCAAATTCGCCACTGGCGCCCTGTGCTCTTCACAGATGAAAGCAGGTTCACACTGAGCACATGAGCACATGTGACAGACGTGACAGAGTCTGGAGACGCCGTGGAGAACGTTCTGCTGCCTGCAACATCCTCCAGCATGACTGGTTTGGCGGTGGGTCAGTCATGGTGTGGGGTGGCATTTCTTTGGGGGGCCGCACAGCCCTCCATGTGCTCGCCAGAGGTAGCCTGACTGCCATTAGGTACCGAGATGAGATACTCAGACCCCTTGTGAGACCATATGCTGGTGCGGTTGGCCCTGGGTTCCTCCTAATGCAAGACAATGCTAGACCTCATGTGGCTGAAGTGTGTCAGCAGTTCCTGCAAGAGGAAGGCATTGATGCTATGGACTGGCCCGCCCGTTCCCCAGACCTGAATCCAATTGAGCACATCTGGGACATCATGTCTCGCTCCATCCACCAACGCCACGTTGCACCACAGACTGTCCAGGAGTTGGCGGATGCTTTAGTCCAGGTCTGGGAGGAGATCCCTCAGGAGACCATCCGCCACCTCATCAGGAGCATGCCCAGGCGTTGTAGGGAGGTCATACAGGCACGTGGAGGCCACACACACTACTGAGCTTCATTTTGACTTGTTTTAAGGACATTACATCAAAGTTGGATCAGCCTGTAGTGTGGTTTTCCACTTTAATTTTGAGTGTGACTCCAAATCCAGACCTCCATGGGTTGATAAATTTGATTTCCATTGATAATTTTTGTGTGATTTTGTTGTCAGCACATTCAACTATGTAAAGAACAAAGTATTTAATAAGAATATTTCATTCATTCAGATCTAGGATGTGTTATTTTAGTGTTCCCTTTATTTTTTTGAGCAGTGTATATATGTCGCCCCTTGTGTGCACGTTCGGTAAAACCGTATATCCTGGTATTGTACAGAAATGTTCTGAAAATAGGAATACCTCCCAGCCCTAATTGCAACACAACAGTAATAGATTTTCAACACATTTTGGTATGTGAATTTCCAGTAGATATTTCCGGTAGTGTAGGCCTGGACAACCACTGGATTCTCTGTGACGTTAACCACACTGTTAGTGTTTGCAAATGTATATTGTCACATTCCCATAGAAATGTTGAGACCCCGCACAGATATTCATTTCACTTCATAGCCAGTTGAATATATTAAAGAAAAGGCTTGCAAGAGTGGGATAAGGGATACCATTTGTATTACATTCCGGCTTGGCCTGCCCCTTGATGGACACCTGTGCCTGCTAGCATTGTCTCTGACCATGGTGCTTATCCAGTGACCTTCCTCTGAAACACCTAGATGGTGGGCATTAGATCCTATTTAAGTTTGCTATATGTCTTCACAGTAGTCAAGTCGCGTAGCATACGGTGGATAATTTTTTATTTTGTCCTCCATGATGAGTTGTTTCCTATGGAATGCATCCCAGTGTTTTATAGCTGATGCAAGTAAAGTACTATTGCGGTGACTTAGTTCTCCTCTGGTTAACCTTCCAACCTTCACAATCCGAAAACTAGAACTCTATTTTCCCTGATTTACTTATCAATGGAATATTCTATTTGCTTTCAGGTGGATAACCGGCCCAAATACTATGGGAGAGAGTAAGTTGGATTATTTTAATTTAGAATTTATATACAAAACTAGGCATTGCTGTAGTTTTTTTTTATCCAGTCTGTATCTGTATTTCCAATGTTCTGTCTTCTCCCCAGGTACCACGGGATGATCTCCAGAGAGGAGGCTGACCAGCTGCTGAGTGTGGCAGAGGGGAGTTACCTCATCAGAGAGAGCCAGAGGCAGCCTGGGACCTACACACTGGCCCTACGGTTAGGCACACGCACACTTTTTCTACAGATAGATTTTCCAAACGGTGTGATGCATGACTTCTTTTGATTAGTTTAGATTTTTTTTTTAGTTTCACCCCTTTTTCCTCCCCAATTTCGTGATATTCAACTGGTAGTTACAGTCTTGTTCCATCACTTCAACTCCTCTATGGACTCGGGAGAGTTGAAGGTCGAGAGCCATGCGTCCTCCGAAACACGATCCTGCCAAGCCGCACTGCTTCTTCACACACTGCTCGCTTAACCCGGAAGCCAGCCGCACCAATGTGTCTGAGGAAGAAACACCTTTCAGCTGGTGACCTCAACGTCTAAGCCATTTGGTGGGGGGGTTCTACTAAGCTAACATATGGAATTGCTTTAAGATGAGCATACCATGGATAATTTATCTATTTCATTTAGAATGTTAATAACCCTTTAGATATATATATATATATATATAAGCGTAAGTCACTGAGCAACGGGTGAGGCTGAAATAGCCGAATCCACTAATTTGAAGGGGTGTCCACATACTTTAGGGTATATTTCAGCCTCACCCATTGCTGGCAGGTGTATAAAATTGAACACACAGCCATGCAATCTCCTTAGCCTAACATTGGCAGTAGAATGGCCTTACTGAAGAGCTTAGTGACTTTTACATGGCACCGTCATAGGATGCCACCTTTCCAACGAGTCAGTTCATGACATTTCTGCCTTGCTAGAGCTGCCCCGGTAAACTGTAAGTGTTGTTATTGTGAGTGGAAACGTCTAGGAGCAACAACGGCTCAGCCGGGAAAAGGTAGGCCACACACGCTCACAGAACGTGAAACCGTCTGTCCTCGGTTGCAAAGCTCACAACTGAGTTCCAAACTGACTCTGGATGCAACTCCAGCACAAGAACTGTTCGTCGGGAGCTTCATGAAATGGGTTTCCGTGGCCAAGCAGCCGCACACAAGCTTAATATCACCATGCACAATGCCAAGCGTCGGCTGGAGTGCTGTAAAGCTTACCGCCATTGGACTCTGGAGCAGTGGAAACGGGCTCTGGAGTGATGAATCAAGCTTCACCATCTGGCAGTCCGACAGAAGAATCTGAGTGTGGCGGATGCCAGGAGAACGCTACCTGCCCGAATGCATAGTGCCAACTGTAAAGTTTGGTGGAGGAGGAATAATGGTCTGTGGCTGTTTTTCATGGTTTGTTTTAGGCCCCTTAGTTCCAGTGAAGGGAAATCCTAACGCTATGGCATACAATGACATTGTAGACGATTCTGTGCTTCCAGCTTTGTGGCAACAGTTTGGTGAAGGCCCTTTCCAGTTTCATCATGACAATGCCCTCGTGCACGAAGGGAGGACCACACAGAAAATGTTTGTTGTGATCTGTGTGGAAGACCTTGAATGGCCTGCACAGAGCCTTGACCTCAACCCTATCAAACACCTTTGGGTCGGAATTGGAACACCGACTGCGAGCCAGGCCTAATCGCCCTAAATCAGTGCCCGACCTCACTAATGCTCTTGTGGCTGAATGGAAGCAAATCCCCGCAGCAATGTTCCAACATCTAGTAGAATGCCTTCCCAGAAGAGTGGAAGCTGTTATAGCAGTAAAGGGGGGACCAACTCCATATTAAAATTATTTTTGGAATTAGATGTTCGACGAGTATGTCCACACTGTTGGTCATGTAGTGTATTCTTGAATATTGCATTCAAAAATGTCAAAGACTGCTCAGACTGTTACTGGGCTCATGTGTGACTCCAAGGTTTGCCGAGTCTTGCACACGTACACACACACACTCGTACTGACTCACACACACTGCCTACATATCAAATCAAACTTTATTTGTCACGTGCCAAGCACAACAGGTGAAATGCTTACTTTCAAGTCCTTAACCAACAATGCAGTTCAAGAAAGAGTTAACAATTTTTTTTCCAAATAAAGTAAAAAATAATAAAAAGTAACACAATAAAATAACAATAGCGAGGCTATATACAGGGGGTACCGGTACCGAGTCAATGTGTGGGGGAACAGGTTAGTCGAGGTAATTTGTACATGTAGGTAGGGGTAAAGTGACTATGCGTAGATAATACATAGCGAGTAGCAGCAGTGTCATAGGAATTTCTGGGGAGGGGGTGGGCATCAATGTAAATAGTCCGGGTGGCCATTTGATTAATTGTTCAGCACTCTTATGGGTTGGGGGTAGAAATTGTTCAGGAACCTTTTGGTCCTAGATTTGGCGCTCTGGTACTGCTTGCCGTGTGGTAGCAGAGAAAACAGTCAATGACTTGGGTGGCTGGAGTCTTTGCCAATTTTTTGGCCTTTCCTCTTATACCGCCTAGTATATAGATCCTGGATGGCAGGAAGCTTGGCACCTGTGATGTACTGGGCTGTACGCACTACCCTCTGTAGCACCCTATGTAGCGTCAGATGCCAAGCGGTTGCCATACTAGGCGGTGATGCAACCGGTCAGGATGCTCTCGATGGTGCAGCTGTAGAGCTTTTTGATGATCTGGGGACCCATGCCAAATATTTCTCCTGATGGGGAAAAGGTGTTGTCATGTTCTCTTCACAACTGTCTTGGTGTGTTTGGACCATGATAGTTCATTGGTGATGTGGATATGACATTCATTTTCTACATCTCCCCATTGACCACTTCACACATTGTTGTGTTATAAATATTGTTTCATTATCATTTTTTGGATGTTAGAGTTTTGGGCAGGCAAAAGTTTCTGTGAACAAAGACATTTCTTTGGTTGATACTAAAGAGCACGTGAGAGAGTTCTCCTGCTTAAGTTTATGACCGGGTGTTAGCTGTCAATCCGGCAGTTGGTTGTCAGCCCTTGCCAAGCTGAGCTGAACCATTTGTGATCCTCACAGGACAGTCATGACACCGGGATGATGCTGTTGATGTGAGCCATGATCAGCCTTTCAAAGCACTTCATGGCTAACGACATGAGTGCTACGGGGCGGTAATCACTTAGGCAGGTTACCTTCGCTTCCTTGGGCACAGGTACTATGGTGGTCTGCTTGAAACATGTAGGTATTACAGGTATTGTCAGGCAGAGGTTGAAAATGTCAGTGAAGACATTTGTCAGTTGCTCTGTGCATGCTTTGAGTACATGTCCTGGTAATCTGTCTGGCCCTGTAGCTTTGAATGTTGACCTGTTTAAAGGTCTTGCTCACATTGTCTACCCAGACAGTCGCCTGGAACAGCTGGTGCTCTTATGCATTCTTCAGTGTTGCTTGCCTTGAAGCGAGCATAAAAGGCATTTAGCTAGTCTGGTAGGCTCGCGTCACTGGGCAGCTCACGGCTGGGTTTCCCTTTGTAGTCTGTAATAGTTTTCAAGCCCTGCCACATCTGACGAGCATCGGAACCAGTCTAGTAGAATTCAATCTTAATCCTGTATTGACACTTTGCCTGTTTGATGGTTCGTCTAAGGGCGTAGCGGGATTTCTTATAAGCGTCCAGATTAGTGTCCCACTCCTTGAAGCGGCGTGCAGCTGTTGCCTGTAATCCATGGCTTCTGGTTGGGATATTTACCTATGGATGATGTCGTCGATGCACTTATTGATGAAGCCGGTGATTGAGGTGATATACTCCCCAATGCCATTGGATGAATCCCGAAACATATTCCGGTCTGTGCTAGCAAAATAGTTCTGTAGCGTATTGAGCGAGTCACTGGTACTTCCTGCTTTAGTTTTTGCTTGTAAGCAGGAATCAGGAGGAAAGAATGATGGTCAGATTTTCCAAATGGAGGGCGAGGGAGAGCTTTGTATGTGTCTCTGTTACAACACATTAACAGCAAACTAAAACTACATCAAACTCCATAGATGGCTTTAAAACCTCTTGCCGCTCAGATCCCTTTAGTGGGATTATTTTCGTCTACATCCGGTGAATTGCAGAGCGCCACATTAAAATTAAATTACTAAAAATATTAAATTTTCATGAAATCACAAGTGCAATACACCAAAACACAGCTTAACTTGTTGTTTATCCAGCCGGCGTGTCAGATTTCAAAAAGGCTTTAGGGTGAAAACAAACCATGCGATTATGTGAGGACAGCTCTCAGCAGACAAAACCTTAAACAGCTAGCAGCAAAGTAGATTGGTCACGAAAGTCAGAAAAGCAATAAAATTAATCACTTCTTATGATTGCACTCACGAGACTCCCAGTTACACAATAAATGTTTGTTTTGTTCGATAAAGATTCTCTTTATATCCAAAAACCTCCATTTGGTTGGCGCGTTTTGTTCAGTAATCCACAGGCTCAAGCAGGTCACGACGGGCAGACGAAAATTCCAAATAGTATCCGTAAAGTTTGTAGAAATGTTTTTTATAATCAATCCTCAGGTTGTTTTTACAATAAATAATCGATAATATTTCAACCGGACAATAGCCTTTTCAATAGAAGAGAGAAAGAAAAGGTCTCGCTCCCAGCGCATGCATAAATCTGAGGACATCTGGCTATCCACTGACGCGATGTGATCATTCTTGCAAATTTTTCAGAATAAAGGCCTGAAACTGTCTAAAGACTGTTCACACCTTGTGGTAGCCATAGGGAAAGGAATCTGGTTGATATCCCTTTAAATGGAGGATAGGCTTGCAAGAGTAGTTTCAGAAAAACAGCACTTCCTGGATGGATTTTCCTCAGGTTTCTGCCTGCCATATCAGTTCTGTTATACTCACAGACAATATTTTGACAGTTTTGGAAACTTTAGAGTGTTTTCTATATTTTTTCTGAAACTACTCTTTAGAGTGTTTTCTATAATTATATGCATATTCTAGCTTCTGGGCCTGAGAAATAGGCAGTTTACTTTGGGCACGTTTTTCATCCAAACATCAAAATACTGCCCCCTAGCCTAAAGAGGTTTTAAAGAGCTCACACACATTAACGTCATATTCTTACTTTGGTCATTAGGAAGGAAGAGTCCGTTTCTGTCCTACACTGATGATATGAATCACCAGGAAAATAAACATTGAATGATGTAGGGGAGTTTTCTAGTACAGAATGTTCTAAAAAGTGTGTGTGTTCTTCTTTATCTTGAAAGTTCAAATGTAATTCCATTGGGGGAACATAGGTTGTATGAGTAGCATTGATCAGCTTCTCTCAGCTGTCAAGTGCTGTATTGCTTATGCACTGGGGCCTGATTTTAAATTTAATTATTTATCCAGATCATTTTCCTTGAAGCTGCTGTGATGAAAATGTTGATTTCTTGTATTTATTGAGGTCAGCCATGTTGTGCTTCAAGTGTCAATCTGCCACTCTGTGCATTGCTTCGCCTATGTGTTTGCCTCTGCGACAGAGGAGTATACCTTCCTCTGTCGCAGATGTCGTTAGCGTGGTAAATCTAATGCACAGTGTATTCCCAGGTCTGGGCTCTGTCCTTGAAGCCAGTGAGAGGGCTGCCAAGTGTTTATTTTTTTCATAATCTCCCAGTCTGAGGCTTCCCTCAAAAACCCTTTCTGTCCCATATCTCATTTGGTCTCGCTAAAGCAGATCAGCAGAGGTGATGAATGTTTTCGTCTCTGATTTTGTGTTTTTACAAACTAGGGCAGCGTTTGAAATTCTCATGTGAAAATGCATTGTTTTCCAAACAAGCAATGAGGTTTTGAAATGCAAATAAACCGCATTGCTTCCTCCTGTATATCTGATAGAAAAACCAGAAGGCTTTCTTTTCTCTCTGCTTAAGTGTCTCACCTTTGCTGATTCTTTGCTATAATTGCTTTCCATAAATATAATCACCTTTTGTAAGGATGGCTGGAAAATGGTGTCCAACAATGGGCATCCTTGGATCTGAATTTGGAAGGGTTAGGTAATGAACTTTGCGTCTGGTTGGTATTGGAGTAAGGATTCTTAGCTAGTTAGTTTGTGCAGGTCTACAATTTTATCCCTGATGTCCTTAAACAGCTCTCTGGTCTTGGCCATTGTGGAGAGGTTGGAGTCTGTTTGATTGAGTGTGTGGACTGGTGTCTTTTATACAGGTAACGAGTTCAAACCGGTGCAGTTAATACAGGTAATGAGTGGAGAACTGGAGGGCTTCTTAAAGAAAAACGAACAGGTCTGTGAGAGCCGGAATTCTTACTGGTTGGTAGGTGATCAAATACTTATGGCATGCAATAAAATGCAAATTAATTACTTAAAAATCATACAATGTGATTTTCTGGATTCTGTCTCTCACAGTTGAAGTGTACCTATGATAAAAATTACAGACCTCTACATGCTTTGTAAGTAGGAAAACCTGCAAAATCGGCAGTGTATCAAATACTTGTTCTCCCCACTGTATATCCAAAATGTCCATTTTTTTGGCGCGTTTGATCCAGAAAAACACCGGTTCCAACTTGCTCAAACGTGACTACAAAATATTTCAAAGGATCCCTGTAAACTTTGCCAAAAAATTTCAACCTACTTTTGTAATACAACTTTAGGTATTTTTTAACGTTAATAATCGATAAAATTGAAGACGGGATGATCTGTGTTCCATACAGGATTAAAACCAACTATAGCTAGCTTTCTGGTCTCGCGCCTCTAACAAACAGGACACTTCGAGTGACTCTCCTTCAAGATGGCCATACTTCTTCATTACACAAAGGAATTACCTCAACCAATTTCTAAAGACTGTTGACATCCAGTGGAAGCGGTAGGAACTGCAAGCAGGTCCCTTTAGAAATCTGGTTTCCCAATGAAAACTCATTGAAAAGAGGGTGACCTCAAAAAAAAAAAAAAAATCTGAATGGTTTGTCCTCGGGGTTTCGCCTGCTAAATAGGTTCTGTTATACTCACAGACATGATTCAAACTGTTTTAGAAACTTCAGAGTGTTTTCTATCCAAATATACTAATACTATGCATATCTTATCTTCTGGGGATGAGTAGCTGGCAGTTTAATTTGGGCATGCTTTTCATCCAAAATTCCGAATGCTGCCCCCCTACCTTAGAGAAGTTAATGTATTGATCAGCTCTAATAAAGGTCTCCATTATTTATAACCACTATGTGCAGGGAATAAATTATTTGATCTAGCAGTCATTACTGGATATAAAAACCTTTTTTAGCGCTTTTGCGAAAATTATTTAATTTGGTTTTCCACTGATCTAGGGTACGAGGAAGGAGAGGCAGGCAAAGGGTTTTTTATGCTTTTAAGGTCGGCTCTTCATCCTAGGATTTTCGTCCCCCCCCCCCCCCCCATCTGTATGGCCTCCTCCTTATGCTCCCCACTTGAGACGATGTAAAAACACTCTCCTACCCATAGAAACTGATTCTCACTGATTTCACTCCCCCCTTCCCTTTTCCTCTTTCCCCCCTATATCCTGAACCCAGCTTTGGAAATCAAACCAGGAACTTCCGCCTCTACCGTGATGGGAAACACTTTGTTGGGGAGAAGCGCTTCGAGTCCATCCACGACCTTGTGACAGATGGGCTGATCACGCTCTACATCGAGACCAAGGCAGCAGAGTACATCGCTAAGATGACCATCAACCCAATCTATGAGCACATTGGCTACACAACACTCAACAAGGAGCCCACGCTGAAGAAACACTTGCCCGTGTGCCAGGAGGTTCCTGATGGGCCTGCGCCACAGGGAGAGCTGGGTGACGAGGAGAAAGGGGTAAGGAACACTCTCACTATCCTGAATGACAGCCTTTTACTGTACTGAAAATGGAAACAAATGGAGCAGGTGCTGAAATGAATGCAATGTGAAAACCAGGCAGAAGTGAATGTTTTCCATGTCAAGTAATTGCAGCTCTACTTTTCTAATGTGCAGAAAGTTGGTAGCACTGCTCTTGTTGCTCACCAAAATAAGATATCCAGAAAATGTTTAGATGCATCCTGAGATCCGTTTTTAATACACTTCATACTATTGAACTGAATTTTGTTGTTTTGTGAATCATGGAACCTGGATTTGCTGGCGTGTGGGTGTGAAAGTATTCAGACCCCTTGACTTTTTTCACATTTTGTTACGTTACAGCCTTATTCTAAAATGTATTAAATCGTTTTTTCCCCTCATCAATCTACACACAATAACACAATATAAGAACGTAAAAACAGGTTTTTATTTATTTATTTGCAAATGTATTAAAAATATAAAAAAACATACCTTTTTACATAAGTATTCAGACCCTTTGCTATGAGACTCGAAATTGATTTCAGGTGCATCCTCTTTTCATTCATCATCCTTGATGCTTCTACAACTTGGAGTCCACCTGTAGATACATTCAACTGGTTACATTATTTGGAAAGGCTCACTCCTGTCTATATAAGTTCCCACAGTTGACCGTGCATGTCAGAGCAAAAACCAAGCCATGAGGTCGAAGGAATTGTCCGTAGAGCACCGAGACGGGATTGTGTCGAGGCACAGATCTGGGGAAGAGTACCAAAAAAATGTCTACAACATTGAAGGTCCCCAAGAACACAGTGGCCTCCTTCAATCTTAAATGGAGGAAGTTTGGAACCATTAACTTCTCTAGGGTAGGGGGCAGCATTCGGAATTTTGGATGAAAAGCATGCCCAAATTAAACAGCCTGCTTCTCGGGCCCAGAAGATATGATATGCATTTAACTGGTAGATTTGGATAGAAAACACTCTAAAGTTTCCAAAACTGTTAAAATAGTATCTGTGAGTATAACAGAACTGATTTGGCAAGCGAAAACCTGAGAAAAATCCATTCTGGAAGTATTTTTTTTGTTGTTGGTTTAATAGTTTTCTATTCAATGCCATTACAGTATCCATTGACTTAGGACTCAAATTGCAGTTCTATGCCTTCCACTAGATGTCAACAAAACTGTTAAAATAGTATCTGTGAGTATAACAAGAACACAGTGGCCTCCTTCATTCTTAAATGGAGGAAGTTTGGAACCATTAGAAATTGTTTCAGGCTTGTATTCTGAACAATGAGGAAGTAAGAGCAGTCTGAATGAGTGAACCCTAAAGTGTCACAGAGCTTTTTCATGCGCGTGACCGAGAGAGTGCCTTTCTTGTTTACCTTTTATATTGACGACGTTATTGTCCGGTTGAAATAATATAGATTATTTAGGCTAAAAACAACCAGAGGATTGAATATAAACATCGTTTGACATGTTTCTATGAACTTTACGGATAAAATTTGGATTTTTTGTCTGCCTGTTTTGACTGCGGATTACAGAAGAAAACGCGTGAACAAAACTGAGGTTTTTGGATATAAAGAGACTTTATCGAACAAAAGGAAAAAAATTTGAGTAAATGAATGTCTGCTGAGTGCAACCATATGAAGATCATCAAAGGTAAGGGATTAATTTTATCTCTATTTCTGTCTTGTGTAACTCTTCTACTTGGCTGGTTACTGTTTGTAATGATTTGTCTGCTGGGCTATGTTCCCAAATAATCGTAAGGTATGCTTTCGCCGTAAAGCATTTTAAAAATCTGACACCGTGGTTGGATTCACAAGAAGTTAATCTTTAAACCTATGTAAAATACGTTTTGTTTTCTGAATTTTAATAATGAGTATTTCTGTATTTGAATTTGGCGCCCAGCAGTTTCACTGGCTGTTGAAGAGGTGGGACGCTAACGTCTCACGTACCCAAGAGAGGTTAAGACACTTCCTAGAGCTGGCCAAACTGAGCAATTGGGGGAGAAGGGCCTTAATCAGGTGACGAAGAACCAGTTGGTCACTCTGACTGTGCTCCAGAATTCTTCTGTGGAGATGGAACCTTTCAGAATGACAACCACCTCTGCAGCACTCCACCAGTCAGTTCTTTATGATAGTGCCCAGACAGAAGCCACTCCTTAGTAAAAGGTACATGACCGCAACTTGGAGTTTGCCAAAGGGCACCTAAAGGACTCTCATACCATGAGAAATAAGATACTGAGTAAAGGGACTGAATACTTATGTAAATGTAACATTTCCGTTTTAGCAAAAAAAAAAATGCAAAAATTGCAGAAATGTTTCAACCTTTTTTTGCTTTGTCATTATGGGGTATTGTGTGTAGATTGAGGAAAAAACAACTATTTAAGCAATTTTAGAATAAGGCTGTAAAGTAACAAGATGTGGAAAAAGTCAAGGGGTCTGAATACTTTCCGAATGCACTGTATGTACACACAAACTGAACAAAAATATAAATGCAATTCTCATTCAAAAAGTTGACTACATTTTGCCAAAAAGCACCTGGATGATCATCAAAACTCTTGGAAGAATGTTCTATGGACAGATGAGTCATAAGTTGTGAAATGGGTCCTATTTATCCCTGGCGCAAACCAACACAGCATTCCACAGTAAGAATCTTATACCAACAGTCAAGCATGGTTGTGGTAGTGTGACGGTTTGGGGTTGCTTTGCTGCGTCAGGACTTGGACGACTTGCCTTAATAGGAGACCTCATGAATGATCCTCTGTATCAGAGAATTATGCAGTAGAATGTCAGGGCATCAGTCTGTGAACTGAAGCTGAAGCACAGCTGGGTCGGGCAGCAAGACAATGATCCAAAACACACAATCAAGTCTACATGAAAATGGTTAAACAGTAACACATTTTAAGTTTTGGAATGGCCTAGTGAAAGTGGAGATCTAATCCCAATTGAGATGTTGTGGCAGGACTTGAAACGAGCAGTTCATGCTTGAAAACCCACAAATGTCGCTGAGTTAAAGCAGTCCTGGATGCAAGAGTTGGCCAAAATTCCTCCAAAGCGATGTGAGAGACTGATCATCAACTACAGGAAGGATTTGGTTACAGTCATTGTAGCTGTAGGTGGCACAATCAGTTGAGTGTAAGGGGGCAATTATACTGAACAAAAATATAAATGCAACAATTTCAGTTTCACAGTTCATATAAGGAAATAATTCAAATAAATTAGGCCCTAATCTATGGATATGACAAATCTATGGATATTTTATTTTTTTTAAAGGTAGGGGCGTGGATCAGAAAACCAGTCAGTGTCTGGTGTGACCACCACTTGTGTTGCGCTGCATGAGACATCTCCTTCACATAGAGTTGATCAGGCTGTTGATTGTGACCTGTGGAATGTTATCCCACTCCTCTTCAGCAACTTCTCACAGCCATTGAATATTGTTGGGAACTGGAACACGCTGTCGTACACATCGATCCAGAGCAACCCAAACATGCTCAATGGGTGACGTCTGGTGAGTATGCAGACCATGGAAGAACTGGGAAATTTTCAGCTTTCAGGAATTGTGTCAAGATTCTTGCAACATGGGGCTGTGCATTATTATACTGAAACATGAGGTGATGGTGGCAGATGAATGGCACAACAATGGGCTTCAGGATCTCATCACGGTATTTCTGTGCATTCAAGTTGCCATCGATAAAATGCAATTGTGTTCGTCGTCCGTTGCTATTACCATAACCCCACCTCCACCATGGGGCAACGTTGACATCAGAAAACCGCTGATCGTGAGACCAACATTTTACATGTTGCTTTTTATATATTTTTCCTGTGTGTGTGTGTATATACAAGTAAAGTCGGAGGTTTACATACACTTAGGTTGGAGTCATTTTTAACCACTCCACAAGTGTATTGTTAACAAACTATAGTTTTGGCAAGTCGGTTAGGACATCTACTTCGTGCATGACACAAGTCATTTTTCCAACAATTGTTTAGACAGATTATTTCACTTATAATTCATTGTACCACAATTCCAGTGGGTCAGAGGTTTACATACACTAAGTTGACTGTGCCTTTAAACAACTTAGAAAATTCCAGAAAATTATGTAATGGCTTTATTAGCTTCGGATAGCCTAATTGACCTCATTTGAGTCAAATAGAGGTTTACCTGTGGATGTATTTCAAGCCCTACCTTCAAACTCTGTGCCTCTTTGCTTGACATTATGGGAAAATCAAAAGAAATCAGCCAAGACCTCGGAAATTATTGTAGACCTTGGAAGCAATTTCCAAATGCCTGAAGGTACCACGTTCATCGGTACAAACAATAGTACGCAAGTATAAACACCATGGGACCACGCAGGTGCCATACCGCTCGGGAAGGAGACGTGTTCTGTCTCTTAGAGATGAACGTACTTTGGTGCGGAAAGTGCAAATCAATCCCAGAACAACAGCAAAGGACCTTGTGAAGATGCTGGAGGAAACAGGTACAAAAGTATCTATATCCACAGTAAAACGAGTCCTATATCAACATAACCTGAAAGGCCGCTCAGCAAGTTAGAAGCCACTGCTCCAAAACCGCCGTAAAAAAGCCAGTCTACAGTTTGCAACTGCACATGGAGACAAAGATCGTACTTTTTGGAGAAATGTCCTCTGATCTGATGAAACAACAAAAATAGAACTGTTTGGCCATAATGACCATCGTTATGATTGGAGGTTAAAGGGGGAGGCTTGCAAGCCGAAGAACACCATCCTAACCGTGAAGCATGGGGGTGTTAGCATCATGTTGTGTGGGTGCTTTGCTGCAGGAGGGACTGGTGCACTTCACAAAATAGATGGCCTCATGAAGGAAAATTATGTGGACCTATTGAAGTAATATATCATCAGTCAGGAAGTTAAAGCTTGGTTGCAAATGGGTCTTCCAAATGAACAATGACCCCAAGCATACTTCACAAGTTGTGGCAAAATGGCTTAAGGACAACGAAGTCAAGGTGGCCATCACAAAGCCCTGACCACAATCCTATAGAAAATTTGTGGGCAGAACTGAAAAAGCGTGTGCGAGCAAGGAGGCCTACAAACCTGACTCAGTTACACCAGCTATGTCAGGAGGAATGGGCCAAAATTCACCCAACTTATTGTGGGAAGCTTGTGCAAGGCTACCCAAAACGTTTGACCCAAGTTAAACAATCTTAAGGCATTGCTACCAAATACTAATTGAGTGTATGTAAACTTCTGACTCACTGGGAATGTGATGAAAGTAATACAAGCTGAAATAAAGCATTCTCTCTACTATTATTCTGACATTTCACTTTCTTAAAATAAAGTGACCTCAGACAGGTATTATTATTATTTTTTATTTTTTTACAAATCTCATGCAGCTGTGTTACAGTTTGAACACTGGAATGTGTGATGTAATCTACACCTCAATTAGGCTGATTATAAATCCATAGTTTGAATAATTTTACATTTGAGTGTCATTAATTCGATATATCCCACACTTTCTTGTTCTGAACTTCTAAAGCGGGTGGTATATAAGCATGGGTGTGGACAAAATGGAAACAGCATATTCCGTGGTGTGTATACTCAGCCCCCTTCTGTACTCCGTGACGTTCACAAAATACATTTAAGGACATTAGAACATACGCAAACTAAAAACGGTGGATAGATGGCAGCATTCACACAACTGAAATTGTGAACCACCGCATTTATCCACGGTAAAGGGACTTGAAACATAGACGAATATTGACAGAGGCAGAAAGACGTTACAGGGACTAAGTGAAGTTGCAGTTCAACGGCTCTGACACGAGACCCATGTGGCAGGGACTTCAAACAGTCACTGATTTATAAAGGGAATACTAGCCACGTTGCGGACACTGATGTCTCACTTCCAGACTCGTTAACACCTTTTTTGCCTGTTTTGAGGAAAACAACACTGACCCACTGACATGTACCTCCACTGCTTATGAGGACTGCGTGCTCCCAATCTCTGTAGGTGACGTGAGTAGGATCTTCAAACCTGTTAACCCTCGCAAGGCTGCCGGCCCAGATGGCATACCAAGCCGTGTCCTCAGAGCATGCGCAGACCAACTGGCTGGAGTGTTTACGCACATTTTCAACCTCTCACCATCCGTCTGTCCTCTGCACTTCAACAGGGCCACCGTTGTACCTGTACCCAAGCAAGCCAAGGCAACTGCACTAAATGACTATCGCCCCGTAGCACTCACTTCTGTCATCCTGAAGTGCTTTGAAAGGCTTGTCAAGGACCATATCACCTCCAACTTACCCGACACCATTGACCGACTACAATTTGCACACCGCCCCAACATTTCTAAGGACGACGCAATCGGCGTTGGACTGCACACTGCCCTATCCCACTTGGACAAGAATAATACCTATGCTGTTTGGTGTTAAGCTGAGCAGTAGTCATAGTGCCCTAACTGAATAAAAATGTTCTGGACCCCATGAAGAGTGCAGCAGTTTAACAATCCCGGTAACGGGATCAATATGACAACAGCCAGTCGAAATGCAGGGCGCCAAATTCAAAAAACAGAAATATCATAATTAAAATTCGTCAGACATACATGTGTCTAATACCATTTTAAAGGTAATCTTGTTGTTAATCCCACCAAAGTGTCCGATTTCAAATATGCTTTTCAGCGAAAGCACCACAAACGATTATGTTAGGTCACACCAAACCACAATAAGCGCAGCCATTTTTCCAGCTAAAGATAGCAGTCACAAAAAGCACAAATAGAGATAAAATGAATCACTAACCTTTGATGATCTTCATCAGAATACACTCCCAGGAATCCCAGGTCCACAATAAATGCTTGATTTGTTCGATAATGTCCGTTATTTATGTCAAATTAGCTACTTTGGTTAGCGCGTTTGGTAAACAATTCCAAAGTCACGAAGCGCGTTCCGTAAAAGATGTCAATGTCCAAAAGTTCAGTAACAGTCACTAGAAACATGTCAAACGATGTATTGAATCAATCTTTAGAATGTTGTTAAAATAAATCTTGAATAACGTTCCAACCGGAGAATTACATTGACTTCAGATGAGCGATGGAACAGAGGTCCTCCTCATGTGAACTCGCATGGTCAGAGCATGGTCACCTCATGGCAGACCTGACTAATTCCTCTTTCATTCGGGGCCCCTTCACAGTAGAGGCATCAGACAAAGTTCTACAGACTGTTGACATCTAGTGGAAGCCGTAGGAAGTGAAGTCATTCATATCTCGCTGTGATTTCAATGGGATCTTGGTTGAAAATCAACCAGCCTAATAATTTCCACTTCCTGTTTGGATTTTTTCTCAGGTTTTTGCCTGCCATATGAGTTCTGTTATACTCACAGACATAATTCAAACAGTTTTAGAAACTTCAGAGTGTTTTCTATCCAATACTAATAATAATATGCATATATTAGCAACTATGACTGAGGAGCAGGTTGTTTACTTTGGGCACCTCTGTGCACCTTTCATCCAAGCTACTCAATACTGCCCCTGCAGCCATAAGAAGTTAATGGGGATGTATATTAAATATTAATTCCCCCCGCCCCATGGGTGTGTGCTTAGCCCCCTCCTATACTCCCTTTTCACCCCTGACTGTTTGGCAACTCGATCATCAAGTTTGCTGACGACTTGACAGTGGTAGGCCTGATTGCCAACAACGACGAGACAGCTTACAGGGAGGAGGTTAGAGCCCTGTTGGAGTGGTGCAGGGAAATAACCTTTCCCTCAACAAAACAAAGGAGCTTATTGTGGAATACAGGAGACGAAAGAGGGAGCACGCCCCCATCCTCATCGATGGTTCATCCTTGGAAGCAAAACGGTTCAAAAGCTTCTAGTTAATTGGCGTGCACATCATAGAGGATCTGAAATTGTCTCGCCACACCAACATTGTGGTGAATAAGGTGCAACAGCACCTCTAAAACCTCAGGTAGCTGAAGAAAATCTGCATGGCCCCCAAGACCCTAACAAACTTCTGGAGAGGCAGCATTGAGAGCATTATGTCAGGCTGCATCACCGCCTTGTCCGGCAATGTTCCCTCATTTTAATCAATTAGATTAGAATTTGGCTTGGGATTTAAGTGGTCATGTTATTTGGTTGTTTTTGGTGGTGTGTGAAGTGTGTGTACCAGCATCATGCAAGGTGTCCTCCTTTGTGACTTATGACTAATGACAGTATGTGCTGTGAGAGCACCTCATGTATCACTGTCAAGACTGTGTGGTCGGGGTAGTGGAGCCCCTGGTAATGTATTGGTCATTTTATTCTTTACCCCTTATGTGGGGGTGATAGGGTTTGCAGACCAAGCGAAAATGCTGTGACTTACAGGAGCGAGGTGCTTTGTTGTCACCACAGGTCTGGACTCCTTTAGCTATAATCTGAGTATATATTGAGACTAAACTAACACAGGGCGTCCTCAGAATTGAGCAATCCATCCCAAAAAAACGAAACGTTTAGCTTTTCTGTTCCCGCTTTGGTGATGAATTTCAACTGGATCACGAGCATGGCGTTTAAATGCAGCATGCTTTGGAGGGGAGACTGCCCTAGCGTCTACTGTTGGACTGTCGTGGTCTGCATATAGATGCCCCCATCTCATGATTCAGCCTCAAATGGATGTATGCAATATTTTTTTGTTTTGTTTTACACCGCTGAAGTTATCTAATGGTCATTCACTCGCTGACCTCCCCCAGCCTTCTTCTCCCTCCTCCCACTGTTCGCTCTCTATGTAATTAAATGCCTATAATCATCACAATGCAGGCTCTTTTTGAAGAACCTGGACATAATCAACCCGGCTAACAGTACCTCAATACAGACTGATAAGGTGGAGTCATGCGTCCTCCGAAACATGACCCGCCAGCTTACATGACCCGCCACCCGCCAGCTTAACTTGGAAGCAAGCCGCACCAAGGAGTCGCTAGAGCACGATGAGCCGAGTAAAGTCCCACCGGACGATGCTGGGCCAATTGTGCGCAGTCCTATGGGACTGTTGTGGCACAGCCTGGGAATGAACCCGGGTCTGTAGTAAAGCCTCTAGCACTGCGATGCAGCTCCTTAGAATGCTGCGCCACTTGGGAGGACCGAATTAAAGGTGATTTTATTGAGAACAATACAACACTAAACTCACTCCTTGAGTTGTTATGGTGTGTACTAGTGGCCTCTTTTCTGATACACGATCAATGTTGGCAGTCTTTTTCTGTTTGTTCCATGGTAGCTTTAACAAGCTATGTATACAGAGGACACGATCAAGATCACTCAATTTCCTTTCTGCCTTTCCCCTACAGGAAAGACAGTCTAATCATGATTGTTTTATAGAATCTGTAACCTGGAAGACTTGGGCTGTCAGTGCTTTCTATAGAGTGAGGTCAATGTATTTAGACACAGACCTTTTTGGTGATTTTGGCTCTGTACGCCAGCTCTTTGGATTTTTTTTTATTATACAATGACAGGGGTTATAGTCCAGACTGTCAACTTGAATTTGATGGTGTTTTCATCCATATCATATTTTGATCCACTTTTTGTATGTGCCCCCCCTCCCCACCTTCCCCATTTTAGGGAACAAAAAGTATTTGGACAAATTCACTTGTGTATGAAAGTATTCAAAAGTTTAGTGTTTGGTCCCATATTCCTAGCACACAGTCTTGTGACTCTTGTTGGATGCATTTGCAGTTTTGTTTTGCTTGTTTCAGGTTTTGTTCCCAATGAATGGTCTATAATGTATTGTCATTTTGGAGTCACTTTTATTGTAAATAAGAAAATAATGTTTCTGAACACTTCTGCGTTAATGTAGATTACAGATAATCCTGAATGAATCTTGAATATTGATGAGTGAGCAAGTTGGAGGCATAAATATCATTCCCCCCTAAAAATGCAAACCTCTCCTGTTGTTGGTAATGGCATTTCTTGGGGGTATGATATTTATGCCTCGAACTTTCTCAATCGTAATTTTTCATTCCAGATTATCCGTAATCATGGTAGCATCCACATTAATGCATAAGTGTTCAGAAACATATTCTATTCTTATTTACAATAAAAGTGACTCAAATGAGTTTACCATAATTTACCATTAATTTCTATTGGACACAAAATAACCCGAAAAACAACCAAAACAAACTGCAAATGCATCCAACAAGTTTGTATTGTCACAAGCCTGTAATAGTCATTGCATGCTAGGAATTATGGGACCAAATATGAAGTTTTTGACTACTCTAAGTGAATTTGTCCAAATACGTTTGGTTGCCTATAATGGGCTATGTACAAAAAGTGCTGTAATTTATATTTCATTGTATCATTTTAAATCAAAAGTGCTGGAGTACAGAGCCAAAACAACAAAAATGTCACTGTCCAAATACTTTTGGTCCTCACCACCAAGAGAGTGCTACACACACAGAGGGTTGAAGATGGTGGTGGGAGAGGGAGATGCAGAGAGTGTGAGGGGAAGATGCAATCGGGCAAATTTAGAAGTAAGGATAAAAGGTGAGTGGGAGAGGGAGAAATCTTTGGGAGTAACTCCACAAATACAGGTGTGCCAAGCTTGTAGCATCACACCCAAGAAGACTCAAGGCTGTAATCACTGCCAAAGGTGCTTTAACAAAGTAAAGTGTCTGAATACTTATGTAAATGTTAATTTTTATTTTATTTTATGCATTTGCAAAAATGTCTTAACCTGTTTTTGCTTTGTCATTATGTGGTATTGTGTGTAGATTGATGAGGGGGAAAAAACGATTGAATCAATTTTATAATAAGGCTGTAACGTAACAAAATGTGGAAAAAGTCGAAGGGTCTGAATACTTTCTGAATGCACTGTATATAACAAGTAATGCGTAATTTTTTGTTGTTGTAAATAGCTGTTTTGAATACATGCAGATCCTATATAGATTTTTTTCTCTGGAAGTTACAACCATGTTGGACTAAGTTGTCTGAAAGTTCAATCAATTGCACCATATCCTAAAATTTGGGGAATTATTTTCTTCTGTATGTGGTAGATGTAGTGTTTTTGTAGTGTTTTTGTAGCTTTCAGATTAATGCTCAGTCTCAACCCTGGAGCTACAGTGACATTGAGCTGTATTGTAGGATTGAGCTCTCTCTCCCTCTGCCTGTGGGGTAATAGGAATATACTATAGCACTGGTGATAAAGCCGAGCCTGTTCTTTTCTCTGATTGGCTTATTTTCAATGTGGCATTTAGATCCAGCAGTGACTACCCAATGCTCCACCTGCTCTCACTCACTCGCTCTCTCTCTCTCTCTCTCTTTTGCTTCCTCCCCCCCGCCCAATGGCTGTATTCACTCTGGGTTTTGTCTGTGCACCAGTGACAGTATCAGCGCGACATGGAGAGGATAAAATCAGCCACCCACCTCATCTGCATCGATGCACACAGTCAAGCCGGATCTTTTGAGGAGGAATCTCGTTTAGACACCCTGATCAGCACAGGATTAAGGACACAATTCTGTGGCACTGTAATTTTAAAGGAATACTCAAACTACTTTTTTACTCCTCTTTTTTTTCCTTTCAGATCTTTGGATTCTTAGTGGATTTTACCTACTGCTTTTGTTGGCTTGTTTTGGTTTACTTGATGCGTTGATTTTAACGATGCAAGCAGCAGTGCTGAGTACAGGCTTGCTCTGAGCTGCTCCGAGTTGACCTCTGAGGTCGCTCTCCAGCTCTGTCTGTCCTCCACATAGGCATCACATCAGCTGTTCTGAGAAAATTGGGGGAATTTCCCTTTTATTACCCACCCATCATGCCATCCAGGGAGTTGTACATAGTCAGGGAGGGGGAAGAAGTCTCTGGTACAAGAGGCTAAGAAGGAGGAGGGGCAGAAAGACATTATGGCCACAGCCCTGGGTGTGAGGATGGGGTCAGGGACCCAGAAGCCCCGTGCCACCTTCTGGCAACCTCTCAAACTGTTTGCCTATTCACAGCTCACCTCACTGGTCCGTCGAGCCACCCTGAAGGACAACGACCACGCGACCAAGTATGAGAAAGTCCACAATTTCAAGGTAAGACCTGAACCTGCCTGCTCAGCGTTTCTTACTTTTCCTCTTCTGCTCTTTCTTTTTCACTGCCTTTATGGTGGTTATATCACATTTGAGGTTGTTTGATTGGCATATTTTACATTTTTGGAATGACGGGGGAGAGAATTGCCTCTTTGTAAAAGATTAAATCTAAATTCTGATCGGCTTCTGACTAGTGAGCAGCATTTTGAGTTGTCATGAAGGAGGAGGGATTGTAGTAGTCCTCAGCAACTGATAGTGTAGTCTGACTGGCTACCGGACCTGTCGTTAGTAGCTCATATAAACTGGGAGAGGGAGACACAACCTGACAGAACACAACACAGCCCTTAATCCCATTCTGCCCAGCCAGACGCTTGGGGACCCTCACAGAATCTAGCCGCATCTTGCTAACCACGCCTCTTACCAGTCAAACACAGCAACCATCTTCTCCTAAAATAATCTCAGCGAGATATAATTTTACTAGAGCATGTGAAAATAATACATTTTGTTTTGTGAGATTTTTAAAAATACCAAGACCACTATAACACCAGTCATTAGGTTTTCTCATTTGTTGTTTGTCTTGTCATTTGCACAAGATGCCTATCCTCCACGTTCCCATTCCCAAAATAGCAATCTAAAACAAGGGGTCTGAGTCCACCATGCTTTTCACAGATAAATGTTGAGCATTTCTGATTGGTCTAGCCATTACCTGGCAGAACTAGGCATTTGTTTGATGTAGTCCCTTTTAGATATGTGATAACCCTGGCATTGTCAACCATGGTACACACACACACACACACACACACACACACACACACACACACACACACACACACACACACACACACACACTTTCCAACCCACATTATAAGGCCTGCCAGTCTGCTTTCTAGCGCTGCTTATCTCTCTCACAGGGATAATTCCCAATTGGCTCCTTCAGTGTGCGCAGGCTGTGGAGAGCCAGGGGAAAGCCTAGTATGTCCATCTATCCTTCCATCCAGTAAAAAAGTGACCATGTTTTCCGTCCTCTCCCCTGCAGGTGCACACCTTCCGGGGACCCCACTGGTGTGAATATTGTGCCAACTTCATGTGGGGCCTCATCGCTCAGGGAGTTAAATGTGCAGGTAAAGGGAGGGTGGGAAGCAAACTGTGGTCTCTGCTTTGTGTTTTGTCTTTTAACACAGCTAGTTTGAACCAGGTTTCGAGGAGATGTCATATACAGCGCCATACCAGTGTCTACAGGGCGTTCGTAAATTCAATCTGGTAATCTATTAGAGTTCAGAGCACTCTGGTTTGAGAGTGTCGGAGCACAGAATAATTGATGAATTTACGAACGACAAGTTGTGCCTGTTGAAATGACAGGTGCCAGTTAACATCGGCTAAAACAACGAATTGAAATGTTGCCAGTAAGTTACAATCACTAACCCTCTTGATAACATAAAAATAGTCTAACCAGCTCAGCAAAGGTGAGTAAAATTAGTCAGAGTAAGCTGTTCTCTCATTTTTGTCTTTAAAGTAGCTAGCAAGCTAGTCAATGTTAGCCAGTTAGCTTGGATGCTTGACTGCCGTTATTATATTTTTTTAATTTAACCTTTATTTTAGGGAAAACATTTGAAAACCTACATTGGTTTCGGAAAGTATTCAGACCCCTTGACTTTTTCCTCATTTTGTTACGTTACAGCCTTATTCTAAAATGTATTAAATTGTTTACCCCATAATGGCAAAGCAAAAACTGGTTATTAGAAATGTTTGCAAATGTATTAAATCAAAAAACTGACGTTTACATAAGGGTAAGGGTAGGCAACAACACATCTGCCACGCTGATCCTCAACACAGGGGTCCCTTGGGTGCATGCTTAGTCCCCTCCTGTACTCCCTGTTCACCCACGACTGTGTGGCCAAACACGACTCCAACACCATTTAATTTTGTTGATGACAACAGTGGTAGGCCTGATTACCAATAACGATGAGACCGCCTATAGGGAGGAGGTCAGAGACCTGGCCGTGTGGTGCCAGGACAACAACCTCTCCCTTAATATGAGCGAGACAAAGGATCTGATCATGGACTATAGGAAAAGGTGGGCCGAACAGGCCCCCATGAACATCGACGAGTACTGGAGTGGGTCGAGAGTTTCAAGTTCCTTGGTGTCCACATCCCCAATGAACTATCATGGTCCAAACACACCAAGACAGTTGTGAAGTGTGCACGACAGCTTTTCCCATCAGGAGACTGAAAGTATTTGGCATAGGTCCCCAGATTCTCAAAAAGTTCTACAGCTGCACCATCGAAAGCATCCTGACCCGGTTACATCACCGCCTGGTATGGCAACTGCTCGGCATCTGACCCGAGGCCCAGTACATCACTGGGGCCAAGCTTCCTGCCATCCAGGACCTCTACCAGGCAGTGTCGGAGGAAGGCCCTAAAAATTGTCAGACTCCAGCCACCCTGTTATCTCTGCTACCGCACGCAAGCGGTACTGGAGTGCCAAGTCTAGGCCCAAGAGGCTTCTAAACAGCTTCTACCCCCAAGCCATAAGACTCCTGAACATCGAATCAAATGGCTACCCAGACTATTTGCATTGCCCATCCCCCCCTCTCAACCTCTTTTACACCGCTGCTACCGTAATTTCTGGACTATTAAGGCCACCTGAATATAAGCCGCACCCACTGAATTTAAAGAAAATATGTATTTTGTACATAAATAAGCCGCACATGTCTATAAGCCGCAGGTGCCTACCGGTACATTGAAACAAATGAACTTTACACAGCCTTTAAAGGAAACACGGCTTGTAACAAAAATAAATAGGCTTTTTAAACGAAACACGGCTTGTAACAAATATAAATAGGCTTTAACAAAACACGGCTTGTAACAAAAATGTAAAAAAATTGCAGTAAACAGTAGCCTACCAAGAAAGTCATTGGTCACCATCTTCCTCCTGTGCACTGAAACCACTGAAGTCATCTCCTTCGGTGTCGGAGTTGAATAGCCTCAGAATTGCTTCATCCGATGTTGGATCGTTTTCATTGTCGCTCTCGTCACTTTCATCCGGAGGCAAATTCCCCGCTGAGCTCATGCTGCCCTCTTCAATACGCAGCAGTCCAGCCTTTCGAAACCCGTTGATGATAGTGGATTTTTTGACAATGCTCCACGCTGTCAGGACCCACTGGCAGACTTGACCATAAGTTGCTCTTCGCATGCGGCCCGTTTTAGTGAAGGATTTCTCCCCACTTGTCACCAAAGCCTCATTTTCTAGTTCGGGCCATCTGCTTTTCTTTCCTCTGAAAGCTTTTGTTGTCTTTTTGCACTGAGTCAGTTTCTCACGCTGCTGTTTCCAACGTCTTATCATCGACTCATTAAGGCCAAGCTCCCGTGCAGCAGCTCTATTTCCTTTTCCAACAGCCAGATCGATCGCCTTCAAATTGAAAGCTGCATCATATGCATTTCTCCGTGTCTTTGCCATGATGAGGGTGACAAAATGACTACCGTAATCAGAATGATGGGAAGTTTGAGCGCGCTCGATTTACGTCACATTATGTGACGGTGCTCAGTTTTTTGGCGGCATGAATCTTGTGAAAGCGGGAAAAATCCATAAATTAGCCGCGTCATTGTATAAGCCGCGAGGTTCAAAGCGTGGGAAAAAGTAGCGGCTTATAGTCCGGAAATTACGGTACTCTTTGTTGTTATCATCTATGCATAGTCACTTTAGTACCTCTACCTACATGTATTTATTACCTCAACTAACCGGTGCCCTCGCACATTGACTCTGTACCGGTACCCCCTGTATATAGTCTCGCTATTGTTATTTTACTGCTGCTCTTTAATTACTTCTTACTTTTATTTCTTATTCTTATCCATATTTTTTAAAACTGCATTGTTGGTTAGGGGCTTGTAAGTAAGCATGTTGTGTTCAGCGCATGTGACGAATACAATTTGATTTGCTCTAGTTTTCAATGCCACTTTAAGGGCAAATTTATCAGAGATCGCCACTGCAGACCTTAAAGTATGTGCATGATAGAGTGGGTTCTTACTATTGTATTTTTTATTGTTTTGAAGTATTTGTCTAACTAATGTGTAATTGCTTTTTGCTCTTGTAATACAGGGCTCCCTTGCAAACAAGGCTGGTCTCAATGGGACCCCCTGACTAAATAAAGGTTAAATAAAACATACACAATTCATCTCCAATTGGAAAAGCAATCAGATTGACATAACATTGAGGATGCTTTTATGCGTTGTAACAGAATAATCGTTTTTAGTGCTGCCTGCCATTTTAAACTGTGGTAATGATACTACCATGCAGGACTTACCCTGCCAAAATAAAGGTTCAATTAAATGATACAGCATTATTGCTCATCTCTTTTTTTGCCCAGATTGCGGTTTGAATGTCCACAAACAGTGTTCCAAAATGGTGCCAAACGACTGTAAGCCTGACCTCAAGCATGTCAAGAAAGTATACAGTTGTGACCTTACGACCCTGGTAAAAGCCCACAATTCCAAGCGACCCATGGTGGTGGACATGTGCATACAAGAGATTGAGTCTAGAGGTGAGCAGTAGAAAATGACCCACTTGTGATGTTTTTTTTGCTATACGGTTGTTATGGTTTCAGACATCCTCCAGTAACAATGTTCATGTTACTCGAATTTCCTGACAAGTAATGGAGAGGTATGAATTTGCACTGGTGTTAGTTTGATAAATGTAAAGCTGTTTAATTTGTCATTGTCTTTCTCTCCCGTCCTTCTCTAACTGTAGGTGTTCAGTCTGAGGGCCTGTACAGAATCTCAGGCTTCAGTGATCTGATTGAAGATGTGAAGCTGGCTTTTGACAGAGGCAGGGCCCTTTTTCCTTTGCCACTGTATTGCATTCAGTTACCTGCTTTCTGGGTGGGGCAGTCAGTGGGTATCAATTGGACTTAGGGCATGGACAGCATTTTTCAAGGACTATTGTTGATATTGCTGCAAGATTGCGGGGACTAGGTTGGACAAAAACTGATTGAATTGTTAATGGCAGTTATCAAGTAACACCAATCGAGTGCCAACTGAGTTTATCATCTATAGACCGGCTGCATAGCCACAAAACAATGTAATTCTAAGTTCTCCTTTTGGATGCATGCAACCGTTGTGGCATCTTTTAATTAACTGCCCCATCTATAGTTAAGTTAAAAAATTCTCCCTCTGTCTCCCAATAGATGGTGAAAAGGCGGACATTTCTGTGAATGTGTATGAAGACATCAATATAATCACTGGCGCACTGAAACTGTACTTCAGGGATTTACCTATTCCTCTTATCACGTATGACGCCTACCCAAGGTTCATGGAGGCAGCAAGTTAGTCCTAAACTTAGCCCGTTTAATGAATATTTGTATTTTTATTGGGTGTGTGTTATGGTTCCTATCCTGCAGACGCTGACTGTGTGTCCGTTTTGTCTGGTTCTAGAGATTACAGATCCAGACAAGCGGTTAGAGGCTCATCATGAAGCTCTGAAGCTGCTGCCACCTGCACACTGTGAAACACTGTGTTATCTCATGGCCCACTTAAAGAGGTGAGACCAGATATTGTAGTATATTATGGTAGAACAGGCCTAGTCATTGAGTAGAGACAATGATTAGATTGTACAGTCTATTTAATCAGCGTCCCGTCAACGGGACAGTTGTAAATCATGCAGAGCCTTGTGTCACGATCGCAGATTTTAGAAAAACAACAAATGTCGGTACGTATGTGTCTTATATCGGCTGAAAGCTTAAATTCTTGTTAATATAACTGCACTGTCAATTTACAGTAGCTATTACTGTGAAAAAATGCCATGCTATTGTTTGAGAGCCCCTAACAACAAAACACTTTTTTCACCATGATAGGTTTGATAAATTCACCGCTGAAGGTGAAATGTGTACTTACATTCTGAAATCTTGCTCTGATTTATCATCCAAAGGGTCCCAGAGATAACATGAAGTGTTGTTTTGTTGGATAAGATCCTTTTTCATATCTTAAAAAGGTCCATATAGCATGCACAATCGATTTTGTATTTCCACTTGTTCAATTTGCAAAGAACAGAATCTGTGAAAATCTAACCCTAAACGTTGTTTCAACCCGTCAAATCACATTCGTATCTATTCCTCTGAGATCCTATAACGTAACCAGACTTCACTATATCATTAGGGTTGTAGTATATCCTATAGGACACCAAATTTGGTCAGAGAGCGACGCCTTCATGGCACGCCAATGACACTGGCGGTCTTCACTTGATCAACTTTGTCAAATAAGCATCAATCGGGGTCAAACAAAGATAGCTAGATAGCCAATGAGCTGGTCTTTACGGGAGTATCCGGAAACCCTGTATCTGTCGCAAAATGCAGCTGTTAACCTTGTGCGACAGCATGCCTTTTCCTTTTGGACAAAAATTATAAGAATATTCCGAGTTACGAAGTTATGAAAACTGGTTGTTTTGCAAATGTTGAACTTATAATATGGCTACTAATACCGGAAAAGCTAAATCAAAGTCCAAGTATACAGATTTGACGATATTCTTGCATAAAAATGTAATATGAATGCAAATGTCTCCACGATTTGCCCAAATGTACCTGGGTGACTTCACACTAATATGTCATGTAGTTCGCTCATACTTCAAGATATCTGTCTGAAACTTTGCGCATACACAGCTGCCATCTTGTGGACACCATCAGAATTACAACCAGAGTGATGGCTTGAAGTGAGATCTTTCAGTTGCATTTCAAAGATGGTGGTAGAAAGAGAAAAAAAAGCGTTGTTTTTTTTCTTTTTCTTTTTTCTACCAGATCTATTGTGTTATTCTCCTACATTCAATTCACATTTACACAAACTTCAAAGTGTTTCCTTTCAAATGGTACCACAAATATGCATATCCTTGCTTCAGGGCCTGAGCTACAGGCAGTAAGATTTGGGTATGTCATTTTAGGCGAAAATTGGAAAAAAAGGGGGCTATCCCAAAGAAGTTTTAACAATAACAAAAAAATCTGGAGATGTCTTGATTGCATAAATATTTGCGCACCTGAACAATAGTTGGTGGAAGCACCTTTGACAGCCATTAGAATGTTAAAAATAGTTTTTTGTCCACAATTAAAAATGGCTATTTGTAATTCTCACACCACTTTGCAATGAGCTGGAGGCAGTATGCGTTTTTAAAACATATACTATAGCTACTTAATTGTTTGAAACCTGAGCATTTTACTACATAGTATGAGGCATGTTTTACCTTGTTTCAACGTAGTCAAGGCAAAATGTCACCATATCATATCAATTATTTTAATAAGACATTGAAACTAGTAGCTTATTTCTCATATTCTATTTTTATTTCAACTTTCTTTCATTGTCCGGTAGCCAAATGCAAATTTGCGTGTAGCCTACTGCCTTGTGCGTATTGCTGCGCTAATAATGTTAAGAAATAATAGTTTATCAACATTTTAAGCTAAACGGTCTTGATCTGTTGTATCAGATTTATTGCTTTTAAAAAGAAAATGTAGGCCTACTGATTTTTATGAATGTGGTGTCTATCCTCCCACAACTGCGTCTGGGCTTTCTCGACAAGCTGACCAATAGAATAGTTAAACTTTTTTTCTACTATGGGTATAGTAGATTTCCCCAAGTAAATTTAATTAAATTGCAAAAATGTATATAGCCGAATTAGCCTACTCCTGTCTATGCAGAAATAAGTAAAATAATTCAAAATAGACTACTAAAGCATGATTTGGCCACAGAGAATCATTAGTTTCAGTCGGAAGGAAAGGCAGCGAGCGCTGCAAATACCAAATAGATTGTTGATTTACGACTGTCACTGAAAAGTAGAGGCCCAGCCAGGCATATTACAATATTTCTAAATTCAATCGCAGGAAAACATAGTTTGGAAAGCAAATGGCTATTGCTGTAAAGAGAAGACAATGAAAAGACTAATCTGTCTTTTAGATATCAAAATGTTCATCTTAATTGATCGAATAACAGTAGTCCTATAGCCTACCTTACCTTATGCACAGCGCATATTCACACTATCATTGTTGGGTCAGTCCCACTTAAGTTTGTTTTTGGACAATAATTTCCTCCTCCAGTTTAGATGGACGTCGTATTTGTGTCTCCCCTTGTCGTAGGCCTATTATATGGACAAAGTTGTTTTTATTAATTGTCAGTTTCAGCAGAGTAGGCTACCCTGTAATGTGTCTTATTAAAAAAGATTCTGCTAATGTCTTCAGTCATATAAAGTGTAGTAGAATTGCATGAAATGTGTTTTTCATGTGCAAAGAAAGAAGAAATGTATCTGACATAGCCCAGGCCTCTACACTATACTCGCTCAGCCATGCGTTGATTGGTATTTTATTTGCAAACAGTGATTGAGTCATAGCCTACTATTTGTAATGTGGTCTTACATCAGTCTTCAAATGTGATGATGAATGGTATTTTATATTATAAAGGTGCATTTTTATGGAGAAAATTTGCTTCCCCAAACGTATGGGTCTGGTACATTTCTCAAATGTAATTTAAATGAAAATGCTGCCGGTCAAATGTGCGGCGCCACATTTTCCTAACGGAGTCCCTGGCATGCACGTATTTTGCCTGTTCCAGTGGAATCTAACAGCATCTTTATCGCACAATCGATAAAATCAATAGTTGATTCCTGCCATGTCAATTTATTTATTCTGTTATAGTATTTATAATAATGTAATGCAATATAAAACAATAAAAAAAGAACAATTTTCCATATGAATAACTAGTGAGATGTTCCAAATTCTAATCCATCTCCGATACAATGTGCGCATCAATTCACTTTGTTTTTCTTGCCATTGTGAACTAAGCGTTGTACATTGTAAATTCAATCACCCCCTTCACCATCGTCATGATCATTACTCAGTTAATTCAAATTCAATCATGAAGTGAGGAAAGACACATCAGCTGTTGGTACAACATCGTTTTCAGGCCGTTTGCCTGTTTTTTGACACCTAATTGCCAAGACAAACGGCCTGAAAACGATTTTGTTTTGTCTTTTTAGAGGATTGTAAAATACAAATACTTAAAAGTCAGGGAAGGAGGACGATGTTGCAGATTTATTTTAAAGGAGTGGCTACAGTCCCGTCTTCTCCGGACCCCTCTTCCCGACAAGCTAAAGGTCCGAAGCTTCTGCTCAGGTGCTGGGTTCTCTACTTTGCACAGTCTCTGCTCTACTCGTTGAGCTGCCCAGAGAACATGCTACCCTGGCGAATGATGCTTGTTTAATAAAGTTAGATCAAAGCTGAATCAATGTCTACAAGATCACATAATGATAGTATTCTATATAACATAACCGAATATAATAGCATAGTATAACATACTGTAAGTCAAATTACATCACCTAATTTCATATGAGATTTTTCGGATGATTGTGCGAATGGTCACATTTTTCTCATGCGGCCAAAACTCAGCAGCGCTTGCCAAAGAATCACATGCACAACGTGATTCAAATCTTCAGTTCTGGGGGAAAGGGATCCATGAGGGTGGGATCCGCAGCCTCTGCCTTATTTTAATTACAAAATCAAATGCCCGTCGGCCAATGGCGGTTCTACTGTTAAAATGTGTAAATACTTGTGAAGCAGCTTATTGTGTGACTTAAGGAAAATCTTAGGACAAATACTTATGCAATCAAGACAGGCCTTTTTTTAATCATTATTAATTGTAGAGTTAATATTTTTTACTAGGCATTATATGTTAACAGTAGCCAATAATTTGTTTTATGGTAGAAAACTAATTTGGCCTTGAATGAGCATGTCAGTGGCACCTAAAGTTTTTTGTTGTTGTTGTTGCTTTCTCTCTCTTTGCCCTGACCCTTTCCTGTTCCTCTTCAAAGGGTAACCCAAAATGAGAAAGACACCCTGATGAATGCAGAAAACCTTGGCATTGTTTTTGGGCCCACCCTCATGCGTGCCCCAGACCTGGATGCGATGACGGCGCTCAATGACATCCGCTACCAGAGACAGGTGGTTGAGACGCTTATAAAGAACGAAGACATTCTGTTCTGAAAGGGGATGACAAACAATGAAGGAATCTTAAATCATGAATAAGCGATTTACTCATCATTTAGAAAGGAAGAAGTGACAATGTTTTTAATATTTTCCCTTTGTAAAACCAAGACTTGAATAATAATGAAGTATTTGCACCATTGTACATTATTTTCCACTCCCAGTGAACCCTGTCTGAAGAGATGTCTGTTGGGTTTGAATCACGTACCTCAGACTTGTCTTTCGCATGTTCACCCCCCCCCCCCCCCTCATTTGTGTCAGGGTAATTGATGGAACACACATTCCTTTGGATAGCTTGTATGTGTTTTTGTTTTCAGATATTGGGTCACACCAAAGGGAGAGAGGGAGAACTCAACTTTATCTCTGACATTATAGTGTCTTTGACAGCATGGGCAGTGCCATTGATGCTACAACCCATAGGAATCCCCATCCAGTTGGCTACTTTTAATACTTTGAAATGGCGGCGGCATGGTGGAAGCCCTCAATGGCAATGTCTTTGCCAAAATGGGTGATATCCATGATAGTCCTTTATCTCTATGGGTCACACTCACTCATTAACTGCTCTCTCTGATCTTGTAGATGTGGCTCATTTGTTTCCAGATGGCTTTATTCTTCTTGTGAATCACGAATGTACCTGGATGTAACATGGAATACCATCGGTTAAAAACCTTGTTTATTTTGTTTAGTATTGTCGTTTGTATGTTGTTCATTTCAAATAAATGCAGTGGGATATTTATATAATTTCAGCCAGTAGTTCTAAAAGTAGCCTAGCACTCACAAGCCATAACAGGTGCCTTAAATGTAGAATGTCATATTAGCGGTGTGTCCCATGTACATCTGCACTTAATTTATATTATAATGGAGTGCCACACCATTGGCACTCACTGCCCCTTTTGTCAGAGTATCCAATGTGATCAAGCCTCCCACTTGTACCTTGCAGCGTCATTGTATGTGATGGTGCCTTTCAACCTTCCTGTCAACATTGTCCATCCGTTTTGGTTGTTCGAAGTATCCCTTTATTCCTTGGTCAGAGTATGGCGCCAAAACTTTTCTAGTTTAGAAAGTATAAATGGTACCAAATAGCTCAATGGATGCAAAGTTGAGTCAGTCTGGTTTAATTCGAACCTAACTAACCAGTTTGATTACAATGGGAAGCCCATCCACAGTGGACGGCCCATCATCAGGCAATTAAGTATGCTAAGCCTGTGACAAGGTCTGTGAGAGGGTTTTGTGCAAGCAGGATCGGTCATGTATCCCAGTTTTGCGGAACTGTGTAGCTTAACAGGAAGAATAAACCGATATCATGACATGCCTTGCTCATATCGCTATAAAAATATTATATTTCTATCAAATTATTAATATTGGTGCCCACCACCAAAAATTTACAAAATGTAGGGCCCTATAAAATCACTTCTCAAATTCGTTTTGTTGCAGTTTATTTATTTATTTATTTTTAGGTTTTTGCTCTCAATCTTTATAGAAAGAAAACCAAATTGGATGTTCTAAGTTCACAACAATGCTTAAACCACATCAGGAGACTACTTTTGAGCTCTGAATTTTAAAGAAATTAAGATTGTGTGTAAATTAAGTGCACAACAGCAACACACCGTGTTTGGTTAGCATAGGTTTCTGTAGCACTCGTGATCGCAAAGTTTGCTAAACAAATGGCCACTGGATTGATGCAAATAATCATATAATTTTACCAGGTAGGCTACTTTGTAGTTTAACATTTAATTGAGAAGGTTTTTGGGAAAGCCTTACCATATCTACCAGAGATGGTTATCATTAGCGTCATTGCTAACGGCTACACAAAGTATAGACATACACACACACACACACAGATGGGGGCATTCCTGTGCCGTTTCAGAAAGTTGCAGGAAAATACGAATCACTGATGCATTTTGTTCAGGTCTTATGATTAACTTTTTTAACATTGTTGAATTCTGTTTTAATATCTGTATTCCTTTTCCTTCCACGTTCTCCGGAACGCAGATTTGATAGAGCCCTAAAAATTATGCCAAACTACCTTTCACAAGCGAGCAAGTGGGATTTGTGGGTTCTGGGTTCTATGTTGTGGATTACCTGTCATAGGGACTGGCCTGTGTTGCAGGTTTATCAAGACCAATATGGAATTATTGATTTCGATGGTAACATTACAAAAAGGGTAGGCCTGTATTTTCTCAATGGCTGAAAAGCAAGCTAAATGTATTATATTCCTTGAGCAAAAAGTATTTTTCATCCAGCTCTACGCAGTGAGTAATGAAAAGTAGCCGATACAGCAATATTGTTTTCCATACAAAGTACCCAAATAAATGTTAGGAATAATATTTAGGCCTAATTAAAATGTTTAAGTACCAACACTAACGGACCAGTTATACTAGGCACTACCTCTAGCAGCAATCAAAATAATGGAGACCAGTCATTTTCGATGGAGGGAGGAGACACGAGGATACATTGAGACTTAAATCAGCAGTTATGAGCTCGGCGACTAGGGCTCAACGTCCCGCGTTTATGCGATAAATCGGAGGAGGGATTGTCTTCCTAGCTAGCTCTAACACCGTGCTGGACAGGCTAATTGCAAATGTGACGTTGTGCAAAGGAATATCTTGGTGATTCCTAGTCCTACTACTTTGTAGCTGGGTCTTAACTGGGTCTTGAAGGGACAATCTGCAGTTGCTACATCCATTTATCGACTTTTAAATTAATGATATACTCATTGATTCTTGATGAATATAACTTGTAGATGCCTCATGAACCTAGTTCAACTGTTGTACCCAATCAGAACCCAAAATATAAGCTCAAAATATAAAATATAAGCTTACAATGTAAATGTAAACAAACACTGTATAGCCTCAAAACATGATTAAATCAAATCAAATTTTTTATATATGTATATATACAGTGGGGAGAACAAGTATTTGATACTCTGCCGATTTTGCAGGTTTTCCTACTTACAAATCATGTAGAGAACTGTATTTTTTTTAATCATAGGTACACTTCAACTGTGAGAGACGGAATCTAAAACAAAAATCCAGAAAATCACATTGTATGATTTTTAAGTAATTAATTTGCATTTTATTGCATGACATAAGTATTTGATCACCTACCAACCAGTAAGAATTCCGGCTCTCACAGACCTGTTAGTTTTTCTTTAATAAGCCCTCCTGTTCTCCACTCATTACCTGTATTAACTGCACCTGTTTGAACTCGTTACCTGTATAAAAGACACCTGTCCACACACTCAATCAAACAGACTCCAACCTCTCCACAATGGCCAAGACCAGAGAGCTGTGTAAGGACATCAGGGATAAAATTGTAGACCTGCACAAGGCTGGGATGGGCTACAGGACAATAGGCAAGCAGCTTGGTGAGAAGGCAACAACTGCTGGCGCAATTATTCGAAAATGGAAGAAGTTCAAGATGACGGTCAATCACCCTCGGTCTGGGGCCCCATGCAAGATCTCACCTCGTGGGGCATCAATGATCATGAGGAAGGTGAGGGATCAGCCCAGAGCTACACGGCAGGACCTGGTCAATGACCTGAAGAGAGCTGGGACCACAGTCTCAAAGAAAACCATTAGTAACACACTACGCCGTCATGGATTAAAATCCTGCAGCGCACGCAAGGTCCCCCTGCTCAAGCCAGCGCATGTCCAGGCCCGTCTGAAGTTTGCCAATGACCATCTGGATGATCCAGAGGAGGAATGGGAGAAGGTCATGTGGTCTGATGAGACAAAAATAGAGCTTTTTTTTTTGAGGATGGATGGGGCCATGTATCGCGAGATCTTGGCCAACAACCTCCTTCCCTCAGTAAGAGCATTGAAGATGGGTCGTGGCTGGGTCTTCCAGCATGACAACGACCCGAAACACACAGCCAGGGCAACTAAGGAGTGGCTCCGTAAGAAGCATCTCAAGGTCCTGGAGTGGCCTAGCCAGTCTCCAGACCTGAACCCAATAGAAAATCTTTGGAGGGAGCTGAAAGTCCGTATTGCCCAGCGACAGCCCCGAAACCTGAAGGATCTGGAGACAGTCTGTATGGAGGAGTGGGCCAAAATCCCTGCTGCAGTGTCTGCAAACCTGGTCAAGAACTACAGGAAACGTATGATCTCTGTAATTGCAAACAAAGGTTTCTGTACCAAATATTAAATTCTGCTTTTCTGATCTATTAAATACTTATGTCATGCAAATTATTTACTGAAAAATCATAAATGTGATTTTCTGGATTTTTGTTTTAGATTCCGTCTCTCACAGTTGAAGTGTACCTATGATAAAAATTACAGACCTTTGTAAGTAGGAAAACCTGCAAAATCGGCAGTGTATCAAATACTTGTTCTCCCCACTATATATATATATCAAATAATTATTGCGCAACAGCAAAATAACAGTAGCGAGGCTATATACAGGGGGTTCCGGTACAGTCAATGTGCAGGGGCACCGGTTAGTCGAGGTAATTGAGGTAATATGTACAGTTGAAGTCGGAAGTTTACATACACCTTAGCCAAATACATTTAAACTCAGTTTTTCACAATTCTTGACATTTAATCCCAGTTAAATTCTATTAGGATCACCACTTCATTGTAAGAATGTGAAATGTCAGAATAATAGAGTGATTGATTTCAGCTTTAATTTCATCACATTCCCAGTGGGTCAGAAGTTTACATACACTCAATTAGTATTTGGTAGCATTGCCTTTAAATTATTTAACTTGGGTCAAATGTTTTGCGTAGCCTTCCACAAGCTTCCCACAATAAGTTGGGTGAATTTTGGCCCATTCCTCCTTTAGGCCTCCTTGCTCGCACACGCTTTTTCAGTTCTGCCCACAAATTTCTATAGGATTGAGGTCAGAGATTTGTGATGGCCACTCCAACTCCAACTTTGGAAGTATGCTTGGGGTCAATAAGTTGGGTGAATTTTGGCCCATTCCTCCTTTAGGCCTCCTTGCTCGCACACGCTTTTTCAGTTCTGCCCACAAATTTCTATAGGATTGAGGTCAGAGATTTGTGATGGCCACTCCAACTCCAACTTTGGAAGTATGCTTGGGGTCATTGTTAATTTGGAAGACCCATTTGCAACCAAGCTTTAACTTCCTGACTGATGTCTTGAGATGTTGCTTCAATATATCCACATAATTTTTCTCCTCGTGATGCCATCTATTTTGTGAAGTGCACCAGTCTCTTCTGCAACAAAGCACCCCCACAACATGATGCTGCCACCCCCGTGCTTCACGGTTGGGATGGTGTTCTTCAGCTTGCAAGCCTCACCCTTTTTCCTCCAAACATAACGATGGTCATGGCCAAACAGTTCTATTTTTGTTTCATCAGACCAGAGGACATTTCTCCAAAAAGTACAATTTTTGTCCCCATGTGCAGTTGCAAACCGTAGTCTGGCTTATTTATGGTGGTTTTGGAGCAGTGGCTTAATCCTTGCTGAGCGGCCTTTCAGGTTATGTGATTATGGGACTCGTTTTACTGTGGATATAGATACTTTTGTACCTGTTTCCTCCAGCATCTTCACAAGGTCCTTTGCTGTTGTTCTGGGATTGATTTGCACTCTTCTCACCAAAGTACGTTCATCTCTAGGAGACAGAATGCGTCTCCTTCCTGAGCGGTATGATGGCTGCGTGGTCCCATGGTGTTTATACTTGCGTACTATTGTTTGCACAGATGAACGTGTTACCTTCAGGCGTTTGGAAATTTCTCCCAAGGATGAACCGGACTTCTTTTCTGGGGTCTTGGCTGATTTCTTTAGATTTTCCCATAATGTCAAGCAAAGAGGCACTGAGTTTGAAGGTAGGCCTTGAAATACATCCACAGGTACACCTCCAATTGACTCAAATTATGTCAATTAGCCTATCAAATGCGTCTAAAGCCATGACACCATTTTCTGGAATTTTCCAAGCTGTTTAAAGGCACAGTCAATTTAGTGTATGTAAACTTCCGACCCACTGGAATTGTGATACAGTGAAATAATCTGTAAACAATTGTTGTAATTTTTTTTGTGTCATGCACAAAGTAAATGTCCTAACCGACTTGCCAAAACTATAATTTGTTCACATAAAATTTGTGAAGTGGTTGAAAAAAAGAGTTTTGATGACTCCAACCTAAGTGTATGTAAACTTCCGACTTCAACTGTAAAACTCTCTTGGAAAATAGAGTGGTGTTCAACTTATCATGAGATACTCTACCTCAGGCAAGCAAAACCTTGAATCTTCATTAATATTAGATTTCGTGTACCAGCTGATGAATGGGCATGTGCCTGAACTTAATTTTATACAATAATTGTAATCTCACCCATTCATTTCTAATGACCGGTTATTTTTGACCTTGAACATCGCTGGTGTACAAAAATTTAATAAAACACCCAACATTTTATGAAAGTCATCTAAATGTATTTTGTGTGTTCAGATGCCCTGTGTGGACAAAGTCATGGAACCTTATGACAATCAGATTAAATGAACTACATTTTTCTGAGGGAAAATTTGTAAACGGTCCAATTCGACCGGAACACAGGCTATTCCATGCGAGAAATTGCCAGCGTCACGGAGTCGCCTCTTAATTGTTGACATTGAGACTGTCGTTTTGCGGGTACTATTTAATGAAGCTGCCAGTTGAGGACTTGTGAGGTGTCTTTCTCAAACTAGACACTCTAATGTACTTGTCCTCTTGCTCAGTTGTGCACCGGGGCCTCCCACTCCTTTTTATTCTGGTTAGAGCCAGTTTGCTCTGTGAAGGGAGTAGTACACAGCGTTGTACGAGATCTTCAGTTTCATGGCACTTTCTCGCATGGAATAGCCTTCATTTCTGAGAACAAGACTATACATGAGTTTCAGAAGAAAGTTATTTGTTTCTTGCCATTTTAAGCCTGTAATCGAACCCACAAATGCTGATGCTCCAGATACTCAACTAGTCTAAAGAAGGCCAGTTTTATTGCTTCTTTAGTCAGGACAACAGTTTTCAGCTGTGCTGACATAATTGCAAAAGGGTTTTCTAATGACCAATTAGCCTTTTAAAAATTATAAACTTGGATTAGCTAACACAATGTGCCATTGGAACACAGGAGTGATGGTTGCTGATAATGGGCCTCTGTAGATATTCCATTAAAAATCAGCTCTTTCCAGCTACAATAGTCATGTACAACACTAACAATGTCTACACTATTTATGATCAATTTGATGTTATTTTAATGGACAGATGTGCTTTTCTTTCAAAAACATTTCTAAGTGACCCCAAACCTTTGAACGTTAGTGTATATGTGTGTGTATATAGATATAGAAAGGTGTTCTTACCAGATACACACTTACATTTAAAATGGCCAATATAAGAGTCTCTAGCTCTGTTATTGTACTGCTGAATGTCTCTAATAAAAGTAAAATAGTTGGGGGCCAAGTCAGTAATAACTCGAAGTTTAATTAATACAAGCCAACCTAGCTGATTTAAAATGTTCGACCTCCAGTACATGGGGGAAGTTTAATTGGCTGGTCAGTAGCTTATTCTTTAGATGTTTGGGGCTGCTGGTGAATCATGGTGTGCACGCACAGTCAAAGTGACACTGAACTAGCCAACCTGCCAGATGGTGTCACTATCAAGCCATTTTGAGATCCGAGCTATGTTTTGGCTTTATCTTTGTTAAAACCTCCAGGGCCATAGGTTACCAGTCAGGTACCTATCCAATTCACACCCAAGGTAGCTGACTGATGTACTTGGTGTAACTTCTGAGTTGACAACTTTGATACTAAAACAGGGGACCTTGCAAGCTTTGCTCTGGAACCAAATAAGATCTATTGCGTTTTTCCAAGATGCAGAGAAATATTTATCGAAAAATCTATTTGCTGATATTGGACAACTGCACTGAGTATTTTTTTCTTATGGGACACAAGTAGAGTCATTTGCATACAAAAACAATTGACAAGAGCAGGCTGATTTATGTTAAAACAAAAACATTTAGGGTTGGGGTGACCGAAGGAAGGCATGGGTGACTGCTTGTATCTCTGTCTTGGGCTGTGGACAAGGCGGCAGTTAGCTAGTCTTTTAAAGAGGAAAAAGTCCAGGCACAATTTCTCTCTTTGCTCATGGAATGAGGGTAGTGATAATGAATTTAGTGCAGCCTTGTATCTGAGATATGCTGTGCCAAGGATGATTCGCCAAGCCTGCTTTTGGTTGCGCTCTAGCTGGTCAGAGTGCCTGAGTTTAGGAGTCAGTGCCAGGACCGGCAGGGGAAGTGGGCCCGGTTCCTTCCCTGGGCGGAGTACACCCAGAATTCACTTCGTCACTCCTCCACCGGGCTGTCTCCCTTCCAGTGCGTCCTGGGGTACCAGTTGGCCCTGGCTCCGTGGACCCCGAGCCAGAAGCTCCTGCAGAGGAGGTTTGGAACACTGCCCAGGTGAGGCTCCAACACGCCGTCCGCCACCACAAGTGCAGACGGACCGACACCGCAGTGAGGCTCCCGTGTTTCATCCTGGTGATCGCGTCTGCCTTCCACCAGGAACCTCCCACTCTGCCTGACCTGCCGGAAGCTGAGCCCCCGGTTTGTGGGGCCATGCAAAGTCCTCCAGAGGATCAATGAAATAACGTACCCATAACAGCTCCCCACTAGAACTACCTTATCTTATCCTCTTCATGTTTCCCTTGTCAGGATGGTGGTTTCTGGTCCCCTGGCTAATGCCATCTCCCATGACACCCCTCCACCTCCCCTGGACATCGAGGGAAGCCCGTCAGATGCCGTCAGATCCCTCCTCGACTTCCGACGTCATGGGGGTCAGCTCCAGTATCTGGTGGACTGGGAGGGGTATGGTCCAGAGGAGCGCTGTTGGATTCCAGTGGATGACATTCTAGATCCCAACATCATCCGAGATTTCCACCTTCGCTGACCGGCCCACTCCTTGCCCTCGGGGCCGTCCTCCTGTGGCTGGAGCCGCGCGTCGGTGGGGGGTACTATCACGGCTACTCTCGCTTTGGCGCTACTAACCACCAGTCCTGGCAAACTATCATTACGCACACCTAGTAACCATCATTACGCACACCTGCACCTCATTAGGCACACTTGGACTTCATCATTTCCCTGATTACTTCCCCTTTAGCTGTTGAATCACCAACAGACAGTATTGTATGGTGGAATATTCTATGTAGAGAGTGAGAGAGACTTTGTAATTTCTTCAAACAATCATCTTTATTCAATATCGAATAATTATTGCAATAATGAAACCGTCGACACACCGTCTTGACTGTGGGGGCGAGAGCCTACCCTTTACAGACAATGCACAGTTTATATAGCTGATACCCATAATGCTTGGTTCCACCTCTCCCATATAGATTGGGGGGCACCATAAGCCACTTTGGGTTTATCCTCCGGTCAACTGCCTCTGGTGCTGTTTCCCAGATGCCAGGATAATTAGGACTAGTTAGGCCTTTGTTTTGTTCCTCCAGGCCATCTCGGTGACACCCACCACATCTGATCTTTGGAATACCAGCTGTAGTTTTTTTTTATCACCAAGCCATCACTTAATCAGTTGCCAGCCCAAGCTCCATAAAGACTCCTCTCAGTTAACTCCGAAAGGAGTTTGGTGCATAAATATAACAATCATGTTATCCTGCTACCACATTCCCCCATTTTGAGAATTATCTCAACTTATTAAAAGCAGAATTACAAGGTTTAAAAACACATTTATTCCACGTAGTGCCTAATAAGTATGACCCAGGACAAGCATCATGATTCCACCATGTATAAGGCATTGCCTATGGACTCTATTGGCCATTAGCATAAACCTGCTATAGTTACAGTTTTTTTGTTGTGTTATCATCAAAAATTTGAATTTGGCATGGATATAAATCAAATACATTAGGATCAATTTTACTCTCAGGACCAGAGTTCACCTCTCCATTCACCAAGGCATGCTGAGAATAGTCATTGGTCAACATTTTCAGTACACAACAATTTCTTTACCTATGTCACAATCAGCATAACAACAATTAATCCATAATACATTAATTGCTCCGATTAACATACTAAAACTTACTCAAATCAATCAGGCAGTTTTAAAAATCATTCAGCTTCCAAATCATAATTAAAACCCAATTGAATTATCCTACCAGAATTAGGAATGACATTGCTCAGTGTTCCACATTGGTTCCATTGGTTCTATTGGTTCCTCTTCTAAGGTCTTTGAAAGCCAAGTTAACAAACAGATTACCGATCATTTCGAATCCCACCACTTCTCCGCTATGCAATTTGGTTTCAGAGCTGGTCATGGGTGCACCTCAGCCACGCTCAAGGTACTAAACAACATCATAACCGCCATAAGAGACATTACTGCGCAGCCGTATTCATCGACCTGGCCAAGGCTTTCGACTCTGTCAATCACCACATTCTTATTGGCAGACTCGACAGCCTTGGTTTCTCAAATGATTGCCTCGCCTGGTTTACCAACTACTTCTCTGATAGAGTTCAGTGTGTCAAATCGGAGGGCCTGTTGTCCGGACTTCTGGCAGTTTCTATGGGGGTGCCACAGGGTTCAATCCTCGGGCCGACTCTCTTCTCTGTATACATAAATGATGTTGCTCTTGCTGCTGGTGATTCTCTGATACACCTCTACGCAGACGACACCATTCTGTATACTTCTGGCCCCTCTTTGGACACTGTGTTAACTAACCTCCAGACGAGCTTCAATGCCATACAACTCTCCTTCCGTGGCCTCCAACTGCTCTTAAACGCAAGTAAAACTAAATGCATGCTATTCAACCGATCGCTGCCCGCACCTGCTCGCCCGCCCAGCATCACTACTCTGGATGGCTCTGACTTAGAATACGTGGACAACTACAAATATCTAGGTGTCTGGTTAGACTGTAAACTCTCCTTCCAGACTCACATTAAACATCTCCAATCCAAAATTAAATCTAGAATCGGCTTCCGATATCGCAACAAAGCATCCTTCACTCATGCTGCCAAACATACCCTCGTAAAACTGACCACCCTCCGATCCTCGACTTTGGTGATGTCATCTATAAAATAGCCTCCAACACTCTACTCAACAAACTGGATGCAGTCTATCACAGTGCCATCTGTTTTGTCACCAAAGCCCCATACACTACCCATCATTGCGACCTGTACGCTCTCGTTGGTTGGTCCTCGCTTCATATTCGTCACCAAACCCACTGGCTACAGGTTATCTACAAGTCTCTGCTAGGTAAAGCCCCGCCTTATCTCAGTTCACTGGTCACCATAGCAGCACCCACTCGTAGCACGTGCTCCAGCAGGTATATCTCACTGGTCACCCCCAAAGCCAATTCCTCTTTTGGTGTCTTTCCTTCCAGTTCTCTGCTGCCAATGACTGGAACGAACTGCAAAAATCTCTGAAGCTGGAAACACTTATCTCCCTCACTAGCTTTAAGCACCAGCTGTCAGAGCACCTCACAGATTACTGCACCTGTACATAGCCTATCTATAATTTAGCCCAAACAACTACCTCTTCCCCTACAGTATTTATTTATTTTGCTCCTTTGCACCCCATTATTTCTATTTCTACTTTGCACATTCTTCCACTGCAAATCTACCATTCCAGTGTTTTACTTGTATTTACCTCACCACCATGGCCTTTTTTGCCTTTACCTCCCTTATCTCACCTCATTTGCTCACATTGTATATAGATTTATTTTTCTACTGTATTATTTACTGTTTTGTTTATTCCATGTGTAACTCTGTGTTGTATGTGTCGAATTGCTATGCTTTATCTTGGCCAGGTCGCAGTTGCAAATGAGAACTTGTTCTCAACTAGCCTACCTGGTTAAATAAAGGTGAAATTTAAAATATAAAAAAATACCTGTCTTTCTGTCCAACGTTACATTACCAGCTGAACATTTTCTTTAATTACAGTCAAAACAAACATAACTTCAGTTCTCAGAGTGGCCACTTTAATTAATGTTGTCTTGTCCTCCCTTTCGTCAATTCAATAAATCTATTTTAGAAAAAAAACACATTGTCTCACGAGATTAAAACCCCTAGGGGTTTCCTGAGTCGTATTCTTCTCGAAACCCCCAAATATGTTGCTGGTTGTACTTTACCATATATTACCTTGTGACCCTGCTCTACCACATAGTTTACTAATGTGGAAATGTTTGGTATAGGAGTGTCTTCGTCTTTTCACGCCAATATCAAATTCACTACATATTGTATCAACAGAAAATCCTCAAATCTACACCATTTTGGGATTTTACATTTAAATGCGGCATGAAACAAAGTTTGACTATTCGTAAACATAATTTGTGCTCTTGCCCATATAATCTGCCAATTTTAATATGTTCCCTAATATCCACTGTCCTTGATTCTCACAAGGATTATTCAACCCCAAAATCTGCTAAGGAGCAGGGTTGATTCAAGCTCTCTGATTCATAAAATATAATATTTTTCTTGCCTCACACCCAAGCTAACTGGCTAAAGTTGGCTAGCTTGTTAGCTAACGCTACTTCCAGACACAGAGAAGAGAATAAATCTTCACTCTCCATTCTACTCACCTAGCAGAGCTGGTTAGGCTTTTTACATGTTCTTCAAAACATTGGTGACTGTGCTGCTGGCAATAATTCAAATTATGTTATTTCCCTAACGTTTACTGACACCGGCCATATTCAACCGGCAATAGTCAGGGCGAATTTACCCAAGTACGCCATTTAACATGGTCCATAATCAAATTACTTCACAAATCAGTATGGTTAGTGCGATTACACTGATAGAACGCTAACATCAATACACAATACGCAATCAATAAGTATTGAGCTAATGATTCTTCTTTTATATCATTGTGCCAAGTCACAATTACATCCCTGAGTTCTCTAAAATTTGAATTTCTGTCAGCAGGCCCGAATTTTATCCATGATTAGATTTTTTCCCCCCCATATTCGAGCCAAATTGGTAGAATGTGCGTGCACTTCTATTAGTGATTTTATGGCTTTGCTATAGTGTACCCCTTCTATGAATTTATTCCCGCTCCTCTCTCCTCGCGGTTTTAATATATGCCAATCTTTTTCTGAGACTATTTCCCAAATCCTGTAAACAGTCATATAATGCTTTAACCATATCTCTGAACAAATGATCCATAAAGAGACCACTCTGAACCTACGTACGTCTACGTAGTGGTTGTTTTTAAATTGCATCTCAATATATTCCCAGTATTACTTTATCAAATCTCTAGTAATTGATTATACACACACATGGTTATTTCTCATTCGGGTTTTTTCATAACTTCACAGAATCAATATATAAAACAGGAAATCTTAGGTACTCACATTAATTAACCACTCCATCTGCGTTTCCAACAACTCTTGATCCATACACTCCCAGCGAAACCCAAAAAAGGTAGTTTACCGGATGCTGCCCTATGGGAATAATGCTCCACACGTATCCTCAACAATTCCTTAGACTTCCAGAAATTATAAACCTGCTGCTATTTTCTAAAATAACATCTAGCACTGAATAATACCACCCTCTAATATTCTATGAAGTAAAATTTCTATACAAATTTAAGTTAGCTTATTTGACACATTTCTACATATATCCAAACTTCAGATTAACCCTTATTTCCACGCTCACATTCACACAGTACTGTTTCCAAAACATACTTAATGAATTAGTTGTTTTCTACAATATTTTTGAAACCTGCAAGAATATTTTCTAATGTCTATCTCGGGATTAGGTCCTGAGATAACACAACTCATACATGTATGTCTTACAATACTAACCCATGGTAAACACCCACCACATCCAATCTATGGAATGCCAGCTGTATTTTTTTAAATTATCACCAAGCCATCACTTAACTCCTCCAATCTATCTCTTATCACCATCCATTTTGATTATATTGATTTATATTTTTCAACTGTACTGGGATGTTTAAACAAATTCTATTCTCGTAGTTTCAACAGATTCTAAAAGTATTATTATATTATTGATCGATTGACTATGACTTTTCAAATCACCCAGTAGTGCTATCTGCAGAGTTATTTCAAGGGTAAATGTTGCACTGCGTCAACCATTCCTGGACCTGCGACAAAAAATATGCTACATATGGACAGTACCAAAACAAATGATCTAATGATTTGGTCTCTTCGCAGCAACATCTGCAGAGCTGGGATGGTTGTATCCCCTATATATACATAACATTCTGTTGGTTGCAAGAATTTTGTAAAGTAATTTGTAATTGTAAAGTAAGTTTTGAATCAGGCGTTGTTTTGCGTATCCGTTCATAAACCATGTGCCATGGAATCGGTACATCGAAAATCTCTTCCCAACTATTTTGCGAACTATAATGGTACAGCTGTCAACTTGGTCCTTAAATGAAACTGGTATAATTGTATATTTATTGTTTTTCAACAGGACAATGACCCAAAACACACCTCCACACATTTCGCAGCGCTTCTTCTTGTTGCTACCGGCTGCAATCTAGAATGATGAAAACACTTAGTTCAGGAATTTTACTAACATCTCACTCACATATATAGTTACACCAGGCCCAAGGTAGGAAAGTCAGACACACACACATGCAACAACATCACTCATACTTACTTCCGGTATTGGAGTTGTTGGTTCTGTGGGTCGGGCGGATGGGCCACCAGCATCCTTCTCCTGATTCCTCCTCACGATGGCTGCAGAAGCTGGGGTCCTTGGGATATGTTGCCTCATCTGGATTTGGGGTCTTGCCAATGTCTTGCTCAGCTCCTAAAGGAAAGATCTGTCTCCTATGGAGCTTCCCGCTGTTCCAATCTGGGTTCAACGCCATCCAGACGACAAACGTGGTGTACGCCGAGATGTCCAAGATGTTGAAGAATATGCGGCTAGCGTAGGGTTCCTCTTTTACAGCTGTAGCCAGTCACCAGCTTGTCTAAATTGTCCACCCCTTATTTTGTGGCATTGTAATCCATTATGATTTCTGGTTTTTGATGTTCCTGTCCACAGACACTCCTATCCCTATGCAGCGTACTCATGGGTACCTCATTTTTTCCTTTCTTTGGCACTAGGGATGTGTCGGCCATGATCACAAACTTAGAGGAATTGATAGGCCTGTTCCATGCTGAGGTGGGGGCTCAGGCTTGTTTTTTCATACTGTTCACACCATCGTCAGCTTCCTCTTGAGGCGCTCCTGTTCCAGCCCGAAGTAAAACATTTATTACGTGTGATGTTGTGGCCACGGAGTCCATGTGTCACATCCAGGACAACCTGCATCCCTTGGTTTCTCAGGGGCTCCTCCATCTGGCTTCGCCATATACACTTGCAAGTTAAACGCATATGATGAAGCAGCATCACAGGCAGCCCAGATCTGGATTCCATATTTTGCGGTTTTCCACGATATGTACTGCCTGAAGGGGCAGCGGCCCCTAAATTCTTCTAACATTTGACTAACATTCACATCAGCAGAAGCCCAACCTAAAACCCCAAACCCCAAGCAATGCAGATATAGAAGCACGGTGGCTAGGAAAAACTCCCTTGGAAGGAAGAAACCTAGAGAGGAACCAGGCTCTGAGGGGTGGCCAGTCCTCTTCTGGTTGTGCTGGGTGGGGATTATAAATCAAAATCAAATTTTATTTGTCACATACACATGGTTAGCAGATGTTAATGCGAGTGTAGCGAAATGCTTGTGCTTCTAGTTCCGACCATGCCGACCATAATATCTAACAAGTAATCTAACAATTTCACAACTACCTTATACACACAAGTGTAAAGGAATGAATAAGAATATGTACATAAAAATATATGGATGAGCGATGGCCGAACAGCATAGGCAAGATGCAGTAGATGGTATAGAGTACAGTATATACATATGAGAGGAGTAATGTAGGGTATGTAATCATTATATAAAGTTGCATTGTTTAAAGTGGCTAGTGATACATTTATTACATCCAATTTTTAATTATTCAAGTGGCTAGAGATGAGTCAGTATGTTGGCAGCAGCCACTCAATGTTAGTGATGGTTGTTTAACAGTCTGATGGCCTTGAGATAGAAGCTGTTTTTCAGTCTCTCGGTCTTTGATGCACCTGTACTGACCTCGCCTTCTGGATGATAGTGGGGTGAACAGGCAGTGGCTTGGGTGGTTGTTGTCCTTGATCTTTTTGGCCTTCCTGTGACATCGGGTGGTGTAGGTGTCCTGGAGGGAAGGTAGTTTGCCCCCGGTGATGCGTTGTGCAGACCTCACTACCCTCTGGAGAGCTTTACGGTTGTGGGCGGAGCAGTTGCCGTACCAGGCGGGGATACACTGCATATGGCCCAGGAGGTCTGTAAACAGCTATAAAAAGTTATTGAGTAGGCTGCATAAATTTCATGACTAGAAGTTCAAAAGACAAAAACGCAGTCATTTTTGGGGGGGGGGGGTTGAAATGTGCTATCGTAAATGTTAGCAACACCTCTGCTGTTGTGGGGGATATGGCCACTAGTGTAACCAGGTGGAGAGGCCTTATTTAACACAGTAAATTCATCAGGCTTAAGCCATGTTTCACTCAGGCCAATCACATCAAGATTATGGTCAGTGATTAGTTCATTGTCTATAACTGCTTTGGAAGTGAGGGATCTAACATTAAGCAGCCCTATTTTGAGATCTGAGATGTCACAATCTCTTTCAATAATAACAGGGATGGAGGAGGTCTTTATTCCAGTGAGATTGCTAAAGCGAACACCGCCATGTTTAGTTTTGCCCAACCTAGATCGAGGCACAGACACAGTCTCAATGGGGATAGATGAGCTGACTACACTGACTGCGCTAGTGGCAGACTCCACTAAACTGGCAGGCTGGCTGATAATTATCTACAAATTGTATCTTTTGGGAGGGGCAAAAAAACAGTTTTCTACCAGCGATTGAGTTGTGAGACTCTGCTGTAGAGCATATCACTCCCCCTAACTGCGAGGGGGCCAGAGACAATTACTAGACTCCAACATCTTTCTAGCTAATTTACACGCTAAAGCTATGTTGTGATTGGTGACCTCAGACTGTATCATCCGAACATCGTTGGTGCCGACGTGGATAACAATATCCCTATACTCTCTACACTCACTAGTTTCAGCCTTAGCCAGCACCCTCTTTAGATTAGCCTTCACATTGGTAGCCCTATCCTCACCATAAGGCAATAGTTTTCCTGTATATTATGAGTACAGAGACTCCAATTAGATGGCATAATGTTAATGTTACTACTTAGCTTCGGCTGATGAAGGTCCTGTAGAACCATGTCCAGATAATGTGTCCGGGGTGAAAAGGTTGAATGAAAAAAGTTGAGTGAGAAAATATATATATATTTAAACTCAGCAAAAAAAGAAATGTCCTCTCACTGTCAACTGGGTTTATTTTCAGCAAGCTTAACATAACAAGATTCAAAAACTGAGACATAAACTGAACAAGTTCCACAGACATGTGACTAACAGAAATGGAATAATGTGTCCCTGAACAAAGGGGGGGGGGGGGGGGGTCAAAATCAAACGTAACAGTCAGTATCTGGTGTGGCCACCAGCTGCATTAAGAACTGCAGTACATCTCCTCATGGACTGCACCAGAGGTTCTTGCTGTGAGATGTTACCCCACTCTTCCACCAAGGCACTTGCAAGTTCCCGGACATTTCTGGGGGGAGTGGCCCTAGCCCTCACCCTCTGATCCAACTGGTCCCAGACGTGCTCAATGGGATTGATGGCTCTTCGCTGGCCATGGCAGAACACTGACATTCTTGTCTTACAGGAAATCACGCACAGAACGAGCAGTATGGCTGGTGGCATTGTAATGCTGGAGGGTCATGTCAGGATGAGCCTGCAGGAAGGGTACCACATGAGGGAGGAGGATGTCTTCCTTGTAACGCACAGCGTTGAGATTGCCTGCAATGACAACAAGCTCAGTCCGATGATGCTGTGACACACCGCCCCAGACCATGACGGACCCTCCACCTTCAAATCCATCCCGCTCCAGAGTACAGGCCTCGGTGTAAAGCTCATTCCTTTGATGATAAGCGCGAATCCGACCATCACCCCTAGTGAGACAAAACCGCAACTCGTCAGTGTACTGTAGAGCACTTTTTGCCAGTCCTGTCTGGTCCAGTGACGGTGGGTTTGTGCCCATAGGTGACGTTGTTGCCGGTGATGTCTGGTGAGGACCTGCCTTACAACAGGCCTACAAGCCCTCAGTCTAGCCTCTCTCAGCCTATTGCGGACAGTTTGAGCACTGATGGAGGGATTGTGCGTTCCTGGTTTAACTCGGGTAGTTGTTGTTGCCATCCTGTACCTGTCCCGCAGGTGTGATGTTCAGATGTACCAATCCTGTGCAGGTGTTGTTACACGTGGTCTGCCACTACGAGGACGATCAGCTGTCCGTCCTGTCTCCCTGTAGCACTGTCTTAGGCGTCTCACAGTATAGACATTGCAATTTATTGCCCTGGCCACACCCACAGTCCTCATGCCTCCTTGCAGCATGCCTAAGGCACGTTCACACAGATGAGCAGGTACCCTGAGCCTCTTTCTTTTTGTCTTTTTCAAAGTCTGTAGAAAGGCCTCTTTAGTGTCCTAAGTTTTCATAACTGTGACCTTAATTGCCTACCGTCTGTAAGCTATTAGTGTCTTAACGACCGTTCCACAGGTGCATGTTCATTAATTGTTTATGGTTCATTGAACAAGCATGGGAAACAGTGTTTAATTAAACCCTTTACAATGAAGATCTGTGAGGTTATTGGATTTTTTACAAATTATCTTTGAAAGACAGGGTCCTGAAAAAGGGAAGTTTCTTTTTTTGCAGAGTTTATATAATATATATATATATATATACAGTATATATATATACAGTATATATATATATATAGTATATATACAGTATATAGTATATATATATATATATATATATATATATATATATATATATATATATATATATATATAAAGACGTTGGTAAATATGTAAAATAAAGATTTTGTTTAAACAGTTAAATAACATTTTCTACTTTGAAGTTGGCAGTTGGCAGAAAATTAACAACAAAGTACCAACAAACCACACTGCAGCTACGTTGGGCCCAGGGTTGTAAAACAGGGGATGGAGGTCCACACTGTCCCACACTGACCTGATTGCAGCTAGCTTGTCTCTCTGCTGCCGAGCTGGTCTGGTGTCTCGGTTATCGAAGCAGATAATCCTGGAAATAATGTGGATGTTTTCCTGAGACATTGTTGCACAGAGAAGTTTTCTGCCAGTGTCTGCATCCCACAGGGATTCTGTCGATTCCCCATTGGATCTGAAAACACCAGCACAGATAAGAAGCCCAAAGTATGCATGTAAATTAGTTTGATCCATCTCTTTCCATCTCTCTCCAAAAACACGCCTTCCCTCCAAGTTAGTGCAGTCCAGAATTATTTTCTGGATGGTGTCTGGGATGAACAGTAAAAAAGAAGACTATGTCCTGCACATGAGTAACCAACATCTGCGTCGGCCCTGTTTGCGTCCTTATCACATTGGCAGCCTTGTAGGGTGGCTCATTCCTTGGGCAAGAAGACCATTCAATTCCACAATTTTTTGACATCCATAGTTCTCCTCCTGCAGGATTCTGATGAGCTGGTTGCTGACGTGCTGGTCCCGTGGCTGGCTGCTGACGGGCTGGTCCCGGGGCTGGCTGAGGGTCAATCTCATCCTCTTCTCCCAACTCACTGTCAGACACAAAATTAACAAGGACATGGTCCTCATATTCAGAAAATTCTTCATCTTCCAAAGTGGAAGACGCTCCTTCCACACTAGCTTATTTCTCTGCAAAAAGAAATTCTACGGCCCTCTTAGCAGAGATTATTTTTGCCATACTGATTGATTGTGGTAAGCCACACATGCAAAGCTATTTATTTGTTGTGTCCCTCCCCAAATTTGCACCTGGCTGGGGTAGAGTGTTGGAAAATACTGCATTTTTTACAATGTATCGAAATAATGTATTGTGGAAAATACTGCATTTTTTACAATGTATCGAAATAATGTATTATAATAATATTGTGCAGGTTCCCGCAAGACATTGTGTAGTTACACTCTTTGCGCTTTGTAGTGTGTTTAAGAAAAGAGGGAGACAGGCAGACAGGCCAATTTTCCATTGGTTCAATTCTGATATTATCTACAAGTGACAGGTCATCTGACCCTGTTGTACCAGAAAGTGTAGCTGGTTCAGAGTACTGCAAGTTGTACCAGTTCTGGTGTTTTCCTTTGGCTTTTCCTGCTCGTCCAATGACGGTTGCTGTATGTGGAATACCACTTTCTCTGTCCATGTATTTAACAGTTTGTCCAGTTTTCAGATTGGAACAACCATGTTCTCTTAACACATGTGGCTGTTGTTGAATGTTTTCCTAATTTGAACGCTCAACAGTATTACCTGTGGCATGGTCGAAGGTCTGTGCTCCATTTCCTGTGTCAGTTTCAGTGTCCATATCATTGGATGCGACATCTGGTAGGTTTGTGTCTGTTACTGTGTCCTTTTTGTCATTTTCATTAGGAGACTGATTCTCAGCAACAGCCCCTCTATCTTGTTGATCATTTACTTTCCACAATCTTGAGTGATGCACCCTGACAATGATGCCTCCGTGTCTCCCATATCACCACACCATCTTGACCAATGACTACTCCTGGTCCTTTCCACTCTTGACAGTCAACTCGTTTGTAGTACACTTTGTTTCCAGTTTCGTACTTCTCATCATCCTTATTCCCTGAACTGCTGAGTAACTTCTGAAGTCTGTCAACTGTATCATGTCCAAACTGTTTGTGAAGCTTTAACAATACTTTGTGTTTTTCTTTTGTGTTCATGTTCTCTGTGACTGTTAGAATCTCCTTATGCTCTGTGTCAGTCAGAATCTCATTTTTGCATGGTCTCTGTGATTTTTGTCTAAAATGTTTACACAATAGTGGCCTGAGGTAGTAAGTTCAAGAGTCACTGGTTGTTTAAACATCACTGCCTTGTCATTTTTTATGTCTAGTACAGCCTCTGCCTTCTTGAGGGAAGCTTTGCTTAATAGTAAGGGGATATCTGTAGGGACCACCTCTGTTTCAATGTGACACTTTGTCTGACTAATTTTTGCTGGTAACTTAACCCGCTTGGTAGAATGGACAATTCTCCCATCTCCAAATTTGAAAACTCTGTTGCTTGGTGTGTCAATCATATTTTGTACTTCTTTCATACTTAGTTCCCTGACATAGCTATCAAGCCATTTTGCACCACACACTGTCCGTGTACATGCAGTATCAATCACAGCAGATCCTAAGGATTCAACTATAAAAATCTCAGTATCAGAAGCAGATTCATTTTAAAACAGTGTAATGCTACACTGCTCTATCTCTGTGTTTACATTTTCCTCTGTTAGTTTAAGTTGTTCATTTTTATGAGGACAGTCTTTAACCTAATGCTAAGTGCTTTGACAAATAGCACATTTTGATCTCCTTCCATATTTGTCCAGTGGATTTGTGCCGGGAAATGGCGCCCTCTTCTGGTTGTCTTGACTTGTTGGCGCCTTTTCTCTGCTGCTCAGTGTAATATGCTGCGTCACTCACTTGCATTCCACCTGTTATTGGCGAGACAAACGTCTTTTCACCAAAAAGTATTTTTAGTGCGGACTTCATTGATGCAAAAGTCAGCACAGTACAAGCAGTCAAAGCAAACCATCTAGACAGGCAGTATCTAGCAACTTGAAAGCTAACACTGCATCCGGGAGAACCATGTCGTACTTGCGCATCCCATTGTACCTCTGTTCGAAATCAATGATGTAGTCCGTCATTGCAACCGAAATATCTCTCGTAACACTGTCAAAGTTTGAATATGCCTCGTAGGCACGGTCTTTCTCTTTAAGAAATACAGAATCCAGTGCTCTGATCAAATTCACCATACCGTCATCCTTGTTCAAATCCTCAATGGATATTTCCAGTGCTGTATCTCTCGCTCTTCCCTCGAACGATAATACCACCGCAAGTGCTTGCTTTTTCACGTCCAGATTAGTAACCCGTGTCCAGATTCCAAGTTCATTTTCCAAACTTTCGTACGACCTCTTCTCGTCAAAGCGAGGTGGCATATTGTAATTATTAACCATCCTCTGCTACCAATGTTAACCCGAAATGACACAACGACAAGGTTCCAGTTTAACAAAGTTTACTATACCGTATGAACACATTACAAGGTAGCCATTCCACTCAAGGCTAGGTCCATCAACAACAAGACTCCCTGCGCAGGCGCACTCTTGACTAAGTGATAGCCCCGAAATAACAGAAATATAGGGATACTTAAAACATGAACCTGTCGCTGAAAAATATCCCCACAGTATGATGCTGCCACCACCGTGCTTCACCGTAGGGATGGTGCCAGGTTTCCACCAGACGTGACTCTTGGCATTCAGGCCAAAGAGTTCAATCTTGGTTTCATCAGACCAGAGAATCTTGTTTCTCATGGTCTGAGAGTCTTTAGGTGCATTTGGCAAACTCCAAGCGGGCTGTCGTGACTTTTACTGAGGAGTGGCTTCTGTCTGGCCACCCTACCATAAAGGCCTGATTGGTGGAGTGCTGCAGAGATGGTTGTCCTCCTGGAAGGTTCTCCCATCTCCACAGAGCTCCGTCAGAGTGAACATCAGGTTCTTGGTCACCTCCCTGACCAAGGCCCTTTTCCCCGATTGCTCAGTTTGGCCAGGCGGCCAGGTCTAGGAAGAGTCTTGGTGGTTCTAAACTTCTTGCATTTAAGAATGATGGAAGCCACTGTGGTCTTGTGGATGCTTCAGAAATGTTTTCGTACCCTTCCCCAGATTTGTCCCTTGACACAATCCTGCCTCGGTGCTCTACGGACAATTCCTTCGACCTCATGGCTTGGTTTTTGTTCTGACATGCACTGTCAACTGTGGGACCTTATATAGACTGGTGTGTGCCTTTCCAAATCGTGTACAATCAATTGAATTTACCAAAGGTGGACTCCAATTAAGATATAGAAACATCTCGAGGATGATCAATGGAAACAAGATGCACCTGAGCTCAATTTTGAGTGTCATAGCAAAGCGTCTGAATAGTTATGTAAATAAGGTATTTCTGTGTTTATTTTGAATACACTTGCAAATTTAAAAAAACCTGTTTTCACTTTGTCATTATGGGCTATTGTGTGTAGATTGCTGAGGATTTTTGTTAAATCCATTTTAGAATAAGGCTGTAACGTAACAAAATGTGGAAAATACTTTCCGAAGGCACTGTATATATTCACTCCGGACTCTATTTATTTCTTAATTCCATTCGTTTACTTTTAGATTGTGTGTATTGCTGTGAATTGTTAGATATTACTGCACTGTTGGAGCTAGGAACAGAAGCATTTCGCTACACCCGCAACAACATCTGTTAAATGCAACCAATAACATTTTATTTTATTTTATTTGAACACCATATTTAAATCCTGTCGAATGGGAGTGACGACAGAGCACTATTTGGTTGTGATTAGTTTCATTTCACAGGCAAATAAAACTGCATCGGCTTTGTGATTTCACTTTTCCTGGCTACCCGTCTACATCGTTCCAGCCAAACACCACGCCCACTAAAGTTTATTTTCCGTGAATAGTCTGGATTTGATCTCCTCCCCTACGACTTCTCGAATATGAACACATTTATACTGCTCTGATTGGTCCCAGAAAACAATGGGTTGTCCAGAGCCTGAACACACGTGGATAAAGCGGAGTTTCAGAAATAGTAATTGGCTTCGATACTCTGATTGGTTAGAGACGATTCAATCGCTGATTGCTTATTTTGTACATCGCCCCTCACTCTGATGTCAGCAAAAACAACATCTATGATGGCAGTCTCAGACAATGCATGTAGCGATAGATATAGCAGTGGAATAAAATTCAGTATGAGTTGTCAGACAATTTTCACTTGAGTGTATCATAAGACCAGGTAATTGAGGTTTACATAATTGTATGGATGGTCGACACTTAACTATCCTGTTTGAGAGATCCATTATGAATCAGTCATTATAGTTGTTGCAGTGATGTGTTTTATTTTCATCATATTGAGTATTCCCCTGAGGGACAGAAACCTGACCATGGAAAATAAAGTGAATGGAAGCATGAAAGATTGAAGCATCTCATCCCATAGACAGTTGAGAAATGGTGTCAACAAGCCTTTAATTTCTGCTTAAGAAGAAAGAGCCTAAACCAGCACAGAAGGCCCACAGTCAGGCCTGTGCGCCATGGCAGAGCAGGCCTGCCAAAGGCAACGACTGCCTTGTTTGGCTCAACGCAGCCCGCGATGTTTGCCAGGGAGGGCATCAGTTTTTCTGTGTGTCAGTGAAAGGTATGCGTGTGCATGTACATGTGTGTGTGTATGAACCATGCAGTAATTTCTCTAATTTTGCTCAGTGAACACTCGATCTGACAGGCATCCCTGGAGTTAGCAGGGAAGCAGATGGCAGAGCCTCTTTTCCCATCAGCATAGAAACAGTGCACAGGACGTCAGCCTCTTGCACGTTATGGCCAAGCCTTCAACACTCTTTTTTCCCCCCAATCTTCAGCACCTTCAACACTTTCCTCCACTCCTTCCCACTTTACTGTCTTCCAAACTTGCCATGCAAACTACAGGAAACTACCCAAATAAATTAAACACTGGAGTAAATGAGGGATACAAAGTACATTGAAAGCATGTGCTTCCACACAGGCGTTGGTCATGAGTTGACATCCTGTCATGCTTAGGGTCATGTATAAAAATGCCCAGTTGCCCATTATTTTGGCTACCATGACTAGAAGAAGAGATCTCAGTGACTTTGAAAGAGGGGTCTAAAAGGAGTCACCAGATCTCAACACAGTTGAACACTTATAGGAGATTCTGGAGTGGTGCCTGAGACAGTGTTTTTTCACCCCTATTAACAAAACGTTGGGAATTTCTTGTGGAAGAATGGTGTTGCATCCATCTAATAGAGTGCCAGACACTATGCCATCTATGCCAAGGCGCATTGAAGCTGTTCTGGAAGCTTGTGGTGGCCCTATTAAGACCCTATGTTGGTGTTTCCTTCATTTTGGCAGTTACCTGCAGATTCCCTCAGCCTTCATCTGACGACGAGGCCTATCGCAGGCCTTGCAATCTGCTCTAACCCTAACAGGTGAAAAACGAAGTGGTTGTGACTGACCAACTAACTAAAATATATTGATTTTCATAATTGGAAGTTCAGGCCCAGGGAGTTAATGTTAGGGGACCCCTGGACCCGACGTCTGACAAATTTATCTCAGTCAACTGAATCTGGAGATGTGGGGTTTTAGTGGGATGTGGGGTTTTACCGCAAGACTCAGATTGACTAGGAAAATGGATTGATTGATTGTGATCTTCTGTTCTAAGAAAGATGAAATACAAAATGAATTGCCTGATGATATTCCTTTCGCTTTCCAATGCCTATCTTTAATTTAAATTTCAAAGGATATTCCCATATTTCTGTTATTTAAAACTTGTGTTGATGTAATGGCAATGACAGATTTTTTTTTAAATAATCAAATATTTGTATTTGTTTAGGATACCCCCTGTTGTGCTAAAATAGATATTCAAATCCCTTAACTAATTTTTTTTTTTGATCCACGCGAACCTGACCAAAGACGTGACTGAAACAGGAACACATTTTTTTCCAATTCATGTACAGAGGTAGGGTCTTAATTTGACCACTTTCTTACAGCAGGAAAATAATCCTAAAGCAACAGGAAATGTGAATTATTGTGTGGATTATTATTAATGTACATTTTTGTACGGGTTAATAAATGTTTAGTTAAAGTCTGGAATTTTAATATAGAAATTACAAACTTTAGAAGCCTTTTTAAAACTTAAATTCACAACAAGTTTACATTTCCTCCAACTGTGACTCACCACCTGGATTCTGTCTTATGTAGCAAAATGTGAAATGTAGAGCTACAAAATGGTATATCATACACTGCATTTGAGGAACAATTGGAAAGTAATTCTGATCAACTTGTAAACTCGCTTTTGAGAAAATCGCCTTTGAATGTTTGGTATCTAGTGAAGAGCGCTTCTTTGTCTACACCTATTCAGCATCGTTCACACCCTCTTAAGCTTTTGACCCACCCATCTCGTTTCGCTCTTGGAGCGCACACTTGACGTTCTGGCCAATGATTTGTTTACCTCTGAAAACAGCACTGCTGGCAAAAATTTCATTCCGCTTATTTTTCAGACATTTACTGACACTGGCCATATTCAACAGGTTTTGTATACACGTCACGTAACGTTAGCTAACGAGCCAGCCAGCTAATGTTAGCTAGTTAAACAACAATGAACACAGTGCCAACACTGTCTAACATTAGGCTCCAACTAGAAAAGCAAACAGCTCTGGGAAACTAATAATAACGTCTGCTAGGGAGCCAGCCAGCTAACGTTAGCTAACAGTACACTTTAACTTAAGACATATAGCTAGGTAAACAATTAACCTAGCTTGGTAAACAACGTTTAAGATCACACATATCACGTAACGTTAGCTAATGAGCCAGCCAGCTAACGTTAAGTAGTTAAAAACCTGTTTGGGATAGGGGGCAGCATTTTCACTTTTGCATGAAATGCGTGCCCAGAGTAAACTGCCTGCTACTCTGTCCCAGATGCTAATATATGCATATTATTAGTAGTATTGGATAAAAAACACTCGGAAGTTTCTAAAACTGTTTGAATGATGTCTGTGAGTATAACAGAACTCATATGGCAGGTGAAAACCTGAGAAAAATCCAACCAGGAAGTGGGAAATCTGAGGTTTGTAGTTTTTCAAAGCTTGGCCTATCGAATACACAGTGTGTATGGGGTTAAGTTGCACTTCCTAAGGCTTCCACTAGATGTCAACCGTCTAAAGAAACTTTTTTCAGGATTCTGCTGTAAAGGAGGGGCTCATGAGACCTGTTTAAGTCAGTGGTCTGGCAGAGTGTCTCGGGCTCATGACGTGCGCTCCCGACAGAGTTAACTCTCGTTCCAGTCCTTTGCTACAGACAATGGAATTCTCCGGTTGGAAAATTATTGATGGTTTGTGTTAAAAACATCCTAAAGATTGATTCCATACATCGTTTGATATGTTTCTACGACCTGTAACGGAACTTTTTGAGTTTTTGTCTGGACCTAGTGCTCATGAAGATGGGCTGAACACGCTAACAACTAGTGGCTATTTGGACATAAATTATGGACTTTATGGAACTTTATGGAACAAATCAGTCATTTATTGTCGAACTGGGATTCCTGGGAGGGCATTCTGATGAAGATCATCAAAGGTAAGTGAATATTTATCATGTTATTTCTAACTTCTGTTGACTCCAACATGGCGGAAATTTCTTTGGCTGGATTGGGCTCTGAGCGCCGTACTCAGATTATGCTTTTTCCGTAAAGTTTTTTAAAAATCTGACACAGCGGTTGCATTAAGGAGAAGTCTATCTTTAATTCTGTGAATAACACTTGTATCTTTTATTGATGTTTATTATGAGTATTTCTGGGATTTCTGTGGCTATCTGCAAGATCACCGGATGTTTTGGAATCGAAACATTACTGCACGTAACGCGCCAATGTAAACTGAGATTTTTGGATATAAATATGCACATTATCGAACAAAACATACATGTATTGTGTAACATGATGTCCTATGAGTGTCATCTGATAAAGATCATCAAAGGTTAGATACATTTTATCTATATTTCTGCTTTTTGTGACTCCTATCTTTGGCTGGAAAAATGGCTGTGTTTTTTTGACTTGGCTCTGAACTAACATAATCATATGTTGTGCTTTCGCTGTAACGCCTTTTTGAAATCGGACACGATGGGTAGATTAACAAGATGTTTATCTTTCATTTGCTGTATTGGACTTTTTAATGTGTGAAACTTACATATTTCAAAAAAATATCTTTGAATTTCCCGCGCTGCTTTTTCAGCGGAATGCTGTCGAGGGGTTCCGCTAGCGGAACGCCTCCGCTAGAAAGGTTAAACAACAATGAACAAAGTGGCAACAATGCCACAGTGCTGGGAGCTAACCAACCAGATCCAATGTCTAACTAGAAAATGTCTAACTAGAAAAGCAAACGGCTCTGGGAAAAAAATATTAACGTCAGCTAGGGAGCCAGCCAGCTAACGTTAGCTAGCTAGCTAACAGTACACTTTAGGTTGAAATGAAACCACTTTCTGTCCAAATTAGAAACGTGTAATATATGAAAATGTAGCTAGCTAACGCTAGACTATCTTACCTGCATATATTAACATTCACCATGGACACGTCTTCTTGTCAGGAATGTCATACCACGGTTGCCCTTAGTTTGAAGATTGTAATTCAGAGACAGGTGTTTTCTCCATCTGTTTAGCTATCATACTCTAATTCCACTGATTTTCAAAACTTGATCCTCCAGAAAATGGAGAGCAACACTTATGCAGCTCCACTACACAATACATTTAAAAAAATGCCGCGTTTGACAGGATTACAGACTGACGAGCTCAAATACAGACGCCTTCAATATGGCAGACCAATCCGAACTCCTCTCTCAGCATGTCCAACCCACTCATTATCTCAGTCAATCATGGCTAGTGGGAAGGTTGCTCGCGTTTTCTGTAGCTTAACCAGCAAGGCTCGTAATTTAACAATTGTATTCATATTTACAGATGGCATACAAGTTTGTTATTAACCTTTCACGAGTATCTACCCCGGGTCCGGGAGCACCCCCCACCCCCCCCCACACTGAGTAGCATAGCCTAGCATAGCGTCACAATTAAATAGTAGCATCTAAATATCATTAAATCACAAGTCCAAGACACCTAATGAAAGATACAGATCTTGTGAATAAAGCCACCATTTCAGATTTTTAAAATATTTTACAGGGAAGACAAAATATGTAAATCTATTAGCTAACCACGTTAGCAAAAGACACCACTTTTCTAACTCCATCAGTTTCTTACTCCATCAGGTGCTATCACCAATTCGGCTAAACTAAGATATTGATAGCCACTAACCAAGAAAAAACCTCATCAGATGACAGTCTGATAACATATTTATGGTATAGGATAGGTTTTGTTAGAAAAATGTGCATATTTCAGGTAGATATCATAGTTTACAATTGCACCCACCGTCACAAATGGACTAGAATAAATACATAGAGCAACGTGTTTACCTAATTACTAATCATCAAACATTTCGTAAAAATACACAGCATACACTAATCGAAAGACACAGATCCTGTGAATACAGACAATATTTCAGATTTTCTAAGTGTCTTACAGCGAAAACACAATAAATCGTTATATTAGCATACCACATATGCAAACGTTACCAGAGCATTGATTCTAGCCAAAGAGAGCGATAACGTAAACATCGCCAAAATATATACATTTTTTCACTAACCTTCTCAGAATTCTTCAGATGACACTCCTGTAACATCACATTACAACATACATATACAGTTTGTTCGAAAATTTGCATATTTAGCCACCAAAATCATGGTTAGACAATGACAAAAGTTGCCCAGCTGGTCAGACAATGTCGTGCGCCATATTAGACAGTGATCTAGTCGTATACATAAATACTCATAAACGTGACTAAAAAATATAGGGTGGAGAGCGATTGATAGACAATTTAATTCTTAATAATCGCTGATTTACATTTTTTTAATTATCCTTACTTTTCAATACAGTTTGCGCCAAGCGAAGCTACGTCAAACAAGATGGCGTCCTAAGCGATTAACATTTCTCGACAGAAACACGATTTATCATAATAAATTGTTCCTACTTTGAGCTGTTCTTCCATCAGAATCTTGGGCAAAGAATCCTTTCTTGGGTCTAATCGTCTTTTGGTCGAAAGCTGTCCTCTTGCCATGTGGAAATGCCAACTGCGTTCGGCATGAACTGGAAACCTGCCCGGCTCTTCAAAAAGTCTCAGAAATAAATGTCCCAAAATGCGCACTAAACGGATATAAATTGCTATAAAACGGTTTAAATTAACTACCTTATGATGTTTTTAACTCCTATAACGAGTAGAAACATGACCGGAGAAATATAACTGGCTACACTAATGCTTGGAAAAAGAGCAGGTCGGTGTCCACCGCGCGCCCGACGCATCTTGAAAAGAGTTCCTACCTACACGTGTTTTTGTTTTATAGGGGCTGTGATTGCGCAATCGATACCATTCAAATCGTCATCACGTAAAGGCATCCAGGGGAAGACGTAAGCAGTGTCCGTATCCTGATAGCGTTCACAGTGGCCTTTAAACTGACTCCAGATCAGGGGCCAAAATGTGTGAAATCTGACTCCATGTCAGGGAAATTGCTGTAGAATGAGTTCTGTTCCACTCAGAGACAAAATTCCAACGCCTATAGAAACTAGAGAGTGTTTTCTATCCAATAATAGTAATAATATGCATATTGTACGAGCAAGAATTTAGTAGGAAGCCGTTTAATCTGTAATGCAATTATGCTAATGAGAAAACAGCACCCCCTGTAGTCGCAAGAAGTTAAGGCACATGAAAGTTCACAAGAAGGCATTTCTGCCAAAAAACGCATTTGGATTTGCTTTTTTTTTTAAAGTTCAGACGGCTCCTGTGAAGTCGGGACTTGCGACATACGCCTGGTTTCCTGAATCGGGTCACAAATTATGATCTGTGAATGTATGTGATATTTGACTCCTCTCTCACCAATTTATTGATCATTTACACACATGATTTCAGTTTGTGAGTGTATGATGTGAAGTTTAGAGACGTAAAGAAAAACTATGTTGACACTACCACGCTGATTTGAGCCTTTCTGTAGCAAAACTACAACAGTGTCAGACATTTGTTTTTCACAGATGCAACGTCCACAGATTTCACTCTTTTACTTTCATCTACAGTTGGCTAAATAACAATAGGTTTCACAGCTTTGCTGTGAACCGCTAATAATTGGCTTTTCAGCCAATGTGTATTATTTAACATTACTATTAAAATAGTTCTCACTTATAGGAATGGGTAATTGTTTACAAGTTGTTAGCTATCCCATAAAGCCATCGCCGAAAACCACATATTTTCATATTGTTTTGTGATTTGGTAATTTCCTTTTCTATTGATGGACTGGTTGCACTGTAGACGACACAAAGTTTGGAAAAATTCTAAATGTACGGCTTCCGTTTTGCAAAAAATCTAATTAAATGTTAATGGTCGTATACACATATTTAGAAGATATGTAGCAAAATGCTTGTAGCGGGTGTAGATAAATGCTTGTGTTCTTAGCTCCAACAGTGCAATAATATCTAACAATACACCACAATACAGACAAAACTAAAAAATAAAATAATGGAATTAAGAAATATAGAACCAAAATATAAATGCAACATGCAACAATTCCAAAGATTTTAATGAGTTACAGTTCAAATAGGAAAATCAGTCAATTGAAATAAATTCATTAGGCCCTGTTAGGTTCTTATTTTTCAGAGTAAATAACTCAGACACTAGAGAAGCTTTAACCAAGTTAAATTTTTCCCAAAGGTTCTGTACAGCTGTAATTCAGACAACCCAACATTTCTCCCATAACATATATATATCCCACTTAAGACACTCCTCCTCCTCTCCAATCTTTACATCTTATGGTTCTACAGGAAAAGAGTAACAGGATACTAAACCCTTATCAACACGTTGCTCTCCTCCCGTCCACCCAACACATTCCAAGCCATCTGTCTTTCAATAGAGAACCATTAACTTCTGACATAAAACCCAGTCTCTTTCACTCCTTATATTCTATGCTTCTTTATCATTTATTTAATATCTCAATGTTCAAAATGTCAAATCCAACAGCCCTAATCTATTGATTTCAAATGACTGTCAATGTTGGTCACAGATACCTTACAAAAACGTGATGGGCTTGGATAAGAAAACCAGTCAGTATCTGGTGTGACCACCATTTGCTTCATTGTTAAGATATTTTATCAAGGTTTATGATACATGATTAAATAATTCTACACAGAAACTTAACCATTAGGACTAGAGGTTGTAGAATGTAGAATGGACATGGGAAGAAAGGAATGTATGTGTGTGTGTGTCTAAAGAAAACTAAGTGGATCATTAACCTATGTTTAAACCGACCAAGCTATAACTCTGTGGAGATAACATAAGACAGCGAGAGCTCCTCCAGGTTTTCCATATCTGGGGGGGACTGGAACTGTCAGCTAAGTGGTAATAAACTGTGGTGAGACTTCAGGAGATAATCCAGATATAGTGTGTATGTATGTGCGTTAGTAATAGAAGGGATAAAAATAACGGGTTTGTATATGCACGTCAGAGATCTCTCAAGAATAAACGCTATTGGTTAATTTGGAAACTGGTCTTTGTCTATTTTATGCAAGTAAGGATCTTACAAATTCTTAGAAACGGACAGAGTGTTTGCTTTGTTATAATTAAATTGGTTAACAAACATATAGGAAACAAATTCCTTTATCACTCATGCAGCGCGACACATCTCCTTCACATAGAGTTGATCAGACTGTTGATTGTGGCCTGTAGAATGTGGGCCCACACCTCTTGAGAAGTTGCTGGATATTGGCGGGAACTGAAACACGCAGTTGCGTGTGTCAATCCAGAGCCTCCCAAACATGCAGGCCATGGAAGAACTGGGACATTTTCAGCTTCCAGGAATTGTGTACACATCCTTGTGACATGGGGCCATGTATTATCATGCTGAAACATGAGGTGATAGCGGCAGATTAATGGCACGACCAATGGGCATCATCATCTCTCAAAAAGAATGACTTCACCTTTCTCTTAAATACATTTTTTGATTTTATTTTACCAGGCAAGTCACAACCTCTACTTAATCACCCTCCCGGATCCGGGATCCTCCTCATCAGAAACGCTGACTAGCATAGCCTAGCCTAGCGCCACAGGGAATATCATATAATATAATTTCATGAAATCACAAGTCCAATACAGCAAATGAAAGATAAACATCTTGTGAATCCAGCCAACATGTTGGACATATAATTAAAAGATACACTGGTTCTTAATGCAACTGCTGTGTTAGATTAAAAAAAATAACTTTAGTAAAAAGCACATCATACAATAATCTGAGACAGCGCTCAGCCATTCTCCGCCATGTTGGAGTCAACAAAAATACGAAATAACATCATAAATATTCTCTTACCTTTGATGAACTTTCATCAGAATGCAGTGCCAGGAGTCCTAGTTCCACAATAAATCGTTGTTTTAGAATGTCCATTTCTTCTGTCGAATTAGCAACTTTGGCTAGCTTAGTGGAGCTCACGTGTCCATGAAAGTTTGACGCATGGAACGAAACAGTTTTAGAAACTTCAGAGTGTTTTCTATCCAATAGTAATAATAATATGCATATCATATGATCTAGAACAGAGTACGAGGCATTTGCTCTCCAGATGTCTCCAGCGTTTGTTTGAAAAGCCTAGGGTATGCTCTGCAAATCTCTGTCATTTATATTTTCTGACAATCTTCCCTGTTATCACTTTTGAAATGATTTGTCTCTTCTTTTCTGGTCTTGAGATATGTGCTTTTGATGTCTACAATGAGCACTTCATGGAACAACAAGGTTTTCCTGATTCTGGAGTTTAGAGGGCTGTCAGCTCATTCACTTTCGACTGGGGAGAATCTGAGTATTTCTTTAATAGTTGGAGTCTCTTTTTGTATTTGTCCTTTTGCCTCCTTTGTTTGTTCAAGGATATCTGGAGCTGTTTAATTTCATTATGCAGCCTGTCTCTTTGTTTACGTGATTGTCTTTTCCCCTCACGTTGCCTACAATCAATCAACAAATTAGTGATTTAGTAAAGCAATCACTCCACCTTTAACTAAAACTCTGTAGGATCTTCATCCATTTTGATTTATAAATTATATGTATTCACAGATGTTTGAAGAATGTATCTTATTAATGCCTCGTAGGCTTAGTTCTGGGGGCCCAACAGAACCTAAAATAGAAGCTTGTATTAAAGGTTGCCGGCAACCTCTTCATAGACAGACTAACCATTCATCATATGAAAATGATAACAATCGACTATATTTATTATTATGGGGTACAACACACGGACCAAGCTTATTGGCCATTATTGAAATAGTCTTTAAGATGTGATGGGAACATCCGGTACATTTGCAGACCCACTGCTCAGTTCATCTCATTGCTAAAGTGACTTTTACTATTGGTTTTAGCTGTTAACAAATGTCTTTTTTACCATTTACAGCATGTTTCATAAGTGAATATAAACAATAATAATGTATAATGTATTGAATCATTAATTTGTTTAGATGCAATATTCATAAATTAAGTCTAACTCAACCCGGTCATAGGTTTTTTGGCTCAAAATGGCCTCTGCTCCTCATGTGCATCAAGTTAATAGATTGTATATTTTATGGGTTAAAGTGTAATTTAAGTACTAGTTTTACATCTTTATTTCATGTAACAGGGTTGAGTTGGTCAGCTCAACAGTCCCCACCTGACTTTAAAAAAACAACTAAATAAAGATATAAAAGGATGTGATTACTTGCTTGTTTCTGTACCATGCAGTTGAAAATTGTTGAATGATGTCACTTCCTTTTAATGATGGCACATAAGGGTGGACTGACCATTTTTATTGGCAGAGTTTGGTTGGCGTGACGGGGTTGAGTGTAGACTGAGGGAGAGAGCTAAATTGTGTGATTTTAATCAATAGTCATGCATTTATTTGATAAAAATACTTTCTCAACAAGATAACACAAATATATGTTTGTATTAATGGCAAAAGTTAATTTTAATATGAATTTCCCAAGTAAAAATTAAGGGAAACGGCTGGGGGATATGACACAATTCTTAGTGTTAGTTAAAAAATAAGATTTTTTAATAATAAAGTTTAAATTAATGCTGTACTTATTTGAATTCATTATACTGAACATTTCAATTTATATACAAAATCTTTTAAAATTTAATTTTGGTGACCCAATACTTGAAATATAATATAAAAAGTCAGAGGGACTGAAATATTACTCTAGCCCAAGAATGACTCGTATCTTTGTGCATTCATGTTGCCATTGGCAAAATACAATTGTGTTCATTGTGTAGCTTATGCCTGCCTGCCTGCCCATACCATAACCCCACCTCCACCATGGAGGTGGGGTGCACAACGTTGACATCAGCAAACCGCCATACACGTGGTCTGCGTTCGTGAGGCCGGTTGGACGTCCTGCCAAATTCTCTAAAACGACATTGGTAGGGAAATGAACATTCAATTATCTGGCAACAGCTCTTGTGGACATTCCTGCAGTCAGCATGCCAATGTTATGCTCCCTAAAACTTTAGACATCTGTGGCATTGTGTTGTGTGACAAAACGACACGTTAGTGGCCTTTTAATGTCCCCAGCACAAGGTGCACCCGTGTAATGATCATACTGTTTAATTAGCTTCTTGATATGCCACACCTGTCAGATGGATGGATTATCTTAGAAAAGGAGAAATGCTCACTAACAGGGATGTAAACAAATTTGTGCATAACATTTTAGAGAAATAAGCTTTTTTTTGTGCATATGGAACATTTCTGGGATCTTTTATTTCAGCTCATGAAACATGGGACCAACACTTTACATGTTGCGTTTATATTTTTTCAGTGTATATATTTGTGATGGGATGTATAGACAGTATGTGATTCTTCAACCGCAAGGGGGCGCTGTGATACCATTCCATTGCGGACGTTCCCCTTTGAAATTAATAACATCCGGTGCAACGCAGTGTACTGCTCAGATGTAATGTGAGTCAGAGGGTGATATCTTATTCTCAGAAAAGAATGCACCCCAAAACATTAAGGCCCCCATCTGAGGGGGATTATATACCTCAAAACATGAGTTATACACTTAATATACATTTTAAAATTGTGACAATGATACAGGTACAGTTAGACTACCCATGTGTAACTCTGTGTTGTTGTTTTTGTCGCACTGCATTGCTTTATCTTGGCCAGGTCGCAGTTGTAAATGAGAAATTGTTCTCAACTGGCCTACCTGGTTAAATAAAGGTAAAATAAAAAAATAAAAACATACAAGCTGATGTACCTGGATACAGCCCGCCAAGTAAGCCTGAGTCAACAGGACCCTAACATGGGGGCCGGCGTCCCTGATGGCTCACCAAAGGCGATGGATAAACCCCCGAGGTGCCAACGTAATTAGAACAGTAAAAAAAAAAAATTGTCATACCCGTGGTATTTCAGCCAATCAGAATTCAGGGCTAGAACACCCGATTTATAATCCTAAATGATTAATTACAACTGTGTGCTGCCCCTTTTGCCATGGTTGCTGCTAGGGTTTAAAAATCAACTTTTTCTTGTGCTAGCGACCCAGACAGATATTCAACAATCCTGGACCTCCATGTCATGAATAAAAGAGGAGGTCTGGTCCAGGGGGGAAACATTATTTTTGTAGAGCTCCCATCTACCCTCTGTGTATGTTAGATAAAGAGAGAACAGCTCTTGAGTGGCGCAGCTGTCTAAGGCACTGCATCTCAGTGCAAGAGGTGTCACTGCTGCCCCTGGTTCAAATCCAGGCAGTGATTGGGAGTCCTATAGGGTGGTGCACAGTTGTCTGGTTTTGGCCGGGGTAGGCTGTCGTTGTAAATAAGAATTTGTTCTTAACTGATTTGCCTAGTTAAATGAAGGTTACATTTGAAAAAGAGAGGAGAGAAAAAAAGAAAGCTTCTCTTAATACTTCGCAGAGAAAAATAAAACCATGGGTATGTGGCTGCCTTAATGAAGGGAAGAAATCACGGTGTTGCATAATTTCTTCCAGAATACAAAGTAAATACGGTTGTTTTAAAATTGTGACGTGCAGACAGTGTAAGCAGGGTAGGCAGTAAAAATGCTTGTCTGTAAAGCAAAATTATATTAAAATTTTAAAAAATATTTTGCTTTCTAATGTTTTTTCTCAATGATTCTGGTGGTTAATATGCTCGAAATCGCAAAATTTGCTAAAACTGCATCAAAACTTCAGAAAAAGTGCCACGGTATGAATGACTTTCTTCCCAGACATTCAAATTGTTGACGTGCGTGGCCATTGCTGCTTTGCCTAAATGACATTTGTTGCATTGAGCAGTTCTCTTTCAAGTATTTGTTTCGGTTTTTCACTAATGGGGTACACCCCCAGCGTATTCGTCAGAAGCCGTTATTACATTACGCCAGCCATGATTGGCTGGACGTCGAGACTCGTGCGTCGGGGAAGGGTGCCCCTCCTTCCCTGTAAAAGGTCTCTGAGTCATTCAAACACCTCTTCTTGCTTTTCATCAGAAAGCTTACCTCGACACGACTGCATTTTCCAGAACTAGCTAAACTGTCCACAGACGTGAGCTTACAACGCGCTCCTCTCGGGACTGTGCGGTGGTAACAATTTTCCTTTTCCTTCACCATAGTTAGAGAAATTATTACATGGAGGAACGGGTACACATGTGACCTGGTTCACAACCAAGTAAACTGTATCCAAACAGTGACTAGTCGTTAGCAAGCTAGCCACCACGCTAGCTAACCTTTGTGGTTTTACTTCGACAAGAAATGTTCTCACTAGCTACACCAAGCTATCTTTTCAAACCTGTTGTTTCGGAAACGGTATCCGGCCATCACACTGAGTACCACCATCAGAGATAACCCACTAATTACTTTATCTCAGTCTAGCCTACCATGCAAATTCTGTTCTGACAGCTAAAAACATAGCATCCAAGCTATGGTGACAAAAGCATCTCCCACCCCAAATGAGTAGAAGCTCCCGGCACAAATCTGCTCCTGCGGAAAAAAGATATTGGCCAAAGACATCCACTCGGTGTGCTCTGCTTGCCTTGGGCTGCAACATGCCCAGGAAAACTTAGCCTCCCCTGGCTCCTGTCCACACTGTGCCCTCTTCACTATGAAGAGCCTCCATTGCAGGCTAGCACGCCAACCTAGCCTGAGTCAACATGGATTCCCCACAGCGAATCGTGGAGCAACGGCTAGCTGGGGCGACCATGACAACGCCTTTGCCCCACTGTTGGAGGACTCCAGCAACGAATTCGCAGGCCTCCCTGCCAGGCGTCCTGATTGGAGACGATAACGACTCCACAGAGTTTTCCGACAGCCTCCTCAACATCCCAAATGCTATATAGCCCTAAATAGCATCATTGATGATATATGAATGATAAAGTATGGTTACATTTAATTTGCTCTGTTAAACCTACCCTTTGGGATAACTTTGATAGCAACAGTGAATCTATTAAGTGGAGATTTCTCAACCATCATTCTTATGATAGCACGTTGGAAACAGTCGGTGACAAATATCCACTTACTGGAGAGTTGATTTAGCTATAGATACCCTTTGGTCTCCCATCCAGGGTTTTAATGATGTAAACACAAATCAATTAACACTTAGGGAGTTATCACCAACAGCTAAAACAAATAAACATCAAAGATGTGGTTAAACCATTAAAAAAAATGTAAAAAATAAAAATACATTTTGTTTCAAAAAGTCCAGCAATGCAATTACATTGAACATTACACAAGGCTGTGAATAGGGTAGCTTTTCCCTGAGCTGGAGGAAGAATGGTTCTTGCCTCTGCCTGCCGAAGGTACTGCATATTGGTTCCAACCTTAAAAGTAACATTGAAGAAAGTTAGCGGGTCTGTTAGGAAATGCCTTTGTCACACCATCTGGATAAGGACATTTCTGCGGTGCGTCAAAAATACTCTAAATTAGGGAGATGGGAAACTCAATTCTAATTATTATATTGCTCTTTCATTTACAAATCTCATGGCCTGACTATGAGACATGGCTGTATCTAGGGGGATTTTTATTTAGCTGAGCCTACCTAGCTAGTAATTACTGTGAACTTTAGAGTGTGTCATCCTGCAGCACAGCATTTTGGGGAAAGTTGAGGTCAGGTCCAATATTGGCTATGCAACTAAGAGGGAAAGAGGTTGGACCATCCTAGAGTAATATAATACTATACATACAATTTAGCAGATGCTTTTATCCAAAGCAATTTACAGTCAGTCATGCGTGCAAATATTTTTACGTGTGGCTGGTTCCAGCAATCAAACTCACTATCCTGGTGTTGCAATGTTCTACAAGTTAAAAATGCTTTGTGAAACCTCAATTTAATATGATTAATAATGCCTTTATTAAGTGATGCTTATGACACCCTTTAGAATATTTGACATTGGTGGTTATGTCACACTGTTACACCACATTTAGAAACCCTTTATAGAGCATGACATACGGTTATAGATTTGTGACACATTTATGTAGTGTTTATGAAGGCTTCATGAAGGCTTTATAAGCTGCACGTCATTCAAAGCGGGACTGGGATGGTAAATATATTTGAAAATGTGTGAATGTGTTTGCTTTTGGAATGAATGTAAACAGCTCTATTCAACGAAGAGATTATTTGAAATCAGGTAACTTTTTACAATTTTAGTGCACAGATATTATTTTCTTGTGATTAATGGCATTTTCTGAAAGCGTTCAAAATACACTAAAAACATCCTAGATTCATAATCAATACAGCTAAAAATAACAATGTGGTGTCAAAACAAGTTGACATTGATGTTAAAGACAGGGTGTTGTATCAATTTACCAGATTTTGCTAACTGTTACTTTGGACAAAATCAAGACATCAATATTATTGTAATGTTTTTTACAGAAGAAATCTTAAATTACAGTTTATTCTGATTATTCTGATTTAAATTGCAAATTCTGCAACTATTTTCATTAAAAAAATGTAAAAGTTTGGCAGCCCTATTTTGAACTGAACAGTCAATATTCTTAGATGAGAGAAATTGATAATAGACATTGGTGTCGGCCCTCTTGGTCTAATGGTAAAGTTTTCTGCTGTAGGAGGCCTAGGTTCTAATCCAGCTGATTACAAAAGCACATGTGAAATTTAGAATATCACATGTGAAATGTTGGGAAGCCACATGTATGAGTCATGTGAAAAATACATTTGAAACTTTACACGTGTCTGAAAACCAAGTGTCTGACATGAAAAAATATATATTTTCCAGTGATTTTGAATTATTTTCTTTTGTAAGGGAAGCTTTGTGTCATTTACCTGTAAACCCTATCTATGTCGTGACAAAGGAGAGATGTGATTTGTGCGTGCTTGATTGAATTCAGCCCTTCAGTCTCTGTCACAAAAAGTAAAAATAACATTTACTTTCATAATTCATAGCTCTAAATTAATAACATTAACTGCCTCTAACCACAATTTCAACATTTATATGCCAATGTATTTTCTACAACAACACACTCACTCATTCATTATACATTATAAACAAGCTAGTTCCAGTGACTCCTAGGCCTAAAGACGACGAGAGATGATTGACATAAGGAAAAGACCGACTATCAGCTGATCAGAGCAAATAATGGAGCTAGCTAGTTAGCTATGCTGTCGAAACAAACCCGTTTTTACTTGATTTGAGTTTGTTCTGCTGCTGACATCTGACTCTTACTAACAAGCAGACAAAATGCCCAATTGTTTGTCCCTAACAGTGAGAAACACTGATGAGAGATCCACCTCAAAAGAAGCCTACTAGTATTCAAGTCCCCCTGCCCAGCGCCTGCAGCCAGTGGCCACTGCATGCAAGTCAAATGAGTGCACTCTTGGGGCAGGAGGGTGTGGGACTGGGAATTTTCTGAGGTTCAAGAGCTTATGAAATTAGCTAGTTTGATGTGCAATTCTACCGAGCTGCGAAGGCACCTTTTCATAGGAGGTTTTACCCTCGTATGAAAAGCAGGTGCTTCCAGTAATTGTATTTCTATGGATGAAACACCATCAAGAATATTCTCCGCCCTCAGCTCTCCAGCCATGGCTCTGCAAATGTGCACTAATGATGTTGTGATTATCCACCTGAGTGGCGAGTGGCTAACCACAGGGTAATTACCATGGCTGGCCTCTTAGTAGGCTTCCTGAGCCATGGGCCTAGGCCTTGGAGATGAACAACCCACTGGGCACACCACGTCATTTCAACGTGGATAATTGGGTAATATTTGGTTGATATGTTGATCAATGACATTACACCCTATATTCAACCACAATGTCTGATTTTTGGTTTAGCTTTCACCAAAATGTCTATGACTGCACTTTCAATCATTTAAAAGCACAGCAAGATCAAATGCCAGCAGCATACCACCCTGCATACCACTGCAGGCTTGGTTCTGAAGCTAAGCAGGGTTGGTCCTGGTCAGTCCCTGGATGGGAGACCAGATGCTGCTGGAAGTGGTGTTGGAGGGCCAGTAGGAGGCACTCTTTCCTCTGGTCTAAAAAATATCCCAATGCCCCAGGGCAGTGATTGGGGACACTGCCCTGTGTAGGGTGCCGTCTTTCGGATGGGACGTTAAACGGGTGTCCTGACTCTCTGAGGTCATTAAAGACTTATCGTAAGAGTAGGAGCACTTATCGTAAGAGTAGGGGTGTTAACCCCGGTGTCCTGGCTAAATTCCCAATCTGGCCCTCAAACCATCATGGTCACCTAATAATCCCCAGTTTACAATTGGCTCATTCATCCCCCTCCTCTCCCCTGTAACTATTCCCCAGGTCGTTGCTGCAAATGAGAACGTGTTCTCAGTCAACTTACCTGGTAAAATAATGGTAAAATAAAAAAAATAAAAAAAATGGAAATACAATGTTGAGATCGGTGTGGAAATAGTTGAGATCGGTGTGGAAGAACTTGACTTGCCTGCACAGAGCCTCGACCTCAACCCCATCGAACACCTTTGGGATGAATTGTAAATCCGACTCCGAGCCAGACCTAATCGCCCAACATCAATGCCCGACCTGTGAAAATACAATGTTCGATTTTGTATTTATTTATACAACAGATTAATGTGTTATCACTGTGCTTCATCTAATGGCAAAACCAAATTACCTGGATTGCAGTTGAGATTACATTAAGGTGATCAATGCCGTTTGAGATTCTGCAGAGATTATTACAGCAATTGTGAAAATCTCCACAGACCAGCGACAACCTATGCATGCTATCTTGAACATGATTATATAATACATTTGTAAAATGTGAATGGATGTGTTACTCATTTTAAGGTTGAATGTTACATTAGTTTGTTAGATTACATATTTAGCCTATATATACAGCATATAGGCCATTTGCTGTATTACAAAAGTTATATTGAATATTGAACATTTAAAGGACTTGTACACTATGTATACAAAATTATATGGACACCCCTTCAAAGTAGTGGATTCGGTTATTTCAGCAGCACCTGTTGCTGACAGGTGTATGAAATCGAGCACACAGCCATGCAATCTCCATAGACAAACATTGGCAGTAGAATGGCCTTACTGAAGAGCTCAGTGACTTTCAACGTGGCACAGTCATGGGAGGTCACCTTTCCATCAAGTAAATTCATCAAATTTCTGCCCTGCTAGAGCTGCCCCGGCCAAATGTAAGTGATTGTATAATGAAGTGGAAACATCTAGAAGCAATAATGGCTCAGCTGTGAAGTGGTAGGCCACACAAGCTCAGAGAATGGGGATGCCGAGTGCTGAAGCGTGTAGTGCGTAAACAACATCTGTCTTCAGGTGCAACACTCACTACTGAGTTCCAAACTGCCTCTGGAAGCAATATCAGCACAATATCTTTTAGTCGGAAGCTTCATGAAATGAGTTTCCTTTGCCAAGCAGCCGCACGCACACAAGCCAAAGATCACCATGCACAATGGCTGGAGTGGTGTAAAACTTGCCGCCATTGGACTTTGGAGCAGTGGAAACACATTTTATGGAGTAATGAATGACGTTTCACCATCTGGCAGTCCGACAGACGAATCTGGGTTTGGCAGATGTAAGGAGAACGCTATCTGCCCCAATGCATTATGCAAACTGTAAAGTTTGGTGGAGGAGGAATAATGGTCTAGGGTTTTTTCCTGTTTCAGCATGACAATGCCCCTGTGCACAAAGTGAGGTCCGTACAGAAATAGTTGAGATCGGTGTGGAAGAACTTGACTTGCCTGCACAGAGCCCTGACCTCAACCCCATCGAACACCTTTGGGATGAATTGTAAATCCGACTCCGAGCCAGACCTAATCGCCCAACATCAATGCCCGACCTCAATATTGCTTCTGTGGCTGAATGGAAGCAAGTCCCCACAGCAATGTTCCAACAGCTAGTGAAAAACCTTCCCAGAAGAGTGGAGGCTGTTATAGCAGCAAAGGGAGGACCAACTCCATATTAATGCCCTTGATTTTGGAATGAGACGTTCGAAGAGCAGGTGTCCACATGCTTTTGGTCATGTAGTGTATCTCTTCTGCTTGGATAGTTCCATCTGTGCCACTGACTTAGTCTGGTTTTAATTCCAGTTTGTCTACCAAAATAATAAATGGATTCTTGTCTCCATCTCTACCAAAAATCGAAGTTAAAGAATACGACTAAATCAAATCAAACGGTCACACTTTATTTGGGTAGTCCACCTGTATGCTCTACAGACTGTCATGCTATCAACAAACAACATCTGTTGATAAGCAACTGCTGCTAAGGTTAAGGTAAGGTTTAGAATAAGGGTAAGGGTTAAGGTTAGGGTATGCACGTGCATCTCCAATGGTATTTTTGCGTCTTAGATGGAATGTGTTCGAGGGCATCAGTGTGCTATGCACATACCAGTTGGCGCACTAGCTCTGGTCCAGGTTGTTATGTTAGTGCGTTAGTATCATAGTGTTCGAAGTTTAGTTTTGAGAATTTTTGGAAAAATCACTACAACCAAGCAACCACTATTTATTGTGCTTTTCACCTTGATAAATTGACTACACTGTACTACCAGCAATGATATTGAAAACGAACCCCTTTTGTCTGTGCTACCGCTACTTTTAATATGAAATGTAATTTCACCACCCTGTGTTGGTGGCAGTACAATCCTCTCTGGCATCATTTGACATCCTGCCTAATCTCGTATGTCTCACACTCTCTGTGTCATGAGAAGATATATTTTTTTTATTATTTTTTTTTCACCTTTATTTAACCAGGTAGGCTAGTTGAGAACAAATTCTCATTTGCAACTGCGACCTGGCCAAGATAAAGCATAGCAGTGTGAACAGACAACAACACAGAGTTACACATGGAGTAAACAATAAACAAGTCAATAACATGGTAGAAAAAAAGAGAATCTATATACAATGTGTGCAAAAGGCATGAGGTAGGCAATAAATCGAATAATTACAATTTAGCAGATTAACACTGGAGTGATAAATCATCAGATGATCATGTGCAAGAAGAGATACTGGTGTGCAAAAGAGCAGAAAAGTAAATAAATAAAAGCAGTATGGGGGTGAGGTAGGTAAATTGGGTGGGTAGTTTACAGATGGACTATGTACAGCTGCAGCGATCGGTTAGCTGCTCGGATAGCAGATTTTTAAAGTTGTTGAGGGAGATAAAAGTCTCCAACTTCAGAGATTTTTGCAATTCGTTCCAGTCGCAGGCAGCAGGAGCCAGACCCTATCGGATATATGAGTGTTAAGTACGGTCTCATTTAATTTGTCCTATTAAACCTACCCTTTGGAATGATTTTGATAGCAACAGTGAATCTACATGTGTCGTTTTTAAGTGGAGATCTCTCAACAATCATTCTCATGGTAGCACATTGGTAATAGCTTTAGCAGGATTATTTCTCTTCACAACTGCCTATGTGATTATTGCAGCTCAATGGGTGTAACTTTTGTTGACAATTTCGATACCTTTGGAAACAAAACACGTGTCATAAGGAGGATGGGATCCACCCAAATTTGGGTTCCTGGATCTTTTCACAGCATTATAGGCTGCGTTGAGACAATGGCTTATCAATGACCCAACCCCAGCTAAGTTAATACCTACCATTGTGTTGCTGAGTCATAATAATGATTTAGCAAATGTACATTATAACAGGGGCATTGGCAGACACAATGTAAGTAATCTAATTTATGTCACTCTAACTGCCCTGAATGCCTCTGCTGATCCTACAGCTATTGTATGCAGTAATCATATGACTATGAACCAGATTTATGCTGTTACCACTGAGGCGGTGTGCCCTAGAAGGAGGTGGAGGTGTTGCTGTTTATATTCAGAACCACATTCCTGTAAAGCTTAGAGAGGATCTCATGTTAAAAACTGTTGAAGTAACATGGCTACAGGTTAACCTGCCTCACCTAAAGCCCATTCTTGTGTGAAGCTGCTACAGACCACTAAGTGCTAACAGTCAGCATCTGGATAACATTGTGAATTGCTTGATAGTATATGTGATATTAACAGAGAGCTATATTCTCTGGATGATTTAAATATTGACTGGATTTCATAAAGCTGCCTACCCCCCAAAAAGTCTCAAACTGTGCTCAAACTGTAACCAGTGCCTGCAACCTGGTTCAGGTTATCAGTCAACCTGCCAGGGTAGTTATAAACAGCACAGGAATGAAATCATCAACATATATTGATCAGCTCCTCACTAGTGCTGCAGAAATGTGCTTTAAAGCAGTATCCAGATCCATCGGATGTACAGTGGTTGCTCAACTAAAAGTTTTGAGATTATGCTGCTGGACTCATAGATAATTTGTAGTTTAGTATGGTGCCCGGCGTCACTACTTCATTGCTCCAGACCAGCGCAAGGGGGAGTTAGAGCACTGATTATGCTTTTGGGTCCCAAGGCGCTAATTTGTCTCTAACTGACAATGAATGGGCGACATGAACCAAATAGAAACTGATAATTGTGCATGACTTCAAAATTGAATTTCAATGAACTCAATGATGAGGATGAAGAAGGTGATTGTATTTAGAACAATAGTGAAAGAATTGCTATTCCTCTGTCCTGCACCTTGAAAAATATACTTCTTATCCTCAACAGTATTTCTTACTAAAACTGTCGTTACACTAAGGTTTTTATTCTAAGAGAAACGAAAATGTTAAATTATATTCTATGATATTCTTAAGTGATGTCTGCTAAATAATCAAGTTGATGGCTCAGTCAGAGCCTCGGCACCTACATAAAGCTGAGTGACTCACTCATCCTGGCTTTGCATCAAAATAAATAAGTACCAACATTTTTGGTACTTCCCGCTAGCGGGACACCTTTCAACAACATCCGGTGAAATTGAAGCGCGCCAAATTCAAATGACAAAATCGTAATATTAAACATTCATGAACATACAAGTGTCTTACATCATTTAAAAGCTTAACTTCTTGTTAATCCAACTGCGTCGTCAGATTTCAAAAAGGCTATACGGCAAAAGCATACCATGTGATTATCTGAGGACAGCGCCCCACATCAAAATACTATTTCAACCAGCACACGCGTCACAAAAATCACAAATAGCGATAAAATAAATCACTTACCTTTGAAGATCTCACTCTGTTTGCAATCCCAAGGGTCCCAGCTACACAATGAATGTTTGTTTTGTTCGACAAAGTCCTTTATATCCAAAAAAACTCTGTTTAGTTGGCGCCATTGGTTTCAGCAATCCACTCCTTCAACATGCATACAAAGGAATCCAAAAAGCTACCGGTAAACTTTGTCCAAACAAGTCAAACAATGTTTCTAATCAATCCTCAGGTAGCCTAATATGTAAAGAAATGATAATACTTCAGACGGAAATGTTCATTAGAAAAGGAAAATAATGAAGAGTGCGCCATCATTCACGCGCGCCAAAAGCCTACCTTTCCTGATGAGCACACCTTGGAAAAACTACAATTACTTGTTCGTTTTTCAAGAAACAAGTCTGATCCCCTGTATAAAGACTGTTGACATCTAGTGGAAGCCATAGGAACTGCAATCTGGGAGCTATTTTTTTGTATACCCTATAGGCTTGCATTGAACGGCCTGTGACTTCCCCCCCCCAAAATTACACCTGCCATATCAGTTCCTTCATACTCACAGACATTATTTGAACAATTTTAGAAACTTCAGAGTGTTTTCTATCCAATGCCACCAATTATATGCATATCCTAGGATATCCTATATGCATATCCTGCCTGAGTAACAGGCAGTTTATTTTGGGCACGTCAGTCAGCCTGAAATTCAGGATACTGCCCCCTAACCTTAAGAATTATGTCCCGCAGTTGACAGCGCATGTCAGAGCAAAAATCAATCCATGAAGTTGAATTAATTGTCCAAAGAGCTCTAAGACATGATTGTGTCGAGGCACAGATCAGGGGAAGAGTACCAAAACATGTATGCAGCATTGAAGGTCCCCAAGAATACAGTGTCCTCTATCATTCTTAAAGTGAAGCTGTTTGGAACCACCAAGACTCTTCCTAATGCTGGCAGCCTGGACAAACGGAGCAATCAGGGGAGAAGGGTCAGGGAGGTGACGAAGAACCCAATGGTCACTCTGACAAGCTCTAGAGCTCCCCTGTGGAGATGGGAGAACCTTCCAGAAGGACAACCATCTCTGCAGCACTCCACCAATCAGGCCTTTTCTGGTAGAATGGCCAGACGGAAGCTAATCCTCAGTAAAGCCTGGATGACAGCCCGCTTGCAGTTTGCCAAAAGGCACTTATGTAGACAGGTGTGTCCCTTTCCAAATCATATCCAATCAATTGAATATACCGCAAGTGGACTCTAATCAAGTTGTAGAAACATCTAGAATGATCAATGGAAACAGGATGCACCTGAGCTCAATTTTGAGTGTCATGGCAAAGGGTCTGAATACTTATGTAAATAAGGTATTTCTGTTTTCTATTTTTAATATATTTAGCACCAATTTCAACACCTGTTTTCACTTTGTCATTATATGTAGATTACTGAGATTTGTTTTAAAAACTATTATATAATAAGGTTGTAACGTAACAAAATGTGGAAAAAGTCAATGGTCTGAACACTTTCCAAAGGCTAGATGCAATTAAGGATTTCAGTTTTAAAGATGCACTCTATCAATTGTTTTTTTCTCTCACTTTTCCTGTTGAAATACAATATCTCATGTATGAATATAATAATGAACACACACTTAAGGTTAAAAATGTTTTGTTTTTTTTGCAAAATAGTGTTCTTTAGACACAAGTGCAAACCTCAAGGAGTTGGTCTGATGCTGCCCTCTGATGCCCCCCTTGCTTGCAGGAACAACAGAGGAGCAATAGCGAACAGAAGAAGAAAGTCCCCCACTTGTGCAATGTCATGAGGATACCTGGACCACCTACTGAGATGTGACTTTTGTGAAGTATATCAGGTGATAAATGAGCTGATAAGCAGACTGAAGTGGGACTTTAATTGAAAAAGTAAATCACAAATTTCAGTTATCGGGATATTTGGTTCATAGGACTTTCGAAAGAGTTATGTAGCAGGTTTTTAGGTCCACACACTAGATTTAGATCAGCTAAGACAGATATGACTTGAGCTCTAAAATCTGTACAGACTCAACTTTCCTTCGTCAGTGTATGGGTGTGTCTGAAATGGCACCCTATTCCTTATAGTGCCCTTCTTTTCACCAGGTAAAATAATTAAATAAAGAAGTAGTCTACAATACTGGGGTATCATTTTGGATACACATATATCCTACTACATTATATTGGCCCTTTCAGCAGGGTAGTTAGAGACATTTTGTCTGTGTCGTCTGTCTTGTTACCATTATCTTCCTATCTTCAGCTCTGGCCAGGGAGTCACAGCCTCGGGGGTCCAGAAAAAACCCAGTTTGGTGAAAAATGGTGAAGTTTGGTGAACGGTCCAGCTTGGTGAAAAATGGGGTCCCTTGGACCAACTCCAATGCCGAGGACATCAGGGGTAGGGGGTAATGATTAGTGGGTTATGTAGCACTAGCCAGGGGTACCCTAGGATAAGGGGGTTCTCCGGAGCAGTGATCAACAGAAAACTAAGAGTCTCAGAGTGGTTCACCCAACCTGCAGTAGAATGGGCTTGGTCTGATATTTCACCTGACTGGAGCCAATGGGGAATCCATCGAGGGCTTGAATCTGCAGAGGGATGGGACATTCATGCAGGGGATATGTAACTCTCTGGCGAAGACTTGATCAATTAAATTATCCTTGGCCCCAGAGTCCACAAAGGCTTGAATCTGGTGCTAATAGTTGTCCCAGTGGAGGTTTGTGGGTAGTAACAGACGGTGATTGGGTAGCCGGGAAGTAACTGCACAGCTCATCAGGGTCATCAGGGCCATCAGGCTCATCTGTCCTGGCGAGGCCTGCCGTTTCCCACCAGCTCTGGGTAGGTAGCACGGAAATGGCCAAGACCTCTGCCCGTAGAGGCAGCAGCCTTCACACATGTGCCTGTGGGCTCAGACAGCTGCATGGGATCCTCCATGCTGGACTCGGTGGGCTTGGGGTGCTCAGGAAAACGGAATGCTAGAGTGGTGTCAAAAGTGTTCTGTCACACCCATTCCCAGATGTGGTCAATCCTGATTGCCAACGTTATCAGGGACTCAAGGTCCTCTCCCAGTTCCCGAGCAGCCAGGTCATCTTTGATGGAGTTAGACAGACCCTGGTGGAAAGTGGTAACCAGTGCCTCCGTATTTCTCCCACTCTCGGCGGCGAGGGTGTGGAACTCAATGGCGGAGTCAGTCACTGGTCTGGCCCCTTGGCATAGGTTGAACAGTCGGCTGGCTTCTCGTCTGCCGAGTGGGTGGTTGAAGACTCGTCGCAGCTCAGCAGTGAGCTGCGAGATGGTGGCTGTTGTTCCCACACAGCCATTGCCCATTCCAGGGCCTTGCCTGAGAGTAGAGAGATGATGTAGGTGATCATGGCCCGATCGGTGTGGAATGAGGAGGACTGTAGCTCGAACACCAGAGAACACAGGTGTGAGGAACCCCTTGCATCCTCCTGGGTGGCCGTCATACCGCTCGGGGGCTGGGATCTTGGGTTCCCATTGCAGGTTCCTGGAAAAACCACGACAATGTCTGTAGCACTGGGCGATGAGACCTGTGCATTGGTTCCTCCTGGGTTGGGGGCGTGCCATGGTTGGAGGTACTTGGCAAGTGCCCGAAGGGTCCCGGAGATTTGGGAGAGCTGTTCTTGCTGCCGTCCTAACAGTGCTCCTTGGTGGGCTACCACATTCCAGATCTGGGTGATCTCTGCTAGGTCCATGTTGTGGCAGAAGCTTGCTGTGACGTGGTAAGGTTGGACCCGGGTGCAGAGAAGAGACCAGACCAGGAATCAGTGGTTAAGGATAAATATAATACTTTACTGAGAAACAGTAGCCGCAGGATCACAGTACACTTGATAAAACAACAAACACTAAGTCTCAAAAACTCACTCAGGAAACAAACAAACACACATGGTAAACAATTCAAGCTTCTGCAAAGGACCACAGAAACACACCTCTTTTAACAGAGACACAATCATGAAATAATAAGACACCTGAGTCCAATAAAAGTCTCTAGGGTGGTCTCTACCGCCCTCTAGTGCCAGGAGGAACCATGACAGTGTGTGCTGAAATTGCCATAGGAACATGGGAGATACTATACAATGTTGTATTTTTTCTCTGCAGGAGACTACATCTCTGTGCTGGAGATTCTAAAGATTTGGAACCATGCATTACATAACCAAGTAGAGAGGGTATGGTGGCTGTTTCCTGCTTGTGGTGAAGAGCTGATGACATTTTCCCCTGTATTCTGGTCGAGCAGCCTCCGCAGAGCCCTAACGGGGAGACTGACCTTCGACAAGGTCAGCATCTGTAGGGTTTATGAGCGTCATTATGGAGAAGTACCACCTGTCAACCCCTGGTTGTCGAAACACAAGCAAATGCTCTGAAAGTCAAAGTGTGGGGAGGTGTTATGGTCCTGTGTGGCTCAGTTGGTAGAGCATGGCGCTTGCAATGCCAGGGTTGTGGGTTCAATTCCCACGGGGGGACCAGGATGAATATGTATGAACTTTCCAATTTGTAAGTCGCTCTGGATAAGAGCGTCTGCTAAATGACTTAAGTGTAAATCTTATTAATACTGGTATTGAACGATGAGACTAACGTGTGGGAATTGATGGTCCTGTTCTGGGTTGCTGTGGGGGGTGACAGGGCTTTAGCAGCTTGCATTGGAGACTTTTTTTTACTATCTTTGACTCTCTCTTTCTGTCTGTGTGCCTCATGAGAACACCAATCCAGACACTAGGTCAGGATTCTCATTGCATCTTTAATCAAATGCATTTATAAAACCCTTTTTACATCAACAGTTCTCACAAAGTGTTTTACAGTAGCCCGGCCTGGACCAAAGCGCAAGCAGAAGCACAGTGGCAAAGGACAAACTCTGTAGAATTACTCTTTAATGTAATCTTTCACACCACATTTACTGCAAAGCCCAGGTTGATATTTAACCACCCACAGAGATAACACATTATATGGTAATAGGTCTACTCAATTTATTGTAGGCCTATGTGTAGTCCTTCAATGATGCAGGTCTGTTGGGTAACAAATACCACAGGTTGGAAAGATACAACCCAATGTGCAAGATAAAGCAGTTTCATGTGTTCAATCCCTGAAACAAAATGTGATCTAAACACACTCATATGATGCCAATACTAAATTACGCTATTTGATCCTGAGTCGGAGCCCGTCGCTGTAGCCTTGGTACCACAGTAGGATTGGGTCATCTCTCTGTCTTTGTCTTTGGCCGTGTGTGTAGAGGACGTCTGTGTGCGGAGGATGGCTGACTGGCTGTCATGGCGTGTTGTCTTTGTCCGGCAGATCCCTGTGCCCTGCGGGGACGCTGGCCTCTGTGCTGACAAAGCTTTTTAATATTTCACTGTATGGCAAGCGCACCATATGCTACCCTGTCATTCGCCCCTCATGAATTATACATCCAAAAATGTAGTTAGAGTGGGAAAATATGTGCATTTAGCACTCCTGGTGGGTCTTATTTCAGCCACTCTCTCTCTCTCTTTCAGAATAACAATTGTTTCATTGTGGATGAGCGAGCCAGAGGAATGGCTATAAAGCTTTGGTAGAGGAGCATAGAAGATGTGATAAGGGAGTTTTACATGAACGTGGGTAAGATCTTGACATTATGAAATGTGTGAACAGTGGCTCACAGCATATTATCACTTACATCTGTCTTTTTGAAAATATGACAGCAACCATGTTCTATTGTGCACACTGACCTAGACCCACATTATACAATGGCAGACTGGATCTTCAACATCACGAATAATCAACATGCAGGATTTGGGAATGCTATTAATAATTCACATCCAGATGTATCTTGAAAGAGTGATACAGAAGACAGGGTTAAGTGCTGCCCATTCATCAATGTGCCAAATGCTTTTATGAAGGTAATGAATTGGATACAGCAGCTTTATACTGTGTTAAGACTGTAAGGGGAGAAGTATAGGGGAGGTTGGGCAAGTTTTCATGAACCAATTAAGACTGTCTATTGCTACAGGTTTTGTGCATCCAGGCATGCTTGGCCTTTTGGGGCGTAATGGAAAACTTTGCCTGTAGCCCAAGGCAGTGAGAACCAGAAATGTCCTGTTACCAGCTTTTACACCCTGACCATGTTAGTTACTTTCCCCTTGAGAGATGAAACCTGATTTGTTTAATTTAATCAATTGAGTCAAACAATGAGAGAGTAGATATGTTTGGATATGATTAGAAAAAGATATGTAGGACTGGGATTCAAACCAACTTGTGTCAACATCGCACTGCACTTGATTTGCAGAAAATTCCAAGGATGTTGGCTCAAACATAAATTACATTTTGGTTATTTAGCTGACGCTCTTATCCAGAAAGACTTAGTCATATCAAAATGTATTGAAGTCTTCACTTACTGTGTTAAATACACAAGTATGTTGAATAATGTGGCAGTGTAATGTCCAGCATGTGGTTGGGTTAGGCTCGGCAGTACTGCGTTTACCCTACACAAACAGGGGGGGGGGGGGGGGGGGGGTAAAATTAGATGATTTGGCACCTATTGATAGTGTTTCAGAGGGCAGATATGCAGAAGGATCAGAGATGCATAGAATAACAAACCCAACCCTAGGCCTGACAACTGTGAATTTTCCTCATAATACTTTTTCTTAGTAGTTCAAAGAAATTATGCCACAGTTTTCTTCAGTTATTCAAAATTCTGATTATGGAATCCAATTTAAACAGCAATGAAATTCTGCTATCATCGAAAAATACTTGCGGGATGAAATTGACAATAATTGTAGACTGCTAGACAGGAGAGCACCTGACCGGTTGCATCACCGCCTGGTTTGGCAACTGCTTGGCATCTGACCGTAAGGCGCTACAGAGGGTAGTGCATACAGCCCAGTACATCACTGGGGCCAAGTTTCCTGCAATCCAGGTGGTGTCAGAGAAAAGCCCATAAAATTGTCAGAGCCTCCAGTCACCCAAGTCATAGACAGTTTTCTCTGCTACCGCACGGCAAGCGGTACCAGAACACCAAGTCTAGGACCAAAAGGCTCCTTAACAGCTTCTACCCCCAAGCCATAAGACTGCTGAACAACTAATCAAATGGCCACCGGACTATTATATAGACCCCCCCCTCCATTTGTTTTGTACACTGCTGCTACTCGCTGTTTATTATCTATGCATAGTCACTTTACCCCTACCTACATGTACAAATTACCTCTAACCTGTACCCCCGCACACTGACTCGGTACCGGTACCCTCTGTATATAGCCTCGTTATTGTTATGTTATTGTGTTACTTTTTATATATTTTTTTACTTTAGTTTATTTAATAAATATTTTCTTAACTCTTCTTGAGCTGCAGTTTTGGTTAACTTCTTATGGCCGGGGGGCAGTATTAAGTAGCTTGGATGAATAAGGTGCCCAGAGTAAACTGCCTGCTACTCAGGCCCAGAAGCTAAGATATGCATATTAACTTCTACTGCCTCAGAAACCCGGATCCGGGAGCACCCCCCACCCCCCACACACTGTTTAGCATAGCTAGCATAGCTTCACAAGTAGATAGTAGCATCTAAATATCATTAAATCACAAGTCCAAGACACCAGATGAAAGATACAGATCTTGTGAATAAAGCCACCATTTCCGATTTTTAAAATGTTTTACAGGGAAGACACAATATGTAAAGATGTACATCTATTACCTAAAAACACATTAGCATAATCCACCATCTTTTATTTGTCCACCAACACCAGTAGCCATCACCAATTCGGCTAAACTAAGATATTTATAGCCCCTAACCAACAAAAAAACTCATTAGATGACAGTCTGATAACATATTTATGGTATGGGATAGGTTTTGTTAGAAAAAAGTGCATATTTCAGGTAGATGGCATAGTTTACAATTGCACCCACCGTCACAAATGGACTAGAAAAACTACTTAGAGCAACGTGTTTACCTAACTACTAATCATCAAACATTTCGTAAAAATACACAGCATACACTAATCGAAAGACACAGATCCTGTGAATACAGACAATATTTCAGATTTTCTAAGTGTCTTACAGCGAAAACACAATAAATCGTTATATTAGCGTAGCACATAGCACATAGCAGCCCAGCATTGATTCTAGCCAAAGTGAGCGATAAAAGTCAACATCGCCAAAAGATATTAATTTTTTCACTAACCTTCTCAGAATTCTTCCGATGACACTCCTGTAACATCATTTTACAATATACATATACAGTTTGTTCGAAAAGGTGCATATTTAGCCATACAAAACCGTGGTTACACAATGAAAATAGTAGCAAAACAAGCCTGAAAATGTCGGTCGCCATCTTTCAGAGTGATCTGGTTTAATTAATAGCTAATCATATACTTGACTAAAAAATACAGGGTTTACAGGAATCGAAAGACAAATTAGTTCTTAATGCAACCGCTGATTTACATTTTTAAAATTATCCTTACTTTTCAATACAGGGTTCGCCAAGTGAAGCTATACCAAACAAAATGGCGAAATATGCGTTTAAAATATTTCGACAGAAACACGATTTATCATATTAAATATTGCTTACTTTGAGCTGTTCTTCCATCAGATTCTTGGGCAATGTATCCTTTCTATGTTATAAACGTCTTTTGGTCGATAGATGTCCTCTGTCCTTCGAAATGTCCACCACCAACGACCGACACCCCAAAACGTGTCCAAAGTTTCAGAGTGCACAACAAATAAATTCCTCAAAATCGCACTAAACGGATATAAATTGCTATAAAACGGTTCAAATTAACTACATTATGATGTTTTTAACACCTAGAACGAGTAAAAACATGACCGGAGAAATATTGCTGGTTAGAAAACGATTTGGAACGAGGCAGGTCCGATGTCCTTCACGCTTCAGGCGCACGACGAGAAAGGGCGGTCTCTATACATTTTGGTCTTTTATAATGGCTGTGAAAATCCCATCGATTCCATTGAAAGCGTGATGACGTACAGACACCCAGAGGAAGACGTAGGCAGTGTCGGTTTCTTCATAGCATTCACTGTCGCCTTAAAAACAGACCCCAGATCAGAGGTAAAAAAATTTGAAATCTGAACCCTGTCATGAAAAGTGCTGTAGAAATTGTTCTGTACAACTCAGAGACAAAATTTCAACTTCTATAGAAACTAGAAGGTGTTTTCTATCCAATAATAACAATAATATGCATATTGTACGATCAAGAATTTAGCACGAGGCAGTTTAATTTGGAGACACAAATATGCTAATGCGGAACAGCACCCCCTATAGTTCCAAGAGGTTAATATATTTGGATAGAAAACACTCTGAAGTTTATAAAACTGTTTGAATGGTGTCTGTGAGTATAACAGAACTCATATTGCAGGCAAAAACCTGAGAAAAAATCCAACCAGGAAGTGGGGAATCTGAGGTTTGTAGTTTTTCAACTCTTTGCCTATCAGTGTAAATTTGGTCCGATTGCACTTCCTAAGGCTTCCACTGGATGTCAACTGTCAACAGTAGAACCTTGTTTGAGGCTTCTACTGTGAAGGGGGAGAGAATGAGAGCTGTTTCAACCAGAGGTCTGGCAGAGTGCCATGAGCTCAGTCTCGCTCGCGCCCATGAGAGTTAGCTGCGTTCCATTGCATTTCTAAAGACAAAGGAATTCTCCGGTTTAAACATTATTGAATATTTATGTTTAAAAAATCCTAAAGATTGATTCTATACATCGTTTGACATGTTTCTACGAACTATAACGGAACTTTTGGACTTTTCGTCTGGACCTAGTGCTCGCGCCTCATGAATTTGGATTTGTGAACTAACCATGCGAACAAAAAGGAGGTATTTGGACATAAATGATGGGCTTTATCGAACAAAAAAAACATTATTGTGGAGCTGGGATTCCTGGGAGTGCATTCTGATGAAGATCATCAAATGTAAGTGAATATTTATAATGCTATTTCTGACTTCTGTTGACTCCACAAAATGGCGGGTACCTGTATGGCTTGTTTTTGTGTCTGAGCGCCGTACTCAGATTATTGCATGGTGTGCTTTTTCCATAAAGTTTTTGGGAAATCTGCCACAGCGGATGCATTAAGGAGAAGTGGATCTATAATTCCATGCATAACACTTGTATCTTTGATCAATGTTTATTATGGGTATTTCTGTAAATTGATGTGGCTCTCTGCAAAATCACCGGATTTTTGGAGGCAAAACATTACTGAACATTGATGCGCCAATGTAAACTAAGATTTTTGGATATAAATATGAACTTTATCGAGCAAAACATACATGTATTGTGTAACATGAAGTCCTATGAGTGTCATCTGATGAAGATCATCAAAGGTTAGTGATTAATTTTATCTCTATTTCTGCTTTTTGTGACTCCTCTCTTTGGCTGGAAAAATGGCTGTGTTTTTCTGTGACTAGGTACTGACCTGACATAATCGTTTGGTGTGCTTTCATCGTAAAGCCTTTTTGAAATCGGACACTGTGGTGGGATTAACAACAAGTGTATCTTTAAAATGGTGTAAAATACTTGTATGTTTGAGGAATTTTAGTTATGGGATTTCTGTTGTTTGAATTTGGCGCCCTGCACTTTCACTGGCTGTTGTCATATCAATCCCGTTAGCGGGATTTCAGCAGTAAGAAGTTTTACGGGCTTGTAAGTAAGCATTTCATGGTTAGGTCTACGCTTGTTGTATTCGGCGCATGTGACAAATAAAGTTTGATTTGAATTACATTTCAATTCTGGTCAATTCAGAAAGTGAACTAAACTTGAAGTTAAATTTTTAAAAAAATCCTCATTGAAGAGAATTGGAATTGGAATTTTAGTGTACTTCCTGAACTGACTGGAATTTAAATGGAATTGACCCCAACCCTGCTGCTAGACTTGGGGTCTCCAACAGGTAAATCGCGAGCTACCAGTAGCTCACAGCCAGCCCACCTATGAGTAGTACTCCAAACATTTCTGAAAGTACATCACGTGTTCCACCGCAAACTGTCGGTACCTGGGGAATAGTTGCAGTGGAGAAAATAACGTGCTTTTTTGAAAGCTAGTAAAAATAAAAATACATGATTGAGTTTAATGCTAGAAAGGGTTGGATACCCCTGTGCAAGACAGTCTCAGTAGCACTTAAAAACAGCTCTGTGATGACAACAAGGCCTATGTGATTACTTCATTTAGAACAGCATTCATTCATTCTTGATTCCCATTTAATGGAGCACAATACATGCTTCTGTTAAACAACTTCTCTAATTATTAGTAGCATGTATTAAGTCATCAATGAGCCAACTATATGTAATCAGTCAAGTGATACATCACACTACTTTTATACCAACATGCATGTTTTATCTAGTCATGATTAAGCCAGTTTACCATACATTACTATTGCTATTATTTGCTCCTGTCTTATATATCTGCCTTATGAAAAAAAAGTAAGATCACAAAATTATATAAAAAAAAAAAAATACTTGAAAAAAGTGTATTAAGTGATACATTTGGATGTGCCTTTACGTGCCATTAATGGAGGAGATAGAAATAACATAATTTGAACCTAGAGCTGGAACAGAAAAAAAGTGGCTGTACCAGCTGTCCCTGACTAAGTGAGATCACAACAGCCTAGCTAGCAGAGCCTGCAAATTATTCTGGGGATGGAAGTGCAAAGTCATTAAAGAACATTACTCTGACCTACCAACGGAGAGACTCTGTCACATGTTGGTTGAACTGAGATGCTTACACCAATAAGATTATTTTGATCACACCAGTCATCCATGTCATATACCTGAAATGTATTCCCCTTGTGTGTTGCACCCGGCCATAGGTGCCCGCATTTTTCTCCATGTCATCTTGGCCAACAACAACTCCAGGTTCTTTCCACTCTGCACTTATTCCACTCTACTCCTAGTCCACTTTGTTTCCTATTTGATTATTCTCATTAGTTGGACAGGATGCCTGTTGCAAACAAACAACAGGCTGGCCATATGTTTGCTGTAATTCTTCTCATCTCTTAAAAAAAACAGATATTCTGACATCATCTCCTTTTCAGTCCTACTTTCTGCACTGTGTTTGTCTAGAACGTGGACAATAATGTCCTGAAGGGGTCAGTTCAAGAGTGACTGATTGAAAAGACAAAACAGTACTGCTCAAACAAAGTCCAGTCCTGCTCCTGCTCTCTTCAGGAAGACGCTTTGCCCTGCTAAAGGGAGCTGAATCGTCAGATTTGTAATCACATATTCGGGCGGGCTGATTTGTTTTTGTGGACCAGTGACCACTGTTTGGAAAGCTGTGGCTAGCGATCAATCGTTGATAAAACAATCAATCAAACTTTACTCTTTGTGGCGGAGGCTCGGGCACGGCTGTGCTGTGACTGGGTCAGAGATGGTAGGAGATAGTGATGGAGAAGAAAGTTAAGCAAGTATGGAGCATAGTGGTACAAATAAAGGAGGGAGTAAGAAAATGAAAGCAGGAGAGAAAGGGAGTAGGGGTTAAAAGGGGAGCGAGAGGTCTATAGAGGCACAGAGGAGGCAGAAAAGGATTGAGGAGAGCAACATAGTTTCCAACGCTAGCGGCAGTTTGGAGGTAAAAGGTGCAGAGGAAGGGCAAGATAAGATGCGAGGGGAGCATGGAGTTGAGTGATTCTGAAGTTTAGGGAAGAAGGGGGAGTTGGGGTGATGAGTCCGATAACATTGATAGTTGATTGGGGAAGTTGTCAATGCTGAAGTGTTAAGAGATGGGAACTTGTTGGTGTTCTGTAAGGACATGGCACAGAGGGAAAAAGCTCTCAGAGTGAAGCAAATAGGGAAGTGTAAGGGGGTGTCGAGCAATTGGATTGATCAAGCAGGGAGCAGTGGATTAAAGGGGGCGATAACAGGAGTGCCCTGTGAGTGTTAGCACAAAAGCGGTAAGCGACAATTTCAGAGGAGACGTTCTAGTTCTGCAAGTAACACGGGGTGGAGTTAGGGTAGATAACCCGACTATTCTGTTACACTTCAAGGACTGGGTACTGCCAAATAAAGTAACCATAGGATATATGAGTTATTATGTGAGGGCTTATGTCAATGGACGTGCAACAAGTGAGAGTGGAGAGAAAGGTGTCATACGTTTGGGCAGTGAGGGTGGTCCAGGGAGATACAGGTTCAACTAGACCGGGGATTACGGGCCCGGTGGAAGGCGATATGGTATACATAGATAAGAGAAAGCTGGCGACGTTCATAGCAGAAGCTGTCAACTGCACTGCTAAAGTCTAATCTAAAAGAGAGAGGATTCAGCTAATAGTGAAAGCTGCAGGGAGACATCTGAGTATGACAGGGTTGACATGGGAAGAGGTTCAAGATGACCTCAATCAGCCGAGAGTGGAGTCATGTATTACTGGATCTTAGTTATGGAGGTAAGTACTGCAATTAAATGCTCAACGCCTGTTGGCTAATGGGCAGGAGTTCAAGCAGTTCATTGTAGGTATGCAAGCTAAGCCTGATGTGATTTGTGTGCAGGAGACATGGCTCAAACCGAATGTGGAGTTTATCATACATATGTAGTGGTTTGTAGGGACAGAGCTGTAGGGGGGGGGGGGGGGGGGTGTGCCACGTCCATAAAGCAAGGACTTCCCTACAGGATGCTAGGCAGAGATATTGAACAGGAAAATGTGGTGGTTGAGAAGAGGGGTGCTAATGGTAGTGAACTACTATAATGCGTGTCAGATATTGGACCTAGAAGTGCTGGAGAGGGTTGAGAGCCAGGATAGAAGTAAGATCAGGTGGTGTGGGGATTTTACTGCCCACATCATGCTGGTTGGAACTGTCCAAATTATGGAAAATCTGATAGAAATGGAAGATCGGGTGTGCCTGAATGATGGCAGAGGGACCAGGATTGATGTAGCCACAGGGAAAGAGTCTGCCTTGGACCTCGCACTAGTATCTAGTGTGATGGCAGGAATCTGTGAGTGGGAGGTGTCGACAGTAGGGAGTGATCATTACCCCATAGTAGGCCGGAGGGAGGAGCAGGTGTCAGTGGATGGAGTAGGCAGGGGGTGTTTGGAAGGGCATAGTGGGATCAGTTTCAGGAGCTGAGAGAGCAGGTAATGGCTCGGGTGGATATGGGAGGGGATGTGGATAGTATGAATAACTGGGTGAGAACAGCTTTAGTGGGGGCAGCTACTGAGGCTATACCTAAGAGTTCAGGGAGGAGGAGGAGGAAAGCAGTCCCATGGTGGACGGAGGAGTGAGGAATAGGAACAGGACATTTAGACTACTGAAAAGGATGCATAACTTCCAACATCTGATTCAGTATAAGCAGGCCCAGGCCCTGGTGAGGAGAACTATCCGTCAGGCAAAGAGGTCATGTTGGCGTCCGTTCTGTGACACCATTGGAAGGGTAACACCCGTGAGAGAAGTGTGAGCGATGATTAAGAGGATGAGTGGGATCAGAAGGGAGTGGGATTATCCAGTGTTGGCGAGTGGGAAAGATGTGGCAGTAACGGATGAGAAGGCAGAGATGATTGCCAAAGCGTTTATAGAAGTGCATAGCTCTGCAAATTTATCAGAGGGGCAGAGGGAGAGAAAGAGAACTAGAGAGGAGAATCCTGGATTGCTGTATAGGAGAGAGGATGTAAATGATTTGTTGAATACACCATTTACCATGGCAGAGGTAAAAAGGGCAATAGGTAGGGCTGAGTTAAGCTCACCTGTAAAGATGAGGTGTGCTATTTTATGTTGGCCCATCTTAGTGATGAGGCACTGGATAAGGTTTTGGTGTTGTACAACACAGTGTGGGAGCAGGGAAAACTACGAGGCATTTGGAAGAAGGCAGTAGTGGTACCAATTCGGAAACCAGGGATCAGGACCCAACAATGCCAACAAGCTATCGGCAAATAACTTTAACATGACATGTACCGTTCAAAAGTTTGGGATAACTTAGAAATGTCCTTGTTTTTGAATGAAAAGCAACATTTTTTGTTCATTAAAATATGATCAAATTGATCAGAAATACAGTGTAGACATTGTCAATGTTTGTAAATGACTATTGTAGCTGGAATATCTACATAGGCGTACAGAGGCCCATTATCAGCAATCATCACTCCTGTGTTCTAGTGGCACGTTGTGTTAGCTAATCCAAGTTTATCATTTTAAAAGGCTAATTTATCATTAGAAAACCCTTTTGCAATTATGTTAGCACAGCTGAAAACTGTTCTGATTAAAGAAGCAATAAAACGGGTCTTCTTTAGACTAGTTGAGTATCTGGAACATCAGCATTTGTGGGTTCGATTACAGGCTGAAAATACTTTTCTTCTGAAACCCGTCAGTCTATTCTTGTTCTGAGAAATGAAGGCTATTCCATGTGAGAAATTGCTTAGAAACTGAAGATCTCGTACGACGCTGTGTACTACTCCCTTCACAGAACAGCGCAAACTGGCTCTAACCTGAATAGAAAGTATCAAAGATGGCATAGCAGTCAGGCGTATTTGTCTTCGTCTTGTCGTGTCCCGTGCATATATAATTGTATAACTTTTTTTTTCTCGCATATATTTTTTTGATTTTTCTTGGCCTCAACTTCAACATACTCTCCTGCAACCCGCCTCAACCAATGTGGTATGGATCTGCTATTTTCTTTACTTTAGAACCGGAACCCCCAACAGGGGCTAGCCAGCTAACTAGCTACTAGTCAGCTAGCCACTACTCCTGCCAGTCTGCTCAGCGCGATTATATCCAGAGCATATCGGACTTCTTTTTCTCCATATCTCCGGATTCCTACTGCAAGCTCTGAACCTTTTCACCTGGATCATCGAAGCTAGCTAGCTGCTATCCGAGTGGCAAGTCCTGGCTAACGACTCTGTCCCGAAGCAAGCATCAGTTAGCCTGGAGATAGCCTATGCTAGGCCCATCTCCCGGCTAGCTGAAGAGGTCCATCCCTTTTACTGCCGATACGGAGCCCCACCGATTCATCACGACTGGACTTCTTTTTCAACAGGCTCCTCCATCGCGACGTCCCCTGAATGCCCATCTGCTAGCCTGCTAGCCACGGCCCGCTAGCTGTCTAGAGCAGATCGGACTGTTAGCTGAAGAAGTCCATCAGCCAATTTCTTGGGCTACTATACCTATTTTGCCAATTGGCCTGGACCGTTTTACTACACGGAACCCTGCTGATCCATCACGACTGGTCTGCTGACGTAACTGCACGAGGGGGTTACAACACACTTCTTCCGTCGCGACGTCCCTCTAAGGCCCTTCTGCTAGCCTGCTAGCCCTGGCCCGCTAGCTGTCTGAATCGCTGTGTCTCCAGCCCGCCTAGCCACTCACTGGACCCTATGATCACTCGGCTACGCATGCCTCTCTCTAATGTCAATATGCCTTGTCCATTGCTGTTTTGGTTAGTGATTATTGTCTTATTTCACTGTAGAGCCTCCAGCCCTGCTCAATATGCCTTAGCTAACCCTTTCGTTCCACCTCCCACACATGCGGTGACCTCACCTGGTTTAAATGGTGCCTCTAGAGACAATACCTCTCTCATCGTCACTCAATGCCTAGGTTTACCTCCACTGTATTCACGTCCTACCGTACCTTTGTCTGTACAATATGCCTTGAATCTATTCTCCCCCGCCCAGAAACCTGCTCTTTTTACTCTCTGTTCCGAACGTACTAGATGACCAGTTATTATGGCCTTTACTCCTCCTCTGTTCCTCTGGTGATGTAGAGGTTAATCCAGGAACTGCAGTGCCTAGCTCCACTCCCATTACCAAGGCGCTCTCATTTGTTGACTTCTGTAACCGTAAAAGCCTTGGTTTCATGCATGTTAACATAAGAAGCCTCCTCCCTAAGTTTGTTTTTCACTGCTTTAGCACACTCTGCCAACCCAGATGTCCTAGCCGTGTCTGAATCCTGGCTTAGGAAGGCCACCAAAACCCCTAAAATGTCTATCTCTAACTATAACATTTTCTGGCAAGATAGAACTGCCAAATGGGGTGGAGTTGCAATCTACTGCAGAGAGAGCCTGCAGAGTTCTGTCTTACTTTTTAGGTCTGTACCCAAACAATTTGAGCTTCTATTTTTAACAAGTCTCTCACCATTGCCGCTTGCTATAGACCACCATCTGCCCCCAACTGTGCCCTGGACACCATATGTTAATTGATTGCCCCCCCATTTATATTCAGAGCTTGTGCTGTTAAGTGACCTAAACTGTGACATTCTTAACACCCCAGCCATCCTACAATCTAAGCTTGATGCCCTCAATCTCACACAAATGATCAATGAACCTACCAGGTACAACCCCAAATCCGTAAACACGGGCACCCACATAAATATCATCTTAACAAACTTGCCCTCCAGATACACCTCTGCTGTCCTCAACCAGGATCTCAGCGATCACTGCCTCATTGCCTGCGTCCGTAATGGGTCTGCGGTCAAACGACCACCCCTCATCACTGCCTTTCTAATCGACCTGGCCCGGGTATCCTGGAAGGATATTGACCTCATTCCGTTAGTAGAGGATGCCTAATTATTCTTTAAAAGTGCTTTCCTCACCATTTTAAATAAGCATGCCCCATTAAAAAAATGTAGAACCAGAACCAGATATAGCCCGTGGTTCACTCCAGACCTGACTGCCCTTGAACAGCACAAAAACCTCCTGTGGCGTACTGCATTAGCATCGAATAATCCCCGCGATATGCAACTTTTCAGGGAAGTTAGGAACCAATATACACAGGCAGTTAAGAAAGCAATGGCTAGATTTTGGTTAGATTTTTCAAACAGAAATTTGAATCCTGCAGCACAATCTCCAAAAAGTTCTGGGACACTGTAAAGTCCATGGAGAATAATAGCACCTCCTCCCAGCTGCCCACTGCACTGAGGCTAGGAAACACTGTTTTAATCACCTTGATCACCGATAACGACGAGACAGCCTATAGGGAGGAGGTCAGAGACCTGGCCGGGTGGTGCCATAATAACAACCTATACCTCAACGTAACCAAGACTAAGGAGATGATTGTGGACTACAGGAAAAGGAGGACCGAGCACGTCCCCAATCTCATCGACGGGGATGTAGTGGAGCAGGTGGAGAGCTTCAAGTTCCTTGGTGTCCACATTAACAACAAACTGAAATGGTCCAAACACACAAAGACAGTCGTGAAGAGGGCACGACAAAGCCTATTCCCCCTCAGGAAACTAAAAAGATTTGGCATGGGTACTCAAAAGGTTCTACAGCTGCAACATCGAGAGCATCCTGACTGGTTGCATCACTGCCTGGTACGGTAATTGCTCGGCCTCCGACCGCAAGGCTCTACAGAGGGTAGTGCGTACGGACCAGTACATCACTGGGGCTAAGCTACCTGCCATCGAGGACCTCTACACCAGGCGGTGTCAGAGGAAGGCCCTAAAAATTGTCAAAGACCCCAGCCACACCAGTCATAGACTGTTCTCTCTACTACCACATGGCAAGTGGTTCCGGAGTGCCAAGTCTAGGACAAAAAGGCTTCTCAACAGTTTTTACTCCCAAGCCATAAGACTCCTGAACAGGTAATCAAATGGCTACCCAGACTATTTGCATTGTGTGGCTCCCCAAACCCTCTTTTACGCTGCTCCTACTCTCTGTTTATCATATACAGTGGAGCAAAAAAGTATTTAGTCAGCCACCAATTGTGCAAGTTCTCCCACTTAAAAAGATGAGAGAGGCCTGTAATTTTCTTCATAGGTACACTTCAACTATGACAGACAAAATGAGAAAAAAAAATTCCAGAAAATCACATTGTAGGATTTTTAATGAATATATCTCATTTTGTCTGTCATAGTTGAAGTGTACCTATGGTGAAAATTACAGGCCTCTCTCATCTTTTTAAGTGGGAGAACTTGCACAATTGGTGGCTGACTAAATACTTTTTTGCCCCACTGTATGCATAGTCCCTTTAACTATACATTCATGTACATACTACCTCAATTGGCCCGACCAACCAGTGCTCCAGCACATTGGCGAACCGGGCTATCTGCATTGTCCCGCCACCCACCACCCTCCGACCCTTCTTTTACGCAACTGCTCCTCTCTGTTCATCATACAGTATATGCATAGTCACTTTAACCATATCTACATGTACAGACTACCTCAATCAGCCCGAATAACCAGTGTCTGTAATGTGCCTCGCTACTTTTATAGCCTCACTACTGTATATAGCCTCGCTACTGTTATTTTAACTGTCTTTTTACTGTTGTTTTTATATCTTTACTTACCTATTGTTCACCTAATACCTTTTTTGCACTATTGGTTAGAGCCTGGAAGTAAGCACTTCACTGTTGTATTAGGCAGACGTGACAAATACACTTTGATATGATTTGATTTGAAACCCACGATAATTGAGAATTTCAATAAGAATTATTCTACGTTTGGCCATGCTTTCCACCTGGCTACCCCAGTCAACAGCCCTGCACCCCCCACAGCAACTTGCTAAAGCCTCCCCCATTTCTCCTTCACCCAAATCCAGATAGCTGATGTTCTAAAAGAGCTGCAAAATCTTGACCCCTACAAATCAGCCGGGCTAGACAATCTGGACCCTCTCTTTCTAAAATGATCTGCCGAAATTGTTGCAACCCCTATTACTAGCCTTTTAGACATCTTTTTCGTATCGTCTGAGATCCCCAAAGATTGGAAAGCTGCCGCGGTCATCCCTCTCTTCAAAGGGGGAGACACTCTATACCCAAACTGCTACAGACCTATATCTATCCTACCCTGCCTTTCTAAGGTCTTCGAAAGCCAAATTAACAAACAGATTACCGACCATTTCGAATCCCACCGTACCTTCTCCGCTGTGCATTCTGTTTTCCGGGCTGGTCATGGGTGCACCTCAGCCATGCTCAAGGTCCTAAACAATATCATAACCGTCATCGATAAGAGGCAATACTGTGCAGATGTATTCATTGATCTGGCCAAGGCTTTCGACTCTGTCAATCACCACATTCTTATCGGCAGACTCAACAGCCTTGGTTTCTCAAACGGCTGCCTTGCCTGGTTCACCAACTACTTCTCAGACAGAGTTCAGTGTGTCCGGACCTCTATGGGGGTGCCACAGAGTTCAATTCATGGGCCGACTCTTTTCTCTGTATACATCAACGATTTCGCTCTTGATGCTGGTGATTTTCTGATCCACCTCTACGCAGCCGACAACATTCTGTATACTTCTGGCCCTTCTTTGGACACTGTTAACTAACGGTTCTGACAACTACAAATACCTAGGTGTCTGGTTAGACTGTAAACTCTCCTTCCAGACTCACATTAAGCATCTCCAATCCAAAATCAAATCTATAATCGGCTTCCTATTTCGCAACAAAGCATCCTTCACTCATGCTGCCAAATATACCCTTGTAAAACTGACTATCCTACCGATCCTTGACTTCGGCGATGTCATTTACAAAATAACCTCCAACACTCTACTCAGCAAATTGGATGCAGTCTATCACAATGCCATCCGTTTTGTCACCAAAGCCCCATATACTACCCACCACTGCAACCTATACGCTCTCGTTGGCTGGCCCTCGCTTCATATTCGTCGCCAAACCTACTGGCTCCAGGTCATCTATAAGTCTCCGCTAGGTAAAGCCCCACCTTATCTCAGATCACTGGTCAGCATAGCAGTACCCACCCATAGCACGCGCTCCAGCAGGTATCTTTCACTGGTCACCCCCAAAGCCAATTTCTCATTTGGCCGCCTTTCCTTCCAGTTCTCTGCTGCCAATGACTGGAAGAAATTGCAAAAATCACTGAAGCTGTAGACTAATATCTCCCTCACTAACTTTAAGCACCAGCAAACAGAGCAGCACACAGATCACTGTACCTGTACATAGCCCATCTGTATATAGCCCATCCAACTCCCTCATCCCCATACTGTTATTTTTTATTATTCATTTTTGCTCCTTTGCATCCCAGTATCTCTACTTGCACATTCGTCTTCTGCACATCTATCACTCCAGTGTTTAATTGCTAAATTGTAATTATTTTGCCACTATGGCCTATTTATTGCCTTACCGCCCTTATCTTACCTCATTTGCACACACTGTATATATACTTTTTTCCCTATTGTGTTATTGACTGTATGTTTGTTTATTCCATGTGTAGCTCTGTGTTGTTGTTTGTGTCGCACTGCTTTGCTTTATCTTGGCCAGGTCGCAGCTGTACATGAGAACTTGTTCACAACTAGCCTACCTGGTTAAACAAAGGTAAAATAAAATAAAATAAAATAATAAAAGAGGAGTGGGAGGCCCTGGTGCACAACTGAGCAAGAGGACAAGTACATTAGTGTCTAGTTTGAGAAACAGACACCACACAAGTCATCAACTGGCAGCTTCATTAAATAGTACCCGCAAAACACCAGTCTCCACATCAACAGTGAAGATGTGACTACAGGATGCTGGCCTTCTAGGCAGAGTTCCTCTGTCCAGTGTCGGTGTTCTTTTTCCCATCTTAATCTTTTGTTTTTATTGGCCAGTCTGAGATATGGCTTTTTCTTTGCAACTTAGAAGGCCAGCATTCCGGAGTCGCCTCTTCACTGTTGATGTTGAGACTGGTGTTTTGTGGGTACTAAACTCAGGGTGGGAAAAAATGCCGCTTTTTCAGGACCCTGTCTTTCAAAGATAATTCGTAAAAATCCAAATAACTTCACAGATCTTCATTGCAAAGGGTTTAAACACTGTTTCCCATGTTTGTATAATGAACCATAAACAATTTATGAACATGCACCTGTGGAACGTTAAGACACTAACAGCTTACAGACGGTAGGCAACTAAGGTCACAGTTATGAAAATGTAGGACACTAAAGAGGCCTTTCTAATGACTCTGAAAAACACCAAAAGAAAGAAGCCCAGGGTCCCTGCTCATCTGCGTGAACGTGCCTTAGGCATGCTGCAAGGAGGCATGAGGTATACAGATGTGGCCAGGGCAATAAATTGCAATGTCCGTCTGTGAGACGCCTAAGGCAGCGCTACAGGGAAACAGGACGGACAGCCGATCGTCCTCACAGTGGCAGACCACATGTAAACACCTGCACAGGATCGGTACATCCAAACATCACACCTGCGGGACAGGGACAGGATGGCAACAACAACAGCCTGAGTTACACCAGGAACGCACAATCCCTCCATCAGTGCTCAGACTGTCCGCAATAGGCTGAGAGAGGTTGGACTGAGGGCTTGTAGGCCTGTTGTAAGGCAGGTCCTCACCAAACATCACCGGCAACAACGTCACCTATGGGCACAAACCCCCCGTCGCTGAACCAGACAGGACTGGCAAAAAGTGCTCTTCACTGACCTGTCGCGGTTTTGTCTCACCAGAGGTGATGGTCGGATTTATCGTCGAAGGAATGAGCGTTACACCAAGGCCTGTACTCTGCTGCGGGATCGATTTGGAGGTGGAGGGTCCGTCATGATCTGGGGCGGTGTGTCACAGCATCTTCGGACTGAGCTTTTTGTCATTGCAGGCAAACTCAACGCTGTGCGTTACAGGGAAGACATCCTCCTCCCTCATGTGGTACCCTTCCTGAAGGCTCATCCTGACATGACCCTCCAGCATGACAATGCCACCAGCCATACTGCTCGTTCTGTGCCTGATTTCCTGCAAGACAGGAATGTCCATGTTCTGCCATGGCCAGCGAAGAGCCAAGATCTCAATCCCATTGAGCACGTCTGGGACCTTTTGGATCAGAGAGTGAGGACTAGGGCCATTCCCCCCAGAAATATCTGGGAACTTGCAGGTGCCTTGGTGGAAGCAGGAATTGGCAAATCTGGTGCAGTCCATGAGGAGGAGATGCACTGCAGTACTTAATGCAATTGGTGGCCACACCAGATACTGACAAATTTTTTATTTTGACCCCCCCTTTGTTCAGGGACACATTATTCCATTTCTGTCAGTCACATCAAATCAAGTTTATTTTATATAGCCCTTCGTACATCAGCTGATATCTCGAAGTGCTGTACAGAAACCCAGCCTAAAACCCCAAACAGCAAGCAATGCAGGTGTAGAAGCACGGTGGCTAGGAAAAACTCCCTAGAAAGGCCAAAACCTAGGAAGAAACCTAGAGAGGAACCAGGCTATGAGGGGTGGCCAGTCCTCTTCTGGCTGTGCCGGGTGGAGATTATAACAGAACATGGCCAAGATGTTCAAATGTTCATAAATGACCAGCATTGTCAAATAATAATCAGGAGTAAATGTCAGTTGGCTTTTCATAGCCGATCATTAAGAGTATCTCTACCGCTCCTGCGGTCTCTAGAGAGTTGAAAACAGCAGGTCTGGGACAGGTAGCACGTCCGGTGGACAGGTCAGGGTTCCATAGCCGCAGGCAGAACAGTTGAAACTGGACCAGCAGCAAGGCCAGGTGGACTGGGGACAGCAAGGAGTCATCATGCCCGGTAGTCCTGACGCATTGTCCTAGGGCTCAGGTCCTCCGAGAGAGAGAAAGAAAGAGAGAAGGAGAGAATTAGAGAGAGCATACTTAAATTCACACAGGACACCGGATAAGACAGGAGAAGTACTCCAGATATAACCAACTGACCCCAGCCCCCCGACACACAAACTACTGCAGCATAAATACTGGAGGCTGAGACAGGAGGGGTCAGGAGACACTGTGGCCCCATCCGATGATACCCCCGGACAGGGCCAAACAGGAAGGATATAACCCCACCCACTTTGCCAAAGCACAGCCCCCGCACCACTAGAGGCATATCTTCAACCACCAACTTACAATCCTGAGACAAGGCCGAGTATGGCCCACAAAGATCTCCACCACAGCACAAACCAAGGGGGGGCGCCAACCCAGACAGGAAGATCACGTCAGTAACTCAACCCACTCAAGTGACGCACCCCTCCTTGGGACGGCATGAAAGAGCATCAGTAAGCCAGTGACTCAGCCCCTGTAATAGGGTTAGAGGCAGAGAATCCCAGTGGAGAGAGGGGAACCGGCCAGGCAGAGACAGCAAGGGCGGTTCGTTGCTCCAGAGCCTTTCCGTTCACCTTCACACTCCTGGGCCAGACTACACTCAATCATATGACCTACTGAAGAGATAAGTCTTCAGTAAAGACTTAAAGGTTGAGACCGAGTCTGCGTCTCTCACATGGGTAGGCAGACCATTCCATAAAAATTGAGATCTATAGGAGAAAGCCCTGCCTCCAGCTGTTTGCTTAGAAATTCTAGGGACAATTAGGAGGCCTGCTTCTTGTGACCGTAGCGTACGTGTTGGTATGTACGGCAGGACCAACTCGGAAAGATAGGTAGAAGCAAGCCCATGTAACGCTTTATAGGTTAACAGTAAAACCTTGAAATCAGCCCTTGCCTTAACAGGAAGCCAGTGTAGGGAAGCTAGCACTGGAGTAATATGATCAAATTTCTTGGTTCTAGTCAGGATTCTAGCAGCCGTATTTAGCACTAACTGAAGTTTATTTAGTGCTTATCCGGGTAGCCGGAAAGTAGAGCATTGCAGTAGTCTAACCTAGAAGTAACAAAAGCATGGATTAATTTTTCTGCATCATTTTTGGACAGAAAGTTTCAGATTTTTGCAATGTTACGTAGATGGAAAAAAGCTGTCCTTGAAACTGTCTTGATATGTTCGTCAAAAGAGAGATCGGGGTCCAGAGTAACGCCGAGGTCCTTCACAGTTTTATTTGAGACGACTTTACAACCATCAAGATTAATTGTCAGATTTAACAGAATATCATTTTGTTTCTTGGGACCTACAACAAGCATCTCTGTTTTGTCTGAGTTTAAAAGTAAAACGTTTTCAGCCATCCACTTCCTTATGTCTGAAACACAGGCTTCTAGCGAGCTTCACCATGTTTCATTGAAATGTACAGCTGTGTGTCATCCGCATAGCAGTGAAAGTTAACATTATGTTTTCGAATGACATCCCCAAGAGATAAAATATATAGTGAATACAATAGTGGTCCTAAAACGGAACCTTGAGGAACACCGAAATGTACAGTTGATTTGTCAGAGGACAAACCATTCACAGAGACAAACTGATATCTTTCCGACAGATAAGATCTAAACCAGGCCAGAACTTGTCCGTGTAGACCAATTTGGGTTTCCAGTCTCTCCAAAAGAATGTGGTGATCGATGGTATCAAAGGCAGCACTAAGGTCTAGTAGCACGAGGACAGATGCAGAGCCTCGGTCTGACGCCATTAAAAGGTCATTTACCACCTTCACAAGTGCAGTCTCAGTGCTATGATGGGGTCTAAAACCAGACTGAAGCATTTCGTATACATTGTTTGTCTTCAGGAAGGCAGTGAGTTGCTGCGCAACAGCTTTTTCAATTTTCTTTGAGAGGAATTCGATATAGGCCGATAGTTTTTTATATTTTCTGGGTCAAGGTTTGGCTTTTTCAAGAGAAGCTTTATTACTGCCACTTTTAGTGAGTTTAGTACACATCGGGTGGATAGAGAGCCGTTTATTATGTTCAACATAGGAGGGCCAAGCACATGAAGCAGCTCTTTCAGTAGTTTAGTTGGAATAGGATCCAGTATGCAGCTTGAAGGTTTAGAGGCCATGATTATTTTCATCATTGTGTCAAGAGATATAGTACTAAAACACTTAAGTGTCTCTCTTGATCCTAGGTCCTGGCAGAGTTGTGCAGACTCAGGACAGCTGAGCTTTGGAGGAATACGCAGATTTAAAGAGGAGTCTGTAATTTGCTTTCTAATGATCAAAGAAGTTCATGAATTTATTACTGCTGAAGTGAAAGCCATCCTCACTTGGGGAATGCTGCTTTTTAGTTAGCTTTGCAACAGTATCAAAAATAAATTTAGGATTGTTCTTATTTTCCTCAATTAAGTTGGAAAAGTAGGATGATCGAGCAGCAGTGAGGGCTCTTCGATACTGCACGGTACTGTCTTTCCAAGCTAGTCGGAAGACTTCCAGTTTGGTGTGGCGCCATTTCCTTTCCAATTTTCTGGAAGCTTGCTTCAGAGCTCAGGTATTTTCTGTATACCAGGGAGCTAGTTTCTTATGGCAAATGTTTTTAGTTTTTAGGGGTGCAACTGCATCTATGGTATTGCGCAAGGTTAAATTGAGTTCCTCAGTTAGGTGGTTAACTGATTTTTGTCCTTTGACGTCCTTAGGTAGACAGAAGGAGTCTGGAAGGGCATCAAGGAATCTTTGTGTTGTCTGAGAATTTATAGCACGACTTTTGATGCTCCTTGGTTGGGGTCTGAGCAGATTATTTGTTGCGATTGCAAACGTAATAAAAAATGGTGGTCCGATAGTCCAGGATTATGAGGTAAAACATTAAGATCTACAACATTTATTCCATGGGACAAAACTAGGTCCAGTGTATGACTGTGGCAGTGAGTAGGTCCAGAGACATGTTGGACAAAACCCACTGGGTCGATGATGGCTCCAAAAGCCTTTTGGAGTGGGTCTGTGGACCTTTCCATATGAATATTAAAATCACCAAAAATTAGAATATTATCTGCTATGACTACAAGGTCCGATAGGAATTCAGGGAACTCAGAGAGGAACGCTGTATATGGCCCAGGAGGCCTGTAAACAGTAGCTATAAAAAGTGATTGAGTAGGCTGCATAGATTTCATGACTAGAAGCTCAAAAGATGAAAACGTCATTTTTTTTGTTTTGTAAATTGAAATTTGCTATCGTAAATGTTAGCAACACCTCCGCCTTTGAGGAATGCACGGGGGATATGGTCACTAGTGTAACCAGGGGGTGAGGCCTCATTTAACACAGTAAATTCATCAGGCTTAAGCCATGTTTCAGTCAGGCCAATCACATCAAGATTATGATCAGTGATTAGTTAATTGACTATAACTGCCTTTGAAGTGAACGATCTAACATTAAGTAGCCCTATGTTGAGATGTGAGGTATCACGATCTCTTTCAATAATGGCAGGAATGGAGGAGGTCTTTATCCTAGTGAGATTGCTAAGGCGAACACCGCCATGTTTAGTTTTGCCCAACCTAGGTCGAGGCACAGACACAGTCTCAATGGGGATAGCTGAGCTGACTACACTGACTATGCTAGTGGCAGACTCCACTAAGCTGGCAGGTTGGCTAACAGCCTGCCTCCTGGCCTGCACCCTATTTCATTGTGGAGCTAGAGGAGCTAGAGCCCTGTCTATGTTGGTAGATAAGATGAGAGCACCCCTCCAGCTAGGATGGAGTCCGTCACTCCTCAGCAGGTCAGGCTTGGTCCTGTTTGTGGGTGAGTCCCAGAAAGAGGGCCAATTATCTACAAATTCTATCTTTTGGGAGGGGCAGAAAACAGTTTTCAACCAGCGATTGAGTTGTGAGACTCTGCTGTAGAGCTCGTCACTCCCCCTAACTGGGAGGGGCCAGAGACAATTACTCGATGCCGACACATCTTTCTAGCTGATTTACACGCTGAAGCTATGTTGCGCTTGGTGACCTCTGACTGTTTCATCCTAACATCGTTGGTGCCGACGTGGATAACAATATCTCTATACTCTCTACACTCGCCAGTTTTAGCTTTAGCCAGCACCATCTTCAGATTAGCCTTAACGTCGGTAGCCCTGCCCCCTGGTAAACAGTGTATGATCGCTGGGTGATTCGTTTTAAGTCTAATACTGCGGGTAATGGAGTCGCCAATGACTAGGGTATTCAATTTGTCAGAGCTAATGGTGGGAAGCTACGGTGTCTCTGACCCCGTAACGGGAGGAGTAGAGACAAGAGAAGACTCGGCCTCAGACTCCGACTCGCTACTTAATGGGGAAAACCGGATGAAAGTTTCTGTCGGCTGAATGAGCGACACCAGCTGAGCATTCCTACAGCATTTCCCTCCAGAAGCCTTGAGAAAGTTGTCCGGCTGTGGGGACTGTGCGAGGGGATTTATACTACTATCTGTACTTACTGGTGGCACAGACACTGTTTCATCCTTTCCTACACTGAAATTACCCTTGCCTAACGATTGCGTCTGAAGCTGGGCTTGCAGCACAGCTATCCTCGCCATAAGGCGATCGTTCTCCTGTATATTATGAGTACAGCGACTGCAATTAGAAGGCATCATGTTAATGTTACTACTTAGCTTCGGCTGTTGAAGGTGCTGACGAACCATGTCTGGAGTGAAAAAGTTGAATGAGGGAAAAACTAAAAATATAAACGGTAATTAAAAAGTAAAAAGTAAAAACCGTAAAGTTGTCAGCTAGCAAAGTAAGGTTGGCAACAAAACGCACAGCAACACGTCTGCAAGTTTGTCTGTGAAACTTGTTCAGTTTATGTCTCAGTTGTTAAATCTTGTTATGTTCAAACAAATATGTACACATGTAAAGTTTGCTGAAAATAAACGCAGTTGACAGTGACAGGACATTTCTTTTTTTGCTGAGTTTTTTTAATAAAGCTGCCAATTGAGGTGTCTGTTACTCAAACTGGACACTCTAATGTACTTGTCCTCTTGCTCAAGTGTGCACCGGGGCCTCCCTCTCCTCAAGAGGCATGTCATAGCTGACATGCCTCTTGCTGTTAATGAGTCTCTTCTCTTTCAGAACACCCTCCACATTAATTTCTTCACAAATGATTTTAGCTGTTGTCTGGGCCTCAGAGAATCCAATTTCCTAGTATGTACAGTTGTGAGGGAAGCCTTTGCATTTGAGATTAAATTCACAGGATTGGAGGAGCTTTTTCACCTTGTTTGTCATTGTCGGTATCTCACACCATATGACACAGCAAATCAAGAAGCGGTCGGACTTAACTTCCTCTGCAAGTGCTTGTGCCTCCACTTTGGCCAAAGGATTGTCGATCGTCTGTCTGGCTTCCAGTAATGCGTCCCAAACCTCAGAAGCCTGATACCTGATTGCATGAACATTTTAGAGCCTACTCTCCCACCTTGTGTCACTCCATGACTTCACGGTTATGTTCACGTTTCTTCAAAACACTCCATCTTCATGTGCCAGCCGAAAATAAGGTGAAGAGCTTTTGCACATTCCCAAAAAACCCAACTGCATCTTTTGAATATTTGGCAGCATCTGCAATGACAATGTTTAGAGTATGTGCTCCACATGGGACGAACATGGTTCTGGGATTCTTTTTGAGCAGTCTAGCTTGTACTCCTTGGTGATTGCCCTTCATGTTGGCCCCAGTTTCCCTCTGCAATCTTCAAATGGATTTTTAGCTCATTCAGCTTATCTAAGATGACAGGGGACAGATTCAAGCCTGTTTAAACCTCAACATTCACAAAGCCGAGGAAGTGCTGCTTGATCTCTGGCTTTCCCTTTAAAGAAACGCTTCTCAGAATAATGGACGTTTGCTCCTGGTGGCTAATGTCAGGTGTACAGTCCAAGATAATGGAGAAGTACTTTGAGTCTCTTACTTGACTCACTATTGCTTCCAGAATCGTGTCACTCACAATCTGTATCAGCATATTCTGTGTGCCCTTCCCAAGGTAATGAGCATGTGTCTCTCCATCTTTAATCTTGCTGAGATTTTCCATAACAGGGTTACATTTTCACAGTATTTCAACCTCTTTTAGGAAGTTTCCATTATCTGGTTGGAAGAGTTTGTCTGATGAACCCCTGAATGCTAGGTTTCTTTCAGCCAGAGACTGGGTGATACTTATTAAATGTCTAAGGACATCCCGCCATCTCTTTCCTTCAGCCTCCAAAAATGGTAATTTGTATGTGGTCAAGAGTCTGTCCCCGACTTAGGTGCAGATCAAGTTCTCTCCACTTAATCATATTGTTTGTGTGTTCAGGACTACCCTCATGGTGTTTCAGAATGGCACTGATATTTGACCAGTGATTCACGCCTTCCTTTATTACTTTGTTGTCTTTTGTAGAAAAGAGCATTGTTTTTGATTATGAAAGCCAGCTCCTGGTAATCTTTTCCCCACTTTGGCAGCTGTCTCTGTAATAAGCCTGAATGGAAACCTCTTCTAGACTTGTCTTCAGGGTAAGAAAAATCCAGTCCTGGTTTAAATGGACCTCTGCACACTAACTCAGTCCTCATAAATTCTGTTAAGACTGGGGGCCAATCTGCTGGGTCATTTGGTGGAGCAGCAACTGTTCTATTAGGGTCTGAGCTGCTGGTATCTGATGCTGGCTTAACACCTCTGGTTGTGCTAGTACTGGCTGAGGCTGCCTGTACTTCACCTGGGTCTGTGTTAGTACTGGCTGAGGCTGCCTGTACTTCACCTGGGTCTGTGTTTGTACTTGCTGAAGATGGCTGTATTGGGTCTGTGTTAGTACTTGCTGAAGCTGCCAGTACTGGGTCTGTGTTAGTATTTGCTGAAGCCGGCTGTACTGGGTCTGTGTTAGTACTTGCTGAAGCTGCCAGTACTGGGTCTGTGTTAGTATTTGCTGAAGCCGGCTGTACTGGGTCTGTGTTAGTACTTGCTGAAGCTGCCAGTACTGGGTCTGTGTTAGTATTTGCTGAAGCCGGCTGTACTGGGTCTGTGTTAGTACTTGCTGAAGCTACCAGTACTAGGTCTGTGTTAGTATTTGCTGAAGCCTGCTGTACTGGGTCTGTGTTAGTACTTGCTGAAGCTGCCAGTACTGGGTCTGTGTTAGTATTTTCTGAAGCCGGCTGTACTGGGTCTGTGTTAGTACTTGCTGAAGCTGCCAGTACTGGGTCTGTGTTAGTATTTGCTGAAGCCGGCTCTACCTGGTCTGTGTTAGTATTTGCTGAAGCTGCCAGTACTAGGTCTGTGTTAGTACTGGCTGAGGCTGGATGTGGATCAACTGAGTCTGTGCTTGTACTGGCTGATGATCCAGCATCTCCTCTACTGACAAACTTAAGCATAGCACCTGTAAATTAGATAGCAATACTAGTATTAATTTTATGAGCTGCATCAGGCCCATTCAAACTGGCTCCCCCAGATTTCCTTTTATACATTTTCAAATATAAAATACTATTTATACTATGGCTTGGTTGAATGCTTGATGGTTATTATTTACTGAGAGATGTACATCCATATTTCCCAGTATGCCCAACTAATCCACATTTTAAATTCATGATATAAATAAATAGTCAATGTCAGTCCATTGCTTTCAACCTTGCATTTCAATCTTGCAAAAAAAAAAGTTGTAACAACCTTGACTGAGAGACTAGATAATCATTGTCTTGTTTTAAAATCACGTGCGCCTATGAGGAGTGCCATCACGCCCATATATTGTCTGGACTGGTGCCAACAGAGGTTGCTGCTGGAAAGCGCAAGTTTAATTTTGTGCATGCGCATATGAACGCATGTTCACCCGCGACGTAGTTATCTTTTCCGAGCTGCAGTTTATAAACACCGTTGCCCGTTGGTGTTTATCAAACGTAATAAATAGTTGTATTTCACTCTCACTTTTGTCAGGCACAAAGTCACAGAACACAGCCCTGGAAGTGTCTGGCAAGCAAGCAAGACACAGACAGACTAAGAGATGCACTGCCCATCTAAGTTATAAAGACAGACAGACTAGAGAGAGATGCACTGCAAGCTAGCACATCAACTTAACGTTACTGTTATTTGCTGACATCAAACTTGGAGAAGAGAGAACACAAGTTTATCTGATTGCTGGTCCCGCAATTCACTCTCATGGTGTTTTTTTTCTCTTTTCGTGACCAGAAGGATAGTTCCGCTTCATCCTCTCATCAAAGTTGTAAACATTGCCACCTGCTTTGACACGAAGGGGAGGCTGGGCCCTTGCGTAATTTGCAGGGCCCTACACAACTTGCGTAGTGAGCGTATAGGGCCGCTCGGCTCTGGGCGTTTCGGTCGTCCCCAGTGGCTGGACTACAGGTGGACATGGGGAATATGCCATTGCCGATTAGAAGACGGCAGCTGGTAATTAATTAATGGGTCAACCTACAGGGACATGGGGTGTCTCATCCTACAAAAGGGATTTTACAGGCATGCTGGGAACATGAGCGAAGACAGAACAGAGCTTTGGGTGGGTGGGTAATACCCAGGCAAAGGAGATGGGACTGTATAAAAGGGTATCAGATCATCTGGCTGCATATACGGCGGAGCTGACGGCCATACTGTTGGCCTTGCAATGGGAGAAGTCAAGCAAGACAGAGTAGTTATTTGCTCTGATTCATGTGCAGTGTTAATGAGTCTCCAGTCCTTTAGGTCACGTAGGAGACAATAACTGCTTTATGAGTTGCTACAACCCCGTGGCAGAATTAGACAGATGGGTATACAGATAAGATTTACTTGGGTCCCAGCTCATGTGGGGGTGGAGGGGAACGAGGTAGTTGTACTGGCTAAACAAGCACTTAGAAGTGGGGATGTTGTCGTTTCAATGAGCAAGGAAAAAATGCTTGATATGGACCGTGATGGTGCAGAGATACTAAGGACAGGCATTTCTTTCAATCAAGTACAGAGGAAAGTCGCGGAGGGGAGGACTGCAGGAAGGGACAGAAGAGAGGAGGCAATTTTTTTACAAGATAAAGGGTGGGACACATCCAGTTGAATAAGTCCTTAAATGTGATAGGAAAGCATCAGAGGGAAAGAGAGAGGCTGAGATCTAGTATGGGGGAGAAAGGGATACAGATAAACCCCACGGAAGAAGAAGAAGAAGCAGCTTTCTTCAGGGAAGTTTTGCATAGCAACAAAGAAACGTCTGCTGGTACCACCTCTGTCTCAACATTCACTCTGACCAATCTTAGCTTGGATTTGATCCATTTTGGTGTGCAACTCTTCCATCTCCAAACTTGAACGCTCTGCTACTGTGTCAATCAATTGGTGTGTCAACCAGTGTTACAGGTTTTGCTTTTTCATTTATATTTCAAGGCTGGACTTCAGCACATTTAGCAAGTAGAGCGCACCGATTGGTGTCATCTTGTTAATCAGTATGTGTTACACCTGTGCAGGTTGCCTTCTCATCAGTGGGAAAGTTTTTCACCTGTGGCCAGGTGTTATTTCAAATTGGCTAGCCCAGTGCTCCAGTTGTCTTGAGAGATGTGGAGGGTTAACACCTTTAGTTGGCTCTCCCTAGTTTGAGGTCTAGACAAACAATCCTTTATTTTATCTTCCCTGTTTTTGTTTTGTTCCACTTTTTGGTTTGTTTCCTATCTTTAAAGTTTGGTGTGGGTTTTTCTTTTGTTTGCACATTGGGCAACTTTTGTGGGAGCTCATGGTGGGTGTCTTTTATGTTCCAGTTGTTGCTTGTCAACTTTCAGTGGACAATCCCCATGAGCGTCTTTCAGAATCCCTCCTGAACCCCCACCTGTTTTGGTTGTTTTGTCAATGACTTTGTTAGTGTCCCTTCTGGTTAAATGATCACTTATTTTCGTGCTGTGGAACGTAACATAATGGGAGCTCATCCGGGATATTTTTTATATTAGTTGTTCTAATCACTTACTCTGAATCTCAGGTGTGCCCAGATATTTGAGTGTTCAAAAGACCCTTGTGGCAGAGTTTCTGTCATTGACATCCACCTTGAGGGGTTATAAGATTGGTGGAATAATTTTGAAAGTTGCAGAAATTTGATAAACGTACAGAGGGAAATCATATCATCATTGCAAAGTATTATGACATCAAAGTGGCATCTGTCGATCCAAAAGCAGTAGCCAAAGTTGATCGGTACAATTTTGGTAGAGTAAGAAATCCTCAGAGGCTGATGAAAAGGGCACTATGGGTAGTAGAATACATCCGGTAGACGTGCAACTAAGGGAGTTAGAATTAAAGGCAAAGTTGGAGCAACAAAAATTAGCGCTTGAACAACAGAAAATAGTATCCGGACTTGAACCTCATTGAAAACCTGAGAATTGAAGAGGGCAGTCCATAAGTGCAGATGAAGGATATCTTGGACCTGTTATTACTTTTCCTCTGGGACTTTGTATTAGTATAAAAAGTGTATTTTTTTTGTGTGCATACAATATAGCTCAGTATTGCATTTATTTTATACTGTCTTTTTTGATCATCTTAATCAAGGGTGCCAATAACATAGTCGATCAATTGTTTTCTCTCATGGATGATCAGATCTCATCAATAGCTCTGTCTATAAATGTAAGTGGCTTATTCATCCAGCCCCATCCCTCAGCTGTTTACCAAAAAATGGCGGGGTGTGGCTTTTGTTTTTTTGAATTCCAGGATGCCCCTTTAACACCTCTGCCAAAATCTCTTACTACTTTGCAAGGGCAACCCTAAAGAGAGGCAGGCCTCCATAATGCAAAATGAGTGTGAATGAGGAGAAGGAGTGAATAGAAAAGTGGTGAATTAGTGCGATTGAAAGCCTGCCAGCCTTCCCTGTACTGATAGCAGGTGTGTTGGAGGGACAACGGTGGTTTATATATAGACTCTGACCCTGGTGGCTCTGGACCATCTGCTAGCCCCCTCCCTTTGTCAACCGCTGTAGCCACACATTGTCTTTGTACATGTTTTGAACCTATAATGCCAAATCTACAGAGCTCAGGTTTTAGAGTTTATGTGACCTGTTGGGTGAGGACCTCTCAGGGTATGGTGACATGCCAGGTGCGGTCAGCCTCCTGTTGCCTCCTTGGCACCTAGCTGTCTCCCTGGGGCCTGTGCCAACTAACCCTTCCTGCCTCACATTCTATTGTGTTTGGTTTCTCTTTGATTGCTCCTGACCCAGACCATAGACACACATTTTAGCAAAGCCTATTCATACAAATTAGGTTTTTAATCCTGGATTTACTCCCCATAATACCCCCCGACTTCCAGAGGCCAGGGCGCAGCATGTGTTAACTCTGTGTCCACTCGTATGCCTCCTAAATTGGTCCATTGTCAATTTAGGTATTTCGTTACAGATTTTTGGATAGATGATTAAGATGACTTTGTTCCCTCAAGTGCAAATAATACTGTAACTTTTTATTTATATTTTACTTAACTACAGTACTTTTCCTTTTTACAGTATGTTGCTTTTCTCATTGAAATGCTCTTATACCTTTGCTATATGCAATAACATATGAAGCACACAAGGAACAGAGCTTCAATGGGCCCTAAAGAACATTTGTCATATCATTGAAAAACAATTCACACATATATTATCAATTTGTTGTTGTTGATTGCTATATTTATTTTAGAAAATAAGTATTTTGGCATTGATAAGCTATTTATGTTCCTTACAGTAAAAACATATTACAGAATCCCTGCTGCAAATTTACAGGGATGCTGGAATGTTTTAAAGTAAGGAAAATAATACTTTGACATATATTACAGCATTGCTGCTGTGAAGCAAAATTACACTTAAGCCATTTTGCCACAACTTTGGAAGTATGCTTGGGGTCATTGTCCATTTGGAAGACCCATTTGTGACCAAGCTTTAACTTCCTGACTGATGTCTTGAGATGTTGCTTCAATATATCCACATAATTTTCCTCCCTCATGATGCCATCTATTTTGTGAAGTGCACCAGTCCCTCCTGCAGCAAAGCACCCCCACAACATGATGCTGCCACCCCTGTGCTTCACTGTTGGGATGGTGTTCTTCAACTTGCAAGCGTCCCCCTTTTCCCTCCAAACATAACTATGGTCATTATGACCAAACAGTTCTATTTTTGTTTCATCAGACCAGAGGCGGTTTTGGAGCAGTGGCTTCTAACTTGCTGAGCGACCTTTCAGGTTATGTCGATATAGGACTCGTTTAACTGTGGATATAAATACTTTTGTACCTGTTTCCTCCAGCATCTTCACAAGGTCCTTTGCTGTTGTTCTGGGATAAATGTTCACTTTTTGCACCAAGATACGTTAATCTCTAGGAGACAGAACATGTCTCTTTCCTGAGCGGCATGATGGCTGCATGGTCCCATGGTGTTTATACTTGCGTACTATTGTTTGTACAGATGAACGTGGTACCTTCAGGCGTTTGGAAATTGCTCCCAAGGATGAACCTTTTCTTCTGAGGTCTTGGCTGATTTCTTTTGATTTTCCCATGATGTCAAGCAAAGAGGCACTGAGTTTGAATCTAGGCCATGAAATACATCCACAGGTACACCTACAAATGACTTAAATGATGTCAGTTAGCCTATCAGAAGCTTCTAAAGCCATGACATCATTTTCTGGAATTTTCCAAGCTGTTTAAAGGCACATTGGAATTGTGATACAGTGAATGATAAGTGAAATAATCTGTCTGTAAACAATTGTTGGAAAAATTACTTGTGTCATGCACAAAGTAGATGTCTTAACCGACTTGCCGAAACTATAGTTTGTTAATTAAAAAGAAATTTGTGGAATGATTGAAAAACAAGTTTTAATGACTCCAACCTAAGTGTATGTAAACTTCCTACTTCAACTGTATGTAACCTACAAGCTCATTACAACACTAATCTAAAAACTATATTGTTGTCCCCAGTTCACCTGCTGCTGCTCCAGTTTCAACTGTCCCGGACCTACTGTTTTGGACCCTCTCTCTACCGCACCTGCTGTCTCTAACTCTGAATGATCGGCTATGAAAAGCCAACTGACATTTACTCCTGAGGTGTTGACCTGTTGCACCCTCTACAACCACTGTGATTATTATTATCTGACCCTGCAGGTCATCTATGAACGTTTGAACATATTGGCCATGTTCTGTTATAATCTTCACCCGGCACAGCCAGAAGAGAACTGCCCTCCCCTCAGAGCCTGGTTCCTCTCTAGGTTTCTTCCTAGGTTCTGGCCTTTCTAGAGAGTTTTTCCTAGCCACCGTGCTTCTACACCTGCATTGCTTGCTGTTTGGGGTTTTAGGCTGGGTTTCTGTACAGCACTTTGTGACATTGGCTGATGTAAAAAGGGGTTTATAAATACATTTGATTGATTGTGGAGGGGAGAGGCAAAGAGAGAGAGAGGGTGTTAACCTGTTGAGGCTGGGGGCGCTGTTGTCACTATTTATGGTAATCTTGTAATTTTTGAAACGGCTTCCTACAAAATTCTTGATCGTACAATATGCATATTATTATTATTATTGGATAGAAAACAGTCTATAGTTTCTATAGGAGTTGAAATTTTGTCTCTAAGTGGAACAGAACCCATTCTACAGCAATTTCCTTGACATGGAGTCAGATTTCAGAAATGTTGGCCCCTGATCTGGAGTCAGTTAAAAGGCCACTGTTATTGCTATGAGTATACGGACACTGCTTACGTCTTCCCCTGGATGCCTTTACGTGATGACGATTTGAATGGGGTCGATTGCGCGTTCACAGGCACTACAAATTAAAAAACCCTGTAGCTAGTCACTCTTTTGGAGCTGCGTCATGCGCCTGGAGGACACCAACCCGCACCTGTTCCAAGCATTAGTGTTGGGAGTAATCTTTCTCCGGTCATGTTAAGACTCGTTATAGGAGTTAAAAACATCATAAGGTAGTTAATTTAAAGCGTTTTATCGCAATTTATATCCGTTTAGTGCGATTTTGGGACATTTATTTCTGAAACGCTGTGAATCGCTGGGCACGCTTCCAGTTCATGCTGAACGCAGTTGGCATTTCCACATGGCAAGAGGACAGCTTTCCACCAAAAGACGATTAGACCCAAGAAAGGATCCTTTGCCCAAGATACTGATGGAAGAACAGCTCAAAGTAGGACATTTTTATTATGATAAATCGTGTTTCTGTCGAAAAATGTTAGTGGCTTAGGACGCCATGTTTTTTGACGTAGCTTCGCTTGGCGCAAACTGTATTGAAAAGTAAGGATAATTTAAAAAATGTAATTCCGCGATTGTATTAAGAATTAAATTGTCTATCAATCGCTGTCCACCCTATATTTTTTAGTCACGTTTATGAGTATTTATGTATACGAGTAGATCACTGTCTAATATGGCGCACGGACATTTTCTCACCAGCTGGGCTACTTTCCCCATTGTCTAACCATGATTTTGGTGGCTAAATATGCACATTTTCGAACAAACTGTATATGCATGTTGTAATGTGATGTTACAGGGGTGTCATCTGAAGAATTCTGAGAAGGTTAGTGAAAAAATTATATATTTTGGCGATGTTTACGTTATCGCTCACTTTGGCTAGAATTAATGGTGGGGTAATGTTTGCACATGTGCTATGCTAATATAACGATTTATTGTGTTTTCGCTGTAAGACACTTAGGAAATCTGAAATATTGTCTGTATTCACAGGATCTGTGTCTTTCGATTAGTGTATGCTGTGTATTTTTACGAAATGTTTGATGATTAGTAAGTAGGTAAACACGTTGCTCTATGTAGTTATTCTAGTCCATTTGTGATGGTGGGTGCAATTGTAACCTATGCCATCTACCTGAAATATGCACATTTTTCTAACAAAACCTATCCCATACCATAAATATGTTATCAGACTGTCATCTGATGAGTTTTTTTCTTGGTTAGGGGCTATAAATATCTTAGTTTAGCCGAATTAGTGATAGGTACTGTTGTTGGTGGACAAATAAAAGATGGTGGATTATGCTAATGTGTTTTTAGCAAATAGATTTACATCTTTACATATTGTGTCTTCCCTGTAAAACATTTTAAAAATCGGACATGTTGGCTGGATTCACAAGATCTGTGTCTTTCATTAGCTGTATTGGACTTTAATGTGTGAAAGTTAAATATTTAAAAAAAATATTTTTTTTGAATTTCGCGGCTCTGCCTTTTCAGTGGGGGTCCTAGACAGGTTAACATTGGGATTGGGTACAATCCTAGAGCTATGATCTGGGGCAGTACTATTCGGGGTAAGGGGGTTCAGAGGCGGTGAAACACACAGTTTGGCCAAAAACAATGTTTAAATTAAACAAATGGTTATTGGGGAGAGGGTATATAGACACCCCTGGCCTGCAAAATGATGAAATATGTCGCACAGCTAAGAGTGAGTGAACAGAATCACACATGGTTGAAAAGGACAGTGTCCCGGTGTGGCCTTTCATGCTCTCCCAATTGACTGGTAGACTATATGACGGTGACATCTAGATGGCTACCAACATTAGTTATTTTCTGTGTAGGTAACCACCCTACTTGTTGATGTTTTTCTAGGTCCCATCGCAGACCTAAATGGTTTGTCAGCTTCAGCTAGCAAACATTAGCTTGAAAAACGTGGTAATTCAACATTGGCTAGCAATAAAAATCCTTATAAACAAGTCAAAGCACCTACCCAGCAGCTGCTGAAAATATAAATATAAAAAGACATTTACTCAAATAGTCTGAGCTTAATGTGTCTCACCCGGCAGCATGAGGTTGGCGCCTGCAACTCATCATTTGAATCTACAGTAGGCATGAAGAGAAAAGGGAAGAATATGATAAAAGAGAGTTTAGGCCTTGCCATGTAACTTACAAGCTTGTGTTCATCATGGTAGATAAAACTTTTTGTACATGTTCAACTTGGGAATTCCAGTAGCAATTGCCCATACTGCGTAAGACTTTACCCACAGGAGGGCGGCCCCTGGCTATGCCTCACACCCATGGGAGTGAACGCTAAGCTATGCCCCCGAACAGCCCTAAATGGATCACCTTGCCTTGTCACCCACAAGAGAAACAGTCAGTTTAGTTTTTTTTTTTGGATTATATCAGCATTAATTGCAGTCCAGCACCATCTGCTCCTCCAGTTCTTGGGCTGTTGTTTGGACTGTTGACCAGTGGCGATTTTAGCATGTAAATCTTGGTGGGGCAAGCTCCCCAATTTTTTTTTAGATGCAAGCCACTGCACAACACAACAATACATTAATCGCACCATAACGGTGACACACAGTGCCCACAAACTGTTAGGGCCTACATAAAAAGGGACCAAATTATTAGGGTGAGGCACATGGGCCACTAACAGCTTCTACACAACATACACTTAGTATTACTTTCTTAGCTACAGTATACATATCTCCCTGGCATGTGACATAATTTATGCAGCAGCATACAATACATTTTACATTTTAGTCATTTAGCAGACGCTCTTATCCAGAGCGACTTACAGTAGAGTGCATACATTTTATTACATTTTACATACTGAGACAAGGATATCCCTACCGGCCAAACCCTCCCTAACCCGGACGACGCTATGCCAATTGTACGTCGCCCCACGGACCTCCCGGTTGCGACAGAGCCTGGGCGCGAACCCAGAGACTCTGGTGGCGCAGCTAGCACTGCGATGCAGTGCCCTAGACCACTGCGCCACCCGGGAGGCCGGGTGGCGCAGTGGTCTAGGACTGGCGCAGTGGTTTAGGACTCACCTTGCGCTGTGCGCACTTGAACAGGAAGGTGGCACGGCGGTCCTTAGTGGGAAAATGTTGTCAAAGTCTGGCATTCACTGGATTTATGGTGATTTCAAGACAACTGGGAACTCAGGAAAAAAACTGCTCGAATCATGATGTCTAGATAGAGGCCAGAGTTCCCGACTTGGATGACCATTCAAAACTTATTTTCCCAGTCTTAGATTTCCCATTTCCGAGTTTCCAAGTGTTTTGAACGCGGCAGAAGTAATGCTGGATTGACAGAATGGCCAATGTATTCAAACTTTTCTGGCCCATGGCATGTGAATGTTTATCCTTTTAAGCTTGGAAAGGGACCCTTAAACTCAGACTTTGACCACACATCCACTTCGATTAGCAGGCTAGGGATTGCTTTGCAATGCTTGCAGTTAGCCACTGATTCTTTCCAAACCACTCATTGTTGAATTTGCGATATCCAACTTGTTGTGTAATGTTTTGTCCAATCACCGATGAGCACCGATACGTTTTATCCATCCTTTCTCTTCAAATGACAAGGATTGAAAAGGATTTGTCAGGAGATTGTTGACTTGATTTATGATGACTGCTAGCTAAAATGTTGAAAGTGTGATGTTGACAGGATCAGTCCAATCAAAGCTACAGTAGATATAATATGATTTGACGTCCTTTTATCTGTGGCCAATGACCTTGAGCCTTCTCGGATGGGAACTTCTTATGGATCTCTATGGCGGCACCCAAGGGGCTTGAATTTTCGAGCTCTCCCCGTAGATTTTGCAGTGACGTAGTGACAAAACACTGAGCCAACCCCTATGCTCCCTATTTTCCGCTGGCTGCCCCACTGCTAGAGAAAGTACTGAGCTAGGCTGAAACACCTGCATCTTGGAGTTGCCTTACTCAAAGTAAAAAAGAGACCATGTTTGTATGCGGCTTCATTACCTCAATGATTTTTATTTTTACATTGCTTGCAAACTAGTATGTGACACGTATTAATGCCAAAATAACGTGAAAGACAGGCATAGCTAAACAGGTGGGGCTCAAATCCTCCCTGAATGACGGATCACCACTGCTGTTGACCCATGGCGTACTACGCAAAGCACCGGCTCCAAATGAATAACAATGGTCAGTGTGTTCTAAGATCTGTTTTGTGATCAGGTCCCCTGCCTGTCCCAGGCTGTCTGACAGCTGTGTGATCTGTCCAATTACTGTATAGATCCCACCATTTTAAAATGCCAATAAGGACCCATTACGACATACAGGGGAATATTATGATTGCTAAAACAGCCTCTTACTGACCATCATGGAACAAGAACACTGACAGATACTGACCTACAATTCACACATTATGTTGATAAAACCTATACTGTCCTATTGCAAATGAGTTCAGAGATATACTTTGTATGTATTAAAATGACATACTGTATTACTGTTTCTACATGCTGTTACATACATGCTGTTATTTTCCACAGGCCTCGCAGCTCGCACCACCCACTCGATTAGGAGGGTAAAATTGCATTGTGTATATTGCACACGTGTGCTGAGGCTATTCTTTGGGGAATTTCAATGTGACAGTTATTACATGCACAGGGAATATTGCCTGTCTGCACTGTTATCTCCTGCCATTTAAAGTGGTCCCTTCGGGAGCGCGTAGCCTCATACAGCTATCAGCAGCAAACGTTTACAGTACCTCTCCCCGTGCAATTGGGCAGCTCTGATTAAAACAGGAAAATGATCTATGGGATTTTAACCTCCACATCCGAGAGACCCAGTGTCAATATTAACATGACTGCCCACGGGAAAGCTCGCAAACAGCATCATAAACACCAACTCAAAGTGAAGCAACATTTTCCTCTGAGGCAAGCGATTTTAATTTGCCAAATGATCAGAGAATATTGGATCTCTCTCTCTCCCTCTCAATTGGAAGTTGTTTGGGGAATTCTGGCTGAAGCCACAGAGATAGAGGTTTGTATCAGGCAAATTGGTTTGATTTTATAAAACAAAAGTCATAATTTGACACTAGTAGCATTAGAGAAATCAAAATATATAAAGATGTTTTGATGAACAACTTAAGTTCCTTAACAAAAGTGTACTTGATTGTTTTATTCTCTTTACTTGTGATCGTTATCCTTTCTCAGCATTTTGGAACGTGTCATTGCGCATTGTGTGAGGTCTTCTTCACGCTTAACTGGAGAGTAAAATGTGTCATGAATTTATACAAAGCACACTGACTGAAATTATTAAGCCTTTGCTAAAACAGATAATCCATCCACTACTGTTAAAATAAACAAATGTTTTGATTGAATAACCTACATTCAGAATAATTTTGTTTCTCGATACAAGGGACCATGTAATTATAGAGTTGTGAAAAGTTGTTACCTATCTGCTATATTTACCTTTAGAAAATATTTTTTTGATAGAGTTGGAGCAACAATAAACAACCTGAATGTAAATATAACACTACCGTATGAAATTAACACAGGATTTTCTATGAAAAATAAATTGTTTAAATGTTTATTAATTATGAAAAATATTTACATTCCATAGGGGGGGCGCTATGGTCATTTGACTGCAGGAAAGGGCTATATATTTTCTATAATTTCTGAATGTCATATGTGAGAGCAACAGCTGCATCCTGTAGATAACATGAAATATGTCTTGCAAAATATATATATATATATATATATATATATATATGAAATTCAGCTACCAACATAATTCATAGTAAAAGAAAACAGGTTTGACCTGCCCGATATCCCCCAGCAGGTAAACACCACAATTCAAGGGAATTGCCATTGCTGTAAACACACGTACGCAACAAGTACTGTCATCTTATCCAGCTCTGAAAGAATGTTTTGTTCAGCTAGCCACAGTATTCTGGGAAAAAAGACGCTTGTTATAGCCTACCCATTCAGGAATCTGTTGCAACACAAACAGTTTAATTTTCTATTACTTTTGTGTTGACATGACAATTAATCATTTCTCTTGGGTTTATTATACATTTCATATAAAAGTTATAATGCCTCTTTCAAACATAGGAATACAATTCTCAGAGTCACTGCTGCAGGACACAGGGTGGGAGGGCCAGTTATGCCTGTTACTCACCTGTCAATGTAGTGATGCATTGGCCGGTGGAGGGATGTGCACTAGTGTCTGCCCATTCATTGCCAGGGCCATGGTTAATGCATACCCGCCGGCTGAGCATCCATTATATGATACGACTATATCCTCCATTCACTCTGCTGACAGCGGCCATGGCCTTGAAGCTGTGAGTAGGGAGGTGATGTGACATTACAAGCAAAAGCGGGGTAATTAGACAGAAGGTCCGTGGCATCACATCCATGTGTATTATTACTACGTCAATTAAGTCAAATACAAGTATTGACATTTTCCGGAAAGAAACATAAATTATGAATATCTCATATTTATATGCAAAGCTCGAGCCTTGGACATACACTGCTCAAAAAAATAAAGGGAACACTTAAACAACACAATGTAACTCCAAGTCAATCACACTTCTGTGAAATCAAACTGTCCACTTAGGAAGCAACACTGATTGACAATAAATTTAACATGCTGTTGTGCAAATGGAATAGACAAAAGGTGGAAATTATAGGCAATTAGCAAGACACCCCCCAAAACAGGAGTGATTCTGCAGGTGGTGACCACAGACCACTTCTCAGTTCCTATGCTTCCTGGCTGATGTTTTGGTCACTTTTGAATGCTGGCGGTGCTCTCACTCTAGTGGTAGCATGAGACGGAGTCTACAACCCACACAAGTGGCTCAGGTAGTGCAGTTCATCCAGGATGGCACATCAATGCGAACTGTGGCAAAAAGGTTTGCTGTGTCTGTCAGCGTAGTGTCCAGAGCATGCAGGCGCTACCAGGAGACAGGCCAGTACATCAGGAGACGTGGAGGAGGCCGTAGGAGGGCAACAACCCAGCAGCAGGACCGCTACCTCCGCCTTAGTGCAAGGAGGTGCACTGCCAGAGCCCTGCAAAATGACCTTCAGCAGGCCACAAATGTGCATGTGTCAGCATATGGTCTCACAAGGGGTCTGAGGATCTCATCTCGGTACCTAATGGCAGTCAGGCTACCTCTGGCGAGCACATGGAGGGCTGTGCGGCCCCACAAAGAAATGCCACCCCACACCATGACTGACCCATCGCCAAACCGGTCATGCTGGAGGATGTTGCAGGCAGCAGAACGTTCTCCACGGCGTCTCCAGACTCTGTCAAATGTGCTCATGTGCTCAGTGTGAACCTGCTTTCATCTGTGAAGAGCACAGGGCGCCAGTGGCGAATTTGCCAATCTTGGTGTTCTCTGGCAAATACCAAACGTCCTGCACGGTGTTGGGCTGTAAGCACAACCCCCAACTGTGGACGTCGGGCCCTCATACCACCCTCATGGAGTCTGTTTCTGACCATTTGAGCAGACACATGCACATTTGTGGCCTGCTGGAGGTCATTTTGCAGGGCGCTGGTAGTGCACCTCCTTGCACAAAGGTGGAGGTAGCGGTCCTGCTGCTGGGTTGTTGCCCTCCTACGGCCTCCTCCACGTCTCCTGATGTACTGGCCTGTCTCCTGGTAGCGCCTGCATGCTCTGGACACTACGCTGACAGACACAGCAAACCTTTTTTGCCACAGTTCGCATTGATGTGCCATCCTGGATGAACTGCACTACCTGAGCCACTTGTGTGGGTTGTAGACTCCGTCTCATGCTACCACTAGAGTGAGAGCACCGCCAGCATTCAAAGTTGACCAAAACATCAGCCAGGAAGCATAGGAACTGAGAAGTGGTCTGTGGTCACCACCTGCAGAATCACTCCTGTTTTGGGGGGTGTCTTGCTAATTGCCTATAATTTCCACCTTTTGTCTATTCCATTTGCACAACAGCATGTTAAATTTATTGTCAATCAGTGTTGCTTCCTAAGTGGACAGTTTGATTTCACAGAAGTGTGATTGACTTGGAGTTACATTGTGTTATTTAAGTGTTCCCTTTATTTTTTTGAGCAGTGTATTTTGTAAATCAGTTCTGCTGGGCTAATCCAGACAATGTTATAAAAAACAACATTCAATATGGGGATGCCACGGTAAACATTGATGATGGATAGAAAATGTGGTGGGGCTGCAGTGTTCCTATAGAGATGTCATTTTCAATTTAAATTATTGAATAAATGACATGACATGTTTGCCGTGTCTGGCATATTCATGTCTGTCAAAAAGGACTTCCCAGAATAATGTGTAGCATCCGGTTATGTGATTATCTAACAATTACATTGGTCAGATGTAAAACAGTGCTGGGAAAAGAGAAATGGCACTTAATTTATGGTACAAAAGCATATAGGTTAACTTAAAAAAAAATCTGACTCAAATTAAGACCTGCCTGAAGTGCTGAAGGGCTCATCCCTTACCCCTTCAGGGGCCGTAAGAATCTGAGTAGGAGTACTGATTTAGGATCAGTTTTGCCTTTTACATCACAATGAATAAAATGACATGGACGAGGGAAACCTGATCCTCTACAGCACTTCTACTCTGGGATGCTTAAAACATACATGTGTACATGCTGTCATTCACTGTATTGGAGGATTTCTCCTCCCTGTGAAACTCCTTGTTTTTGACACCTGCGTTTGTGTGAATCAATGCCTTGGCGATTTGTGATCATTCAGTTCTGCGTAAAGCATTGTAATAATGACATCAGCCGTAATCAGGTTTGCTTATAAAGTAGCATTTCTAAACTTAGTTGAGTTAAAAATCTGTTGCATTGATTACCTCTTAATGAACTTGCAGCAGATACTCAAACTGCAGCCACAAATCAGTTATGTAAAATACCTTAACTTGCAAGATGTTTACATTTCTTATTCATCTCTTAGAAAAATATTGCAAACTCATTTAGGTAAGACTGCAAAAGGCAGAAGTTATGGTTTTGCAATCTTTTTAAATTGTATTTTAAGTGAAACTGTATACCACAGCAAACAGTTTATGCTAAGTCAAAAACATTATTTACATAATATGTTCCAATACAATCCAAGGCAATAACAAACATTGTTAAATTAATATAGTAAAAATGATTTGTTTATACACCTATTTCTATTGAGAAGTAGCTGTCCCAAACCCTGGATAAGTTCATTAGATTTACCAGCCTCAGAAATCCACTAATCCACATTTCTATCAAGTTCAGGTAAGTGTGAATTGTAAAAAAAAATATCCCGACCTAACCTCAAAGGAAACCTTGTGTTCTTGGTTGGTGATCCCTGTTCAATGCTAACTCATGGTTCTGCTCTCTCTCAGTGCTCAGTTGTGGTAATTTGTCTGCTCAGCAAGGTGTTTCAAACTGGGATGAGGTAAGTGGGACTGGACTGTATGGGAGGTTGCACTAGCTGTGTGGAGCTGAGGGAGGTTTTCGGAACAGATCCATCCTTAGCTCGGCTTCATTATCCCTGAGCACCAGAGGAGTTCAGTGTCAGGAAAAGGGAGGAAATATGGGCAGTGAGCAGAGACCTGTTTTCCACCCACAGCATAGGCCAAAACTGACAAAAAATTGATTGTTAGCATGCATCTCTGACAGGAGCTATACTGTAGTTCACTCTGATTTGACCCTAGAATATGGCTGTTATTTCCGAAAGATAAACTGCAGAATTCTTGTCTAAAATGTAATTTTCAATTATTTTTCCAGTTAGTATGTCAACAATTACATATGTAAACTTTTAACTGGAAGCTAGCTGACTGAATGCTACCAAGGGCTTGAATGTGCTTTACAGTAAGGCCATAATTTTTGTATCTACCCAGCATTGTTGAACAACGTTTGATTTAGGATAAGAGATGGCTCTTATCGGAGCAGAACTGTAATGCTCTGTAAAATATATACAGTTTAAGTCGGAAGTTTACATACACCTTAGACAAATAGGATCACCACTTTATTTTAAGAATGTGAAATGTCAGATTAATAGTAGAGAGAATTATTTATTTCAGCTTTTATTTCTTTCATCGCATTCCCAGTGGGTCAGAAGTTTACATACACTCAATAGTATTTGGTAGCATTGCCTTTAAATTGTTTAACTTGGGTCAAAAGCTTTGGGTAGCCTTCCACAAGCTTCCCACAATAAGTTGGGTGAATTTTGGCCCATTCCTCCTGACAGAGCTGGTGTAACTGAGTCAGGTTTGTAGGCTTCCTTGCTCGCACACACTTTTTCAATTCTGCCACAAAATTTCTTTAGGATTGAGGTCAGGGCTTTGTGAAGGCCACTCCAATACCTTGACTTTGTTGTCCTTAAGCCATTTTGCCACAACGTTGAAAGTATGCTTTGGGTCATTGTCCATTTGGAAGACCCATTTGGGACCAAGCTTTAACTTCCTGACTGATGTCTTGAGATGTTGCTTCAATATATCCTCCCTCATGATGCCATCTATTTTGTGAAGTGCACCAGTCCCTCCTGCAGCAAAGCACACCTACACCATGATGCTGCCATCCCCGTGCTTCACGGTTGGGATGGTGTTCTACAACTTGCAAGCTTCCTCCTTTTTCCTCCAAACATAACGATGGTCATTATGGCTAAACCGTTCTATTTTTGTTTAATCAGACCATAGGACATTTCTCCAAAAAGTACGATATTTGTCCCCATGTGCAGTTGCAACCGCAGTCTGGCTTTTTTATGGCGATTTTGGAGCAGTGCTGAGTGGCCTTTCAGGTTATGTCGATATAGGACTCGTTTTACTGTGGATATAGATACTTTTGTACCTGTTTCCTCCAGCATATTCACAAGGTCCTTTGCTGTTGATCTGGGATTGATTTGCGCTTTTCGCACCAAAGTACGTTCCACTCTAGAAGACAGAACGAGTATCCTTCCTGAGCGGTATGAACGCAACGTGGTCCCATGGTATTTATACTTGCGTACTATTGTTTGTATAGATGAACAGGCGTTCGGAAATTGCTCCCAAGGATGAACCAGACTTGTGGAGCTCTATAATTGTTTTCTGAGGTCTTGAATGATTTCTTTTGATTTTCCCATGATGTCAAGCAAAGAGGCACTGAGTTTGAAGGTAGGCCTTGAAGTACATCAACAGGTACACCTCCAATTGACTCAAATTATGTCAATTAGCCTATCAGAAGCTTCTAAAGCCATGACGTCATTTTCTGGAATTTTCCAAGCTGTTTAAAACTCATTTTTCAACCATTCCACAAATTTCTTGTTAACAAACTATAGTTTTGGCAAGTTGGTTAGGACATCTACTTTGTGCATGACACAAGTAATTTTTCCAACCATTGTTTACCGATAGATTATTTCACTTCTCATTCACTGTATCACAATTCCAGTGGGTCAGAAGTTACCATACACTAAGTTGACTGTGCCTTTAATGACTCCAACCTAAGTGTATGTAAACTTCGGATTTCAACTGTACCTAGATCATGGTGAGAGTAGAAGAGATAGTGGTGGCATTTCAGACACTATGGTAAAGTTTAAGGACACCTGTGAATTTTGTTAGGTTGGATACTATTCCCTACTCATTAATTTTTCTCCAATTTCTAACAGCCGGCGAACATTTGACAGATTACATGCAGGAGGTATTCTCACGGCGGGCGCTGTGGGGACAGTAACTGAAGGACTAGTACTAGTAGCGAAGGATGCTGTATTGATAGCATGGAATTGGACTACTGTGCAAATGAGGGGTATTGTGAGACTATAGTCATGGGCCATGTTGGAAGTAGCAGTGGTTACTTTAGTAGCATTGTTGGGATATCAGTTTATGACGACTCATGCCACATGGATTGGTAACTTGTAACTGGGGGGCCAATGGGGGGACAGGGTTATTCAACAAATGATGTTGTCAGGAAATGACCCATGTGTTGCAGTGTGTATGTCCTCAGTTGAAAGCAGAGATATAACCAAGGGCACGGGCTGAATTCTGGAGATTGAGTTTACATCAAGAGACACCTTTCGGGGGTGTTGGGACAGCGTTGGTTTGGGACACACACTACTCCGTACGGTACCTGCAGTGGTAAAGATGGTCATGTCTCTCCTTCCATAGTTCTCATGTGAAGTGAGGTACAGCTGCATAGTGGGTGAGTGAAGACACCATGACAGAGGAAGCGGAGCGAGAGAGAGAGACTAGATTCCACCGTAAGACATACAGATGGGTTGGGTCTGGGAACTACTTTATACAGCATAGTTGGGTTGGGGTTAACTGCTTTAATGGTTAACGCAACATATGATAGAGGATAGAGGGGTAATTGTACTCTGAACAAAATGTTAACTTCTTGATGATAGGGTGCAGAATTTTCACTTAGGGAAAAATAGCGTGCGCAATTTCAACTTCGTGCTACTCATCCCCAGAATATAAGATATGCATATAATTAGTAGATTTGGATAGAAAACACTCTGAAGTTTCTAAACCTGTTTGAATCATATCTGTAAGTATAACAGAACTTATATAGCAGTCAAACTTTTTTATTGTTAAGTTCCTCTATGTTCAATGGATTGTTTTGGGCAAACCAGAATTCTAATCAGTAAATGCGCAGTTTCTACTGCTTCCACTGGATGTCGCCATTGTATGGAAAATGGTTAAGGTTTTTTCTTAGTGAGGTACAAAAGATATTGACCCGGAAGTGGAGTGACGTCGTTTGTTTATGTTTGAGATTTGGGCAAGACATGAAATGTTCCGTGAGTTTGTTGATATCCTGTATTGAAAACAGATTGACCTGTCTTCAATTTGATCGATTATTAACGTTTACAAATACCTTAAGCTGTATTACAAAAGTACTTTGAAATGTTTTGGCAAAGTTTAGAGGTAATTTTTTTTAGATATTGTGTCGTGATTTTGTTCAAATTGAACGCTGTTTTTCCTGGTACAACGGCGCCAAATAAATGGACAATTTGGATATATATGGATGGAATTAATCGAACAAAAGGACCATTTGTGATGTTTATGGGACATATTGGAGTGCCAACAAAAGAATCTCGTCAAAGGTAATGCATGTTTTATATTTTATATTAGCGTTTTGAGTAGCGCTAGCATGTAGCATGTAGCGCTAGCAATAGGCTACACTCTCTTGTTTACATTGGGCTATCATCAGATAATAGCATCTTATGCTTTCGCCGAAAAGCCTTTTTGAAATCTGACATGTTGGCTGGATTCACAACGAGTGTAGCTTTAATTTGATATCTTATATGTGTGATTTAATCAAGTTTAATTTTATATAATTTTTTTGAATTTGGCGCTCTACATTTTGACATGGCTGTTGGGACGCAAGCGTCCCATCTATCCCAGAGAGGTTAAAGGCATTGATGTGAAAGGATATACAGTGCTGAGTTACCTCAAGCGGATGTAATGTTGATTAGGGATACACACTTGCATTTCAGGTAACGTGCCTATCAGGTGAAAGAAAGGAGATGGGAACCAAAGTGAAAATGACTTGACTTGGGAACACCTCTCGGAACCTGTGGCCTAAAGGGGAAGACTGGGTGAAAGCATGGGGAAGCTTTTTGGAGCTTTAATTTTTGTGGAACCCAGCAGGAAAGTATCCGGGAGGCATAGAGTCAGGTGAAGAGAGAGTGGGAATTGTCATGGTCTCAGACTTTGGTTTTCATGCATATATAATTATGCATAGCTTATCACATTGTTATTACTGTTATGTTTTATGTCTTTTTGTTGCTTTCCAAGTCTTGTGCTATTACTCTCTTAGGAACCAGAAGGGGGAAGTGGAGAAACTAAAAGCTGCTCCATCTGGCATAGAATGAGACAGCAGATTCAGCTGGAATGGCATTTTATTGTGTGATGATAGATGGAAATAAAATTGTGTGATCATAGTACAGAGGCCATAAGTCTCTGAATTTGTAAACCTCGCGGTGAATGTTTGTTCATTGTTTGTTCCATTTGTTAGTTTGTTTAATTCATGTTTTATAGGAATTTGTTAGTTTTTTTATTCATGTTTTATTATCATTGTTTATCCATTTCTTAGTAATTTCCAATTTTATAGGAATTGAACATTAGGATGCTATTGTTCAAGAGGGGGGACTGTTGGATTCAACATTTTGAATATTGAGATATTAAAGACATGATAGATCAGACGCATAGTATATTAAGGAGTGAGATCTGTAGAAAGACAGAGTGGGTGTGGAATGTGCTGGTTGGATGGGAGGAGCTCAAAGGATTGCTATAGGGGAGACAGACGGACATCTGTGGACTAGGCGAAGGAGGGGTTGAGATCAGGAGGTAAGGTCAGATCCCCTGAAGGGAGTAATAAGGGTTTAGTATCCTGTTACTCTCTTCCTGTAGAACCATAAGATGTAAGGATTGGAGAGAAGGAGGAGTGTCTTAAATGGGATATATAAATCTGTGATGGGAGAAATATTGGGTTATCTGAAATACAGCTGTACAGATGCTTTGGGAAGAATTAAACTTGGTTAAAGCTATTTCAGAGTTATTTACTCTGAAAAAAAGAACCTAACAATAGGTACTGTAATTGTTTGCTCCCAGGCAACACGAAGGTGGCGTTAGAAATTCTGCTTACTGTAGTAAGCATGCAGGGAAAACTGAGCATCAGGCTCTGGACCAATTGCCTCGCCTGCCTTGACACTACTCTCCCAAAATTAGGTTCTGTAAAGATCATACAAATGACTGCGATTATGGAAATGCTCTGCAAGAGCCGTATGGTGTTTTTTCACCCCACGTCTATCTACCCCCCAGGTCAGAAGCACGTTGATGCGGACACACAAGGGAAGCAATTCTCATTTGCTCAGTGACCATAAATGCCCAGATGGCTGATAAGCTATTTGCCAGAAATGCTAGGAATCAAAATGCCATCATTTTAAGAACCGATTTCCCTCAGGGCTGTTCAGATGCTCTGGAACTCCACCAGAACAGTGGGGCAGAGGAAGAAGAGAAGGGGGAAGGGTTATTGTTGGTCTATTACCCCTCAGTGCCCATGCAGTCAATGAGACACTCCACTCAAAGAAACACGTTGACAGAACAGCACACAGCCCATGTGCTGTTAAAAGGTGAAGACAATGTTGTAAGTGAGCAGGCTATGAGTTATGAGTCCTCCTGAATCAAATAAGTCCTTGTGGATCAAAGCTATGATCTAGACAATAACTTTCTGAGGGAGGGAAGAGGACAATTGTGGGTGAAGGAATGACATGCTATGTTTAGACTGCTTGCCGTGACTATATGTCCCTGGGGAATGACCTGTGTATAGTCACAGGGAGTGAATTACTCTTAAACATTGTAACATGGGGCCCTGAGCTGTTTTGACCTCTGTCTGAAGCACTCATCCTTTGGGAACCCTGAACAAGTTTGACTCGCAGAACAGCTCAAAGACAGGCTTGCTGACAGACACACACTCAGGTTCATTGCAGAACATTGGGTCCTCTGTTTTATTCTCAGCAGTTTAAGATCGTGTAGATCAGGACCTTCTATAGATATGAAGAGGCACTGAATATTTACATGCCACAAATGTAAATCAGTAATGTGCCCTAAAAAAATCTATTTTTGGGACTAGGTTGGAATCTCTGTCCAGTTACCAGAGTTTGTTATGTCAAAGGAACTTTTGTTGGAGATGCATGCAGAGGGAATGTTGCTGTAACGTTCGTTCTCCTCCTCGTCTGAAGAGGAACAAGGATCGGACCAATATGCAGCGAGGTATGAAGACATAATGATTTATTTAAAGAAAGATGAACATGAAGCACACTTGATAAATGACAAAACAACAAAACGACGTAAACAGACCTGAACTTGAGAACATATAACAATGAACGCACGAACAGGAAAGAACGAAACGAAACGAGACAGTACCGTGTGGTGCAACAAACACAGACACAGCAACAATCACCCACAAACAAACAGTGTGAACAGCCTACCTTAATATTGTTCTCAATCAGAGAAAACGTAAAACACCTGCCCCTCATTGAGAACCATTATCAGGCTAATTGAAAATAACCCAACATAGAAACACATAACATAGAATGCCCACCCAGCTCACGTCCTGACCATACTAAACAAAGACAAAATAAAGGAAATAAGGTCAGGAACGTGACAGTTGCATTCACAAATCTACACACATTATCCGAGGCTGTCAAAACAGAACAGTATTCTGTTCAGATATGCACACATGCATTCTTGCAAGGAAACATCCACGCAAAAACAATTGTTATGCCCAAGGAAAACTCATCACCTGGCTCCAACAAACTGAAGTTGTTCTGTAATCTACAGACAATGTAATCTGACTAGCTGCACAACCATGGTTAAAAATGATAATGAAAATTCCTTTATCATATTTTACTGTACACACACACCATTACACTAACTCAATGAGTGACAGGCACCTGAATGCAATGATTTCTTACAGTATAAAAATGATTCACTATTGTGGTAACTACTGAACAAAAATATAAATCGCAACAGTTTACTGAGTTACAGTTCATATAAGTAAATCGGTCAATTGAAATGAATTCATTAGGCCCTAATCTATGTCTTTCACATGACTGAGCAGGGGCACAGCCATTAGTGGGCCTGGGAGGGAATAGGCCCACAGATTTAGGAGCCAGCCCCAGCCAATGAGAATTCGTTTTTCCACACAAAAGGGCTTTATTACAGACAGAAATACTCATCAGCACCACCCTCCACCCCATTGCACAATACCGCAGGTGAAGAAGCTGGATGTAGAGGTCTTGGGGTGGCGTGGTTATAAAACGAAACATGTAAAGTGTTGGTTGCATGTTTCATGAGCTGGAACAAAAGATCCTAGAAATGTTTGATTCACACAAAACGCTTATTTCTCTGCACAAATTTGTTTACGTCCGTTAGTGAGAATTTTGTCTTTGCCAAGTTAATTCATTGACTTGACAGATGTGGCAAAACTTCTCTAGGGTAGGGGGCAGCATTGGGGGTTTTGGATGAAAAGCGTGCCCAAATTAAACTCCCTGCTACTCAGTCATAAAAGCTAGAATATGCATATTATGAGTAGATTTGGATAGAAAACCCTCTGAAGTTTCTAAAACGGTTTGATTGATATCTGTGAGTATAACAGAACTCATATGGCAGGCAAAAACCTGAGAGAAAATCCAACCAGGAAGTTGGATATCTGAGGTTTGTAGTTTTTCAACTCATTGCCTATCGAATACACAGTGTCTATGGGGTCATATTGCACGTCCTAAGGCTTCCACTAGATGTCAATAGTCTTTAGAACCTTGTTTGAGGCTTCGACTGTGAAATGGGGTGAATGAGAGGGGATTGAGTCAGAGGTCTGCCAGAGAGGCAAGAGTTGACCACGAGAGAGAGAGTTAGCTTGCGTTCCATTGCAATTCTAAAGACAAAGGAATTCTCCGGTTGGAACATTATTGAAGATTTATGTTAAAAACATCCTAAAGATTGATTCTATACATCGTTCGACATGTTTCTACGGACTGTAATGGAACTTTTTGACTTTCTCTGCACCTAGTGATCGTGCCTCATGAATTTTGTTTACTGGGCTAAACGCACAAACAAAAAGGAGGTATTTGGACATAAATGATGGACTTTATTGAACAAATCAAACATTTATTGTGGAACTGGGATTCCTGGGAGTGCATTCTGATGAAGATCATCAAAGGTCAGTGAATATTTATAATGTTATTTCTGACTTCTGTTGACTACACAACATGGTGGATATCTGTTTGGGTTGTTTTGGTCTCTGAGCGCTGTACTCAGATTATTGCATGGTGTGCTTTTTCCGTCAAGTTTAAAAAAAATCTGACACAGCGGTTGCATTAACCTCTAACGCCTCACAAACGCGGATCTGGGAGCACCCCCATCACAAAAGCTGACTAGCATAGCCTAGCCTAAAGTTACAGGGATATCATAAAATAAAATGTTCATGAAATCACAAGTCCAAGACACCAAATGAAAGATACAGATCTTGTGATTCAAGCCATCATCTCTGATTTTTAAAATGTTTTAAAGGGAAGACACAATATGTAAATCTATTAGCTAACCACGTTAGCAAAAGACAACAATTTTCTTACTCCATCAGTTTTTGACTCCATCAGTAGCTATCACAAATTCAGCCAAATAAAGATAAAAATAGCCACTAACCAAGAAACAACCTCATCAGATGACAGTCTGATAACATATTTATTGTATAGCATATGTTTTTTTCAAAAAATGTGCATATTTCAGGTATAAATCATAGTTTACATTACTACATTCAGAAATTGCACCGAAAGCAGCCATTATCAGAAAAGTGTTTTTCAGCGGCAGGGACTGGGAGACTAGTCATGATCGAGGGAAAGATGAACAGAGAAAAGTATAGAGAGATCCTTGGTGAAAACCTGCTCCAGAGCACTCAGGACCTCAAACTGGGGTGCAGGTTCACCTTCCAACAGTACAACGACCTTAAGCACACAGCCAAGACAATGCAGGAGTGGCTTCGGGACAGGTCTCTGAATGTCCTTGAGTGGCCCAGCCAGAGGCAGGACTTGAACCCGATTGAACATCTCTGGAGAGACATGGAAATAGCTTTCAGCGACGCTTCTCATCCGACCTGACAGAGTTTGAGAGGATCTGCAGAGAAGAATGGGAGAAGCTCACCAAATATAGGTGTGCCAAGCTTTTAGCATCATACCCAAGAAGACTCAAGTTTGTAATCGCTGCCAAAGGTGCATTAATTAACATAGTACTGAATAAAGGAATACTTATGTAAATATGATATTTCATTGATATATATATATATATATATATATATATATATATATATATACACACACACATACATTTGCTAAAATGTCTAAACCTGTTTTTGCTTCATCATTATGGTGTATTGTGTGCAGATTGAGGGGGGGGAATGATTTAATCAATTTTAGAATAAGTCTGTAACGTAACAAAAATGTGGAAAAAGTCAAGTGGTCTGAATACTATCCGAATGCACTGTACATCCACCTCTCTCGTTAAAAGGCGGTACAAGCCGGCTGTTTCGACCAAGATCAAACTCTGTTGAGGGTGCAGGATGTCTTGACTGGAGTGTTTCCAGATCTATCACTCTGGCGAATGGCATGCTGACATTCCCATTCTTGTTGTTTGGCTGCATGCTCATGTTGTCTTTCCATGTGCTTGAACTTATTTGTTGCTCCAATCTCTCCTCACGTTCTTGAGCTCTAATGCTTGAGCTCTAATTTCTGTTGTTCCAACTTTGCCTTTAATTCTAACTCTCACAGTTGCACGTTTTCATCAACCTCCCTTTCCAAAGGGATTTCCTCCTCCACCAAAGCAGTACCGATCAACTCATGCTTTTGGATTGCCTAAAGAGCAGATTCACCTTTATACATTTGTCTAGTGTTTTCCACAAAAGCTTCCAACTTAAAGTCCCTGGCTTTTCAAATTTGTAAGCCTTTGTTTATGAAACTTTCAAAATTATTCCACCAATCTTATATCCACTCAAGGTGGATGTCTGTGACCAACTCTACTACAAAAGTGTATTTTGAACACTCATATCTGGGCACAGCAGAGCTTCTGAGTAGGTGACAAGAACGACTACCATACTCATGGGAAACAAGATCCTGGCTGAGACGCCTTTTTACCCCACCTTTATTTAACCAGGTAGACTAGTTGAGAACAAGTCCCCATTTACAACTGCGACCTGGCCAAGATAAAGCAAAGCAGTGTGACACAGACAACAACACCGAGTTACACATGGAATAACATGGAATAAACAATAAACAAGCCAATAACACAATAAACAAGTTAATGACACAGTAGAAAAAAAAGAAAGTCTATGTAGTGTGTGCAAAAGGCATGAGGAGGTAGGCAATAAATAGGCCATAGTAGTGAAGAATTACAATTTAGCAGATTAACACTGGAGTGATAAATGAGCAGATGATGATGTGCAAGTAGAGATACTGGTGTATCATCATACATTCCACAGCAAAAGTGCTAAAACATAAGAGGGAACTGAAGTCACTGGCCAACAACCAAAACAAAACAGGTGTGGTTTTAGGAGGGGTTCGGAAAGACACTCATGGGGCTGTCCACTGAAAGTTGACGAGCAACAACAACTGGTACCTAAGACATCCACAACATTTTGCCCAAGAGGAAAACAAATGAAGACACCAAACTTAAAGACAGGAAGCAAACCAAAATAGTGGAGCAAAACCAAATCAGGAGAATCCGATAAAGGATTGTTTTTCTCTAAATAAAAATAGGGAGGGCCAAATAAAGCTGTTAACCCTTTGCATCTATCCAGACAACTGGAGCACTGGGCAGGCTACTCTTAAATAGCACTTGGGCCAGCACAGGTGAAACACCTTCCTACCATTGAGATGGCAACCAGCACAGTTGTAACCCATACTGACTAACGAGTTGACGCCAATCAGTGCAACCTACGTGCTAACATGCTACACGTGGAACATTTTCAGCACATTTTAGAGTGGCCTTTTATTGTGTAAACAAGGTGCACCTGCGTAATGATCATGCCGTTTAACTTCACTAGGGTACGCTAGCGTCCCACCTCATCAACAGCCAGTGGAACTGCAGGGCGCCAAATTCAAAACAACAGAAATCCCATAATTAAAATTCCTCAAACATACAAGTATTTTACACCATTTTAACTGGATGAAAGACTGGCCAGGAAACACAGATTTAAATAAATATCACTTCCAGGTAATATTTTCTCCGGTTTTCGCCTGCAGAATCAGTTTTGTTATACTCTTAGACAACATTTTGACAGTTTTGGAAACTTTGGAGTGTTTTCTATCCTAATCTGTAAATTATATGCATATTCTACGATGTGGACCTGAGAAATAGTCCGTTTACCTTGGGAACGTTATAAAAAAATAAATAATAATCTGACCCCTAGCGTCAAGAAGTTAATGCCCTCCTTGCCTGGTCTGTGAGTTTTGGTGGGCGGACCTCTCTTGGCAGGTTTGTTGTGGTGCCATATTCTATCAATTTTTTTTATAATGGATTTAATGGTTCTCCGTGGGATGTTAAAAGTTTCTGATATTTTTTTATAACCCAACCCTGATCTGTACTTCTCCACAACTTTGTCCCTGACCTGTTTGGAGAGCTCCTTGGTCTTTAATGGGGCCGCTTGCTTGGTGGTGCCCCTTGCTTAGTGGTGTTGCAGATTCTGGGGCCTTTCAGAACAGGTACTATATACTGAGATCATGTGACACTTGGATTGCACACAGGTGAACTTAATTTAACTAATTATGTGACTTGTGGAGGTAATTGGTTGCACCAAATCTTATTTAGCGGACAAATACTTACGCACGCACCGCTTTTCTGGTTTAAATGTTTTAGAATCTTTTGAAACATGTAATTTTTTTGATTTCACAAAAATCTATTTAAATTACAGGTTGTAATGCAACAAAATAGGAAAAACGCCAAGGGGGATAAATTATTTTGCAGGGCACTATGTACACTGCCAGTCAATAGTTGTAGAACAGCTACTCATTCAATACATTTTTTTAAACTATTTTTTACATTGTAGAATATTAGTGAAGACATCAAAACTATGAAATAACACACATGGAAACATGTTCTAACCAAAAGAGTGATAAAAAATCACTACATATGAGATTATTCAAGTAGGCACCCTTTGCCTTGATGACAGCTTTGCACACTCTTGGCATTCTCTCAACCAGCTTAACCTGGAATAAAACAGGTACACCTTACCATGAAAATCTTATTTACAAATCCTGAACCAACAATGAAGTTCACGAAATAGAGTTAGGAAAATATGTATTTAAATCACCCAGAAAATATACTTCTCTGTTGATATCACATACATGTTCAAGCATTTCACACATATTATCCAGATACTGACTGTTAGCACTTGGTCTATAGCAGCTTCCCACAATAATGGGCTTTAGTTGAGGCAGATGAACCTGTAGCCATATTACTTCAACGGTATTTAACATCAAATCAAATTTTATTAGTCACATACACATGGTTAGCATATGTTATTGCAAGTGTAGCGAAATGCTTGCGCTTCTAGTTCTGACAGTGCAGCAATATCTAACAAGTCTAACATTAGATCGCCTCTAGGCTTTACAGGAATGTGGTTCTGAACGTAGACCGCAACACCGCCCTGTTGTCATTTCTGTCTTTTTGATAGATGTTACAATCATGTATTGCTACCACTCTATTATCTAAGTGAGTTTCAGAGATAGTCAGTATATGAATGTCATCTGTTACAAGCACATTTTTGACTTCATGGGCCTTGTTTCTCAGGCTGCATATGTTCATATTGGCTATTTTTAGCACTTTTCTGGGTTGCTTGATTATTTTTAAAGTTTTACCAGGAATCTTATCAGAGATTTATCATACTATTTATGTTGGAGCTGATAGTGCAGGGTGAGCTGCACAAAATGGTCTTCCTGCTAGGGTACACTGCCTCAGTACTAACAGTGTAACTCTGGTTCATAGGCTCATGATTACTGCCTACAATAGCTGTAGGATCAACAGAGTTATTCAGGGGAATTAGGGGGACATAAATTAAGTTATTTACATTGTGTCTGCCAACGCCCCTAGGATAATGTACATTTGATGCAGCGTTATGACGACTCATTGTCACAATGGTAGGGATTAACTGCGTCATGTCATAATGCTTTGCAATGACGAGCGGATTCGCCTTCACACATTTATCTAGCATCTCTCATGTAGGGTTTTCCACATGCTTCCAACTTAAAGTCCATGTTTTTTATTAGCTTATGTGTTTATGCAGCAAGAGAACCAAATAACGTCACTCAAACAGAAAGGGGAACTAAAAGAAATGAAACAGGTGGGGTTTTAGGAGGGGTTCTGAAAGTGAGTCATGGGGGTGTCCACTGAAAGTTGACTAGCAATAACAACTGGCACCTAAAAGACATCCGCCATTAGCACTCACTAAATTTGCCCAAGAAGAGGAAAACAAAATAAAAACTTACACCAAACTTAGATAGGAAGCAAACAAAAAAGTGGAGCAAAACAAAAACTGGGAAGATCAGATAAACGATGGTTTTTCTAGAAATTGAATAGCCAACTAAAAAGGTGTTAACACTCCACATCTCTCAAGATAACTGGAGCACTGGGCTAGCCACTCTTAAATATCACAAGATGTTCAAGCCAGCACATGTGTAACACATATTGATTAAAGAAAATACTAAACAATTACAAAAGAGCGGTTGGTACATCTTTAAATGCAAGAGAAAGGCCATAAAGTATTATTCCATCCCAGGTGCGATTTAGATTTTGGCCACTAGATGGCAGCAGTGTATGTGAAAAGTTTGAGACTGATCCAATGAATCATTGCATTTGTGTTAAAAATATTGTATCAAGACTGCCCAAATGTGCCTAATTTGTTTATTAATAACTTTTCATGTTCAAAACTGTGCACTCTCCTCAAACAATAGCATGTAATAGCTACTGTAAATTGGACAGTGCAGTTAGATTACCAAGAATTTAAGCTTTCTGCCGATGTCAGATATGTCTATGTCCTGGGAATGTTCTTGTTACTTACAACCTCATGCTAATCGCATTAGCCTACGTTCGCTCAACCGTCCCGTGGAAGGGACACCACCAGAAGTTGACGAGGTAACATCAATCAGTTCGCCTCACTTGCTAACCTCCAACCTTAAAATATAAATGGAAAAACCAACGGCTGTAACAGTTGCAACTTGAGATGATCAAGTCTCCAACTATACAATTAGGCACCTCCATGCCAATAGGCTATTTGGAAAGGTTGCCATAAAAAAAGCCTTTATTGAGAGCAACAAACACATGTCATTACCTGGAGTTTGCTAAACGGCATTGGCACTTGGATTGGAACCGGGTGCTATGGTCAGATGAGATGAAAATAGAGCTCTAGCCACGTACACCAGTGGTGGGTTTGGCCTCGAAAGAAGGATGCATATGCATAAGGTCTGTAAAATATGGTGGTGGATCTTTGATGTTATGGGTCTGTTTTGCTTCCACTGGTCCTGGGGCCCTTGTTAAGGTCAACAGCATCATGAACTCTACAAAGTACCAGGACATTTTAGGCAAAACCTGATTGCCTCTGCCAGGAGGCTGAAACTCGCTCGCAAATGGATCTTCCAGCAAGACAATGACCCCAAGCACACATCAAAATCCACAAAGAAAAGGTTAATTGACCACAGAATCAACATTTTTGCAATGGCCATCACAGTCTACGGACTTGAACCCCATTGAAAACCTGTAGTTTGAATTGTGGAGGGGAGTCCGAAGGATATCAAGGATCTGGAAAGATTCTGTTTGGAGAAGCCATAACAGCAGCAGAGTATGATCGATAATATCAAAGGCCACATTGAAGTCTAACAAAATATCCCACACAATATTTTTATCATCACTGTCTCTCAGCCAATCATTTGTGGAAGTGCTGTGCTTGTTGAATGTCCTTCTCTATAAGCATGCTGAAAGTTTGGTGTCAATGTGTTTACTGTAAGCATTATATCTGGTCAACAAAAAATATATAAAAAAGTTTACTACGGGTTGGTAACAGGCTGATTAGTCGGCTATTTGAGCCAGTAAAGGGGGATTTACAATTCTTAATAGCGGAATTACTTTTGCTTCCCACCAAGCCTGAGGGCATACGCTATATAATTTATCTTTGTTTCATAGTATAGTTTCTTTTAATTTAGTTTAGTCACATTATTTCCTAATTTGCAGTACATTTGCCAATCAGTTGGGCTGCCAGACTTATTTGCCATTCCTTTTGCCCCATCCCTCTCAACCATACACTTTTTCAATTCCTCTTCAATCCAATGAGATTTAACATATTTCACTGTCATTTTCCTAATGGGTGCATGCTTATTAGTAACTGGGAAAAATGTGTCAAGTGCAGTGTCTGTTTGCTCCTCATTACACACCACAGACCAACATATATTCTTTACATCAATAACATAGGAATCACTACAATACTTATAGTATGACCTCTTATACACTATATTTGTAAGGGCCAACGCCGGACAGGAGAAGCAGGTACGGGGAGTCAGACATTATTTCGGGAACAGACATAGAACAAGACAGGAACAGCGTCAGCACACGGGTAACACGGACATATGACAAACATGCAGCAGCGGGGAACAGAGCTGGGGAACTCACAAATATAGGGGAGGTAATAAACAGGTGATTGGGTGAGTCCAATATCGCTGAAGCGCGTGACGAGGGAAGGCAGGCATGCGTAAATGATGGTGGCAAGAGTGCATAGTGCAGGGCAGCGCAGGAGCAGGCATGACGATATTAGGCCCAGCCTTTGGGCCTTTGGTTTTCCTAGTAATGGCTACTATATTGTGATCACTACATCCGATGTACATGGATACTGCTTTCAAGCAAACTTCTTCAGCATTAGTAAAGATGTGATCAGTACATGTTGATGATTTTATTCCTGTGTAACTACCCTGGTAGGTTGTCTGATAACCTGAACCATAACCTGAAGCTTTTTCTTGAGTGGGCAGCTTGACGAAAGCCAGTCAATATTTAAAATCACCCAGAAAATATACCTCTCTGTTGATATCACATACATTATCAAGCATTTCACGCGTTATCCAGATACTGACTGTTAGTGCTTGGTGGGCTATAGCAGCTTCCCACCAGAATGGGCTTTAGGTGAGGCAGATGAACCTGTAGCCATATTACTTCAAGAGTATTTGACATGAGATCCTCTGTAATTTTTACAGGAATGTGGTTCTGAATTTAAACAGCGATACCTCCACCATTGGCGTTTCTATAATTTCTATGAATGTTATATCCTTGTATTGCTACCACTGTATCGTCAAAGGTATTATCTAAGTGAGTTTCAGAGATAGTTAGAAAATGAATGCCATCTGTTACTAGCAAATTACAGATTTTCATGAACCTTGTTTCTGAAACTACATATTCTCAGCAGAAAAAGAAACATCCCTTTTTCAGGACCCTGTCTTTCAAAGATAATTAGTAAAAATCAAAATAACTTCACAGATCTTCATTGTAAAGGGTTTAAACACTGTTTCCAATGCTTCTTCAATGAACCATAAACAATTAATGAACATGCACCTGTGGAACAGTCGTTAAGACCGTGACAGCTTACAGACAGCAGGCAATTAAGGCCTACCTTCAAACTCAGTGCCTCTTTGCTTGACATCATGGGAAAATCAAAAGAAATCAGCCAAGACCTCAGAAAAAAATCCTTGGGAGCAATTTCCAAATGTCTGAAGGTACCACGTTCATCTGTACAAACAATAGTACGCAAGTATAAACACCATGGGACCACGCAGCCGTCATACCGCTCAGGAAGGAGAAGCATTCTGTCTCCTAGAGATGAACGTACTTTGGTGCGAGAAGTGCTAATCAATCCCAGAACAACAGCAATGGACCTTGTGAAGATGCTGGAGGAAACGGGTACAAAAGTATTTATATCCACAGTAAAACAAGTCCTATATCGACATAACGATGAAAGTCCTCTCAGCAAGGATTAAGTAACTGCTCCAAAATCACCATTAAAAAGCAAAACTACGGTTTGCAACTGCACATGGGGACAAAGATCGTACTTTTTTGAATAAATGTCCTCTGGTCTGATGAAACAAAAATAGAACTATTTGGCCATAATGACCATTGTTTTGTTTGGAGGAAAAAGGGGGAGGCTTGCAAGTCGAAGAACACTATCCCAACCGTGAAGCACAGGTCTGGCAGCATCATGTTGTCGGGGTGTTTTGCTGCAGGAGGGACTGGTGCACTTCACAAAATAGATGGCATCATGAGGAGGGAAAATGATGAGATGATGCTTCAATATATCCACAAGACGTCAGTCAGGAAGTTAAAGCCTGGTCGCAAATGGGTCTTCCAAATGGACAATGACCCCAAGCATACTTCCAAAGTTCTAAACTCAGCAAAAAAAAGGAACATCCTCTCACTGTCAACTGTGTTTATTTTCAGCAAAACTTTCCTGTGTAAATATTTGTTTGAACATAACAAGATTCAACAACTGAGACGTAGACTGAACAAGTTCCACAGACATGTGACTAACAGAAATGGGATAATGTGTCCCTGAACACAGGGCGGGGGGGGGTCAAAAGTAACAGTCAGTATCTGGTGTGGCCACCAGCTGCATTAAGTACTGCAGTGCATCTCCTCCTCATTGACTGCACCATATTTGCCAGTTCTTGCTGTGAGATGTTACCGCACTCTTCCACCAAGGCACCTGCAAGTTCCCGGACATTTCTGGGAGGAATGGCCCTAGCCCTCACCCTCCGATCCAACAGGTCCCAGACGTGCTCAATGGGATTGAGATCCGGGCTCGTGGCTGGCCATGGCAGAATACTGACACACCAGTCTTGCAGGAAATCGTGCACAGAACAAGCAGTATGGCTGGTGGCATTGTCATGCTGGAGGGTCATGTCAGGATGAGCCTGCAGGAAGAGTACCACATGAGGGAGGACGATGTCTTCCCTGTAACGCACAAGCTCAGTCCAATGATGCTGTGACACACCGCCCCAGACCATGCCGGACACTCCACCTCCAAATTGATCCCGCTCCAGAGTACAGGCGGTGTAACACTCATTCCTTTGACGATAAACGCACATCCAACCATCACCCTTGGTGAGACAAAACCGCGACTCGTCAGTGAAGAGCACTTTCTGCCAGTCCTGTCTGGTCCAGCGACGGTGGGTTTGTGCTCATAGGCGTTGTTGTTGCCAGTGATGTCTGGTGAGGACCTGCCTTACAACAGGCCTACAAGCCCTCAGTCCAGCCTCTCTCAGGCTATTGTGTACAGTCTGAGCACTGATGGAGGGATTGTGCATTCCTGGTGTAACTCGGGCAGTTGTTGTTGCCATTCTGTACCTGTTCCGCAGGTGTGATGTTCTGATGTACCAATCCTGTGCAGGTGTTGTTACATGTGGTCTGCCACTGCGAGGACGATCAGCTGTCCGTCCTGTTTCCCTGTAGCGCTGTCTTAGGCGTCTCACATTACGGACATTCCAATTTATTGCCCTGACCACATCTGCAGTCTTCATGCCTCCTTGCAGCATGCCTAAGGCACATTCATGCAGATGAGCAGGGACCCTGGGCATCTTTCCTTTTGTGTTTTTCAGAGTCAGTTGAAAGGCCTCTTTAGTGTCCTACGTATTCATAACTGTAACCTTAAAATACATTCACAGGTACACCTCCAATTGACTCAAATGATGTCAATTAGCCTATCAGAAGCTTCTAAAGCCATTACATAATTTTCTGGAATTTTCCAAGCTTTTTAAGGGCATAGTCAACTTAGTGTATGTAAACTTCTGAACCACTGGAATTGTGATCCAGTGAATTATAAGTGAAATAATCTGTCTTTAACTGACTTACCTAGTTAAATAAAGGTTAAATAAATACTGCTTGTATCCACAGCACTAACTTGCTAGTCCCGCTCGGTTAGTAAAGTGCAGCCAGGATCCATACAGGGAGCAAGTTTTCCGCTTTCTCTGTGTTTATCATACTTGTGCGTTTGTGATGAAATGTATTTTGTTTGTGTGCATTTGTAATTTCACTGGCGGCGCTTGTTTTCGGGAAGAGGGGTTTGAGTACTCATTTTAGCTCACAATAAGCTTCGAGCATGGTGAATACTAGACAGAAAACTCTGCAAAGCTCAATGTGGAAGAGGAATAATATCAAGCACTACACTCATGAACTACTCGATCAACAAAAATATCTAATAGATCTGCAGGAAAATAACTTGAACTCTTTCCCGCAACCCTTTATGGATTCTACCAACAAAAAGGTTGATCTGTTTAAGGATGTAATGGAATTTAACATAGTTTGGGATTTAGGCAGTTGGAGGTGGAAGAGCTAAAGGGTGCGAATGTCAAAAGCCAGAATGCATTCTGAGGATTTTGCAATTTTACAAACACTTGACAACCACTCTTCCAAAAGGAGACTACCTCGAAAATAAATCGATGCACAATAGCATTTTAATTGATGGTTTTGAAGACAAAGACTGAAATGTGACATAACACAGAAGTCAAGGCCAAGAATCTCCTGGCAGATCAACTCAAACTGGACACCAAACTCATCGAGGGTGCACAGGAATGGCACTTTGTTCTCCGATGGACGGCCCAGATCTATACTGGAGAAACTGCTCGGGTTCAAAGACAAGGAGGAGATTCTCAGGAGAGCGAAGTGCCAGAAGGGAACCAAAATCTACATCAATTAAGATTTGTCCGAAAAGGTATACCTCAAAAGAAAGGAACTGCTGCCATGACTAAGTGAAGAATTGAAACAAGGCAACATCACATATCTAAATTATGATCAACTGGTCAATTCGCCAGCCCCCCTCCCCCCTTTCGTAGGCCTATGGTAAGTGACTCCACTATAATCAACTGATTTGACACACCCACACATACACACATTTATTCTACTTTGTTCATGTGTTTCACCTAACCTCTGAAGTCTTCAGTGGTGTTATGTGGGCAGTGTCAATGTGCATTCCATAGGACGTGCACACCTATTGATAAAACTAAAACAAATGTTTGGTTGTATTGGACATGTAAGGCATGCACTTCTGTGTTTCCGTTCCATTCTCTGAATGATTCCGACTGTGTATCTCTCTTAGTTGGGCAGGATATCAACCCTGATAACATGGTCTTTAACCCATTAGATATTAATGAAGCAAACAATAAATATAATGATTGTGTCAATCCAGATTTCAAATTTCCTCATTTACAAGAGATGAGTCTGTCACTTGTGATTACTATAATGTTAAGCAATTTAACAACCTGTATAGCAGTTTATCTATTTCCAAGACAAGCTTATTTTCTACATTTCATTTGAACATTCAGTCTTCCTCAAAATCATGACCTCCTTGTTCAATATCTGCCTTCTCTCAGTCCTGAATTTTCCATTGTTACCCTCTCAGACTGAAGAGACAGCCATGCTTTATGACAAGTCTCCTCATAATGCTGTTCACCACTGTAGAACCTCAAGAATGGGAGGATTAGTGTCCATTTTTGTTCATAATTGTATTTTATTTGTAAGAGAGGACCTTGCAATTACATCTGATAATATTGATGTTTCATCTCTTTTTACATAAATTCCCTTGTGTAAATTGTTTGATGGTAAGAAAATGGTAATTGGATGCATCTATCAGCCTCCCGATTCTGAAATTGGTAGTTCCATTGATATCCTTGCATTAACCTTGGATTTGATTAATAATGAAGATAAAATGTGTTTTCTATTGGGTGACTAAAGCAAGCAATTAAAAGTGAGAACTACTCACTGACATCTGACTTTTTGAATACTTTATACAGCTATCTGTATCCCCTAATCTATAAACCCACAAGAGTGACCCGTTCATCTTCCACCCTTACTGATATTTTTACAAATTCTTTGAATAATGTGACTAATACAGGTATACTTTATACTGACATTTCTGACCATTTTCCAATTTTCCACTTCTCTTTGGCAGCTGTAAATGAACAGATGGGAGTAGAATATTTAACCAAAGTAATTGTGAGCGCTTTAAATTATTTCATGGGAACATTTTAATAATCAGGCCGCTGTGGAGTCTGCTGACCAGACTTTTTTCACATCTTTAAATTCTGTATTTCACCACTGCTTTCCTTTAGTTAAACCCCTTAAGAGAGCAGGAGATGGCTTCTGGAAACCTTGGTTTATACAACCAGTCTCCAAAAATCTTCAGTTAAAAAAAACAAGTGGTATAAAAAGTTTCTCACAAATCCCTCTACCCTGAATTCTGCAAATTTCCAAAAGTATAAGAACAAATTTACTCACCTATTTCGGATATCTCAAAAAAATATATTTTACAAACAAATTCCAAGAATCCTTAAACAACATAAAGTCAACTTGGAAAATAATCAATCAACTGTTGAATATGAAGAAGGCATCGACAACTATCCATACTCAATTTATTGTTGGAAATAAGACAGTGATCCTGATGTTATTTCATATCAACTTTGTTCATGTGGGTTCCTCTCTGTCAAAGAAAATATAGAACTGATGGAAATCCCTTGGATTACATTAAGGGACATTTCCCTTCTCTTCTTCAGATTGATCCTCCTGATGTAATGGAGGTGATGGAGGTAATTGGTAAATTAAAGCTATCAGCAGCAGGTAATGATGAGATTGGTGTCCCTTTGCTGTGTCTTCCTCCATTACTGAGCCTCTATTGTAAAGTCGGAAGCTTACATACACTTACGTTGGAGTCAATAAAACTCGTTTTCCAACCACTCCACAAATTTCTTGTTAACAAACTATAGTTTTGGCAAGTTGGTTAGGACATCTACTTTGTGCATGACACAAGTAATTTTCCCAAAAATAGTTTAACTTCTACTTCATCACAATCCCGGATCCGGGAGCACCCCCATCAGTAAAAAAGCTGACTAGCATAGCCTAGCATAGCGTCACAAGTAAATACTAGCATCTAAATATCATTAAATCACAAGTCCAAGACACCAGATGAAAGATACACATGTTGTGAATCCAGCCATCATTTCTGATTTTTAAAATGTTTTACAGGGAAGACACAATATGTAAATCGATTAGCTAACCACGATAGCAAAAGACCCAACTTTTTTTTCCCACCATTTTTTTCCTGCATAGGTAGCTATCACAATTTCGACCAAATAAAGATATAAATAGCCACCAACCAAGAAACAACTTAATCAGATGACAGTCTGATAACATATTTATTGTATAGCATATGTTTTGTTAGAAAAATGTGCATATTTCAGGTATAAATCATAGTTTACCATTGCAGCCACCATCACAACTCTCACCAAAGCAACTAGAATAACTACAGAGACCATCGTGTATTACCTAAATACTCATCATAAAACATTTCTGAAAAATACACAGCGTACAGCAAATGAAAGACAAAGATCTTGTGAATCCAGCCAATATTTCAGATGTTTTAAGTGTTTTACAGCGAAAACACAATATAGCATTATATTAGCTTACTACAATAGCCAACCACACAGCAGCATTGATTCATGCACGTTAGCGATAGCGAATAAACCAGCAAAAGATATTACATTTTTGACTAACCTTCTCAAAACTACATCAGATGACAGTCCTATAACATCATATTCCACAATACATATAGAGTTTGTTCGAAAATGTGCATATTTAGCGGCACAAATCGTGGTTATACAATGAGAAAAGTAGCCAAGCTGCCAACAATTTGTCGGGAGAAATCTTGGGAGAGGCACCTAATCTAATCAGTAACTAATCCTAAACTTGACTAAAAAAATACAGGTTTGACAGAAAATGAAAGATACATTAGTTCTTAATGCAATCACTGTGTTAGATTTTTAAAATTAACGTTACTACGACATACAGCGTGCGTTAAAGCGAAACCGCACCGAGATTAATGGCGGAATATGAGTTTAACATTTTTCAACAGAACAACGAATTAACATCATAAATAGTTCTTACTATTTGATGAGCTTCCATCAGAATCTTGGGCAAGTTGTCCTTTTTCCAAAAGAATCATTGCTCGGTTGTAGATTGCCGTCTTCAACGTTGGAATTAGCAGTAAACATTAGCCATGTGGCAAAGACGTGTCCAACTCACTAAAACGCAGCACTAATAAATATCCGAAAATCGCAATATACTGATATAAACTGATAGAACTCGGTTTAAAATAACAACATTATGATGTCTTTAACACCTATATCGAATAAAAACAGAGCCGGATATATCTAAGGGCTATAACGGGAGCTTTCTAGAACGTCTGACTTTATCTGGCAATGTTTAGGGCCTTCCTCAGACACCGCCAGCAGCATACCACCCTGCATACCACTGCTGGCTTGCTTCTGAAGCTAAGCAGGGTTGGTCCTGGTCAGTCCCTGGATGGGAGACCAGATGCTGCTGGAAGTGGTATTGGAGGGCCAGTAGGAGGCACTCTTTCCTCTGGTCTAATAAAATATCCCAATGCCCCAGGGCAGTGATTGGGGACACTGCCCTGTGTGTAGGGTGCCGTCTTTCGGATGGGACGTTAAACGGGTGTCCTGACTCTCTGAGGTCATTAAAGATCCCATGGCACTTATCGTAAGAGTAGCGGTGTTAACCCCGGTGTCCTGGCTAAATTCCCAATCTGGCCCTCAAACCATCATGGTCACCTAATAATCCCCAGTTTACAATTGGCTCAATCATCCCCCTCCTCTCCCCTGTAACTATTCCCCAGGTCGTTGCTGCAAATGAGAACGTGTTCTCAGTCAACTTACCTGGTAAAATAACGGTAAAATAAAATAAATAAATAAATAAAAATCTATATATATATATAATAAAGAGTATTAAATATTAGACGAAAAAAATGACAAATAATTATAAAGCAACAACAAAATAACAGCAGCAAGGCTATATACAGGGGTACCGGTATAGAGTCAATGTGTGGGCCACAGGTTAGTCGAAGTAATTGAGCTAATATGTACATGTAGGTGAGGTAAATTGAGTGTGCATAGATAATAAACAGAGGGTAGCAGCAGCGTAAAAATGGGGGGGGGGGGTCAATTAAAATAGTCCGGGTAGCCATTTAATTAAATGTTCAGGAATCTGTGGATACATTTCAGCTTTTTGTACCTAGACTTCTTGTTGAGGGCACTATGGTGTTGAACACTGAGCTGCAGTCAATGAATAGTATTGTCACGTAGGTGTTCCTTTTGTCCAGGTGGGAAAGGGCAGTATGGCGTGCAATAGAGATTGCGTCATCTGTGGATCTGTTGGGGCGGTATGCAAATTGGAGTGGATCTAGGGTTTCTGGGATAATGGTGTTGATGTGAGCCATGACCAGCCTTTCAAAGCACTTCATGGCTACAGACGTGAGTTCTAGGCATTTAGGCAGGTTACCTTGCTGTTCTTGAGCACAAGGACTATGGTGGTCTGCTTGAAACATGTTGGTTTTACAGACTCGGTCAGGGAGATGTTGAAAATGTCAGTGAAGACACTTGCTAGTTGGTCAGCACATGCTCGGTGTACTGGTAATCTGACTGGCCCTGCGGCCTTGTGAATGTTGACTCACATCGGCTATGGACACTGTGATCACACAGTTGTCCGGAACAGCTGGTTCTCTCATGCATGCTTCAGTGTTGCTTGCCTCGATGCGCGCATAGAAGTCATTTTGCTTGTCTGGTAGGCTTATGTCACTAGGCAACTCACGGCTGTGCTTCCCTTTGTAGTCTGCAATAGATTGCAAGCCCTGCCATATCCGACTAGTGTTGGAGCCGGTGTAGTAGGATACAATCTTAGTCCTGTATTGACACTTTGCCAGTTTGATGGTTCGTCGGAGGGCAGAGCGGGATTTCTTATAAGCGTCCAGGTTAGAGAATCCATGGCTTCTGGTTGGCGTATGTACGTACGGTCACTGTGGGGACGACATCATCATTGTCACTTATTGATTGATTATGTGGTATACTCCTCAATGGCATTGGAAGAATATATTCCCGGAACATATTTCAGTCTGTGCTAGCAAAACAGTCCTGTAGCTTAGCATCTGCGTCATCTGACCACTTCCATATTGAGCGAGTCCCTGATACTTCCTGCTTTACTTTTTGCTTGTAAGTAGGAATAGGGAGGTTATTGTCAGATTTGACAAATGGAGGGTGAGGGAGAGCTTTTTATGCCTTTCTGTTTTTGGAGTAAAGATGGTCTAGAGTTTTTTTCCTCTAGTTGCACATGTAACATGCTGGTAGAGATGAGGTAAAACGGTTTGAAGTTTCCCTGCATTGAAGTCCCCGGCTGTGGATGAGCATTTTATTGTTTGCTTATGGCCTAATCACGAGTACGCCAAGTGGTATTCTATAAACGCATGTAGCAATGGTAACCACACTCATAGAAAATAGAACGTAAGGGATACATACAACATTCCTCTCTAATCCAAACAAACAGTAGAGCTGTAGGCTAGCAAACAACACTGTGACTTATCTTAAAAACCTAACGCAGGATAGGTATAAACACACCGAATATCAACCTGATAATATTCCCACACTTACATGCCAAATGGACACACATTATCTCAAGTAGAAAGGCAGCATGTACAAAGTCTGTCAGCACAACATTTCTTCTCCCAATGGCATGCAAGCACACTCTTTTTGAGGTGTAGGAGGCAGGGCCCTGGAGTGCGTCTAGGTTCCTGATCAGGTTGTATCGGCGGGTGATTGGCAAGCCTGAAGGCCAATCAAATTGAGTGGGACGGCCTTTGTTTTTGTATTATTATCATCTGTTAAAAGAATCTATGGCATTAACTAACTACTGTAACTATCCAGCCTACCTTTGTAGCTAGCCTGCAAAGCTAGCTAGCAAAACTAAAAGGATTAGATGCATATAAAAAAATATGTTTTTCCAAATATTAGCTAGCTGGCTAGCATTTACTGTATGAGGCCAACAAAAACTTTCCTCACACGCTAGGAACGTATTTCCTCCAACTTTATAATAATAAGGTGCCACTCTCTCCCAAAACACATGTTTTTGGACACTAGTGGGCGGAATGCTGATGATGTCAGCCATTGCACTGTACGTGCTTTCGGTAGCCTAATTGTGTCCAGACCGAGGAGAAAGTCAGGAGAAATCTGCAAAATTTGGATTTTCTGAAATTGAGGCAACAAATGCTCAAATCTAAGGTCATCCATCCTTTAAATATTTTGCTCACAATGTTATTTCCCTTCATTTAAATTCACTAACACCATGTGATACTTTGGTTTTAGACACACCAAATTATCAATGGAATCCTCAAATTTATGACATACTATAAGGGTGAGATTAGCTAATAATTTTCTTTAATATAGACCAGTCCCCCGATAAGTTTCCCACTGGTGAGAATGCTCAAGTTCCGTGTATGCCTTTTGTAATCAGTGATTTTTAAGGTGGTAACACCAATTACATACAACTGAGAGAACACACATTATACTTCTAAAATGTTTTGTATTTTAATAACCTTTGTTTTTATTGATCTATACCATATATACTTCAATCAATCAATCACCTAACCAAACCTACATGTAAATATTACCTCAATCAATCAATCACCCTAACTACCTTATACCCCAGTGCACTGACTCGGTACCGGTACTCCTTGTATATAGCCTTTATATATCCTCGTTATTGTTATTTTATTGTGTTACTATTTTATTTTTATCTATTTGTTAATTTTGTTACTTTATAACTCCCGCTTTTGGGAAAAGGATTGTAAGTAAAACTTACACAGTAAAGTCTACACTTGCTGTATTCGGTGCATTGACAAAAGATTCAATTTTATTTTGATAGGCAGGTGTTGACTGAAAAACAAATGAAGGATTGTGGCGTTAAACAATTTATGTTAGAATGCTCTTTTTATAAAGAATTAGACATACTACAGCCCCCAGGACCTCTGTCATTGTGACTTTATTGCTCTCTGAGTCAGACTTAGGGCGTAGCTGCAGACTGAACCAGTAAAAGCATTCGATTCCAGTAAATGTCACATAAGACAAATATAATACATGTTTAAAAACAATGCAACCTCATTTCCATTAATGTACAAAATTAAATTAGTGATTTACCAAAACACTATTATAGATTCTTTACAAATCATCAGAGTATGAAGAAGGTCCTGAATCCTTCCATGTACAGTTTATCTCCAAACAGACGTTTGCACCTCCCCATCTGTCTGTTTATGAAATATGCACAATACCAGTCAAAAGTTTGGACACACCTACCCATTCAAGGGTTTTTTCTTTATTTTGAAAATGTTCTACATTGCAGAATAATAGTGAAGACATCAAAACTATGAAAAAACATATGGAATCATGAAATAACATATGGAATCATGTAGTAACCAAACAAGTGTTTAACAAATCAAAATATATTTTATATTCTTCAAAGTAGCCACCCTTTGCCATGATGACAGCTTTGCACACTCTTGCCATTCTCTCAACCAGCTTCACCTGGAATGCTTTCCAAACAGTCTTGAAGGAGTTCCCACATATGCAGAGCACTTGTTGGCTGCTTTTCCTTCACTCTGCTGTCCAACTCATCCACAACCATCTCAATTGGGTTGAGGTCGGGTGATTGTGGAGGCCAGGTCACCTGATGCAGCACCACCACTCTTCTTTTTGATCAAATAGCCCTTACCAGCCTGGAGGTGTGTTTTGGTCATTGTCCTGTTGAAAAGAAATTGACAGTCAAACTAAGCGCAAACCAGATGGGATGACGTATCGCTGCAGAATGCTGTGGTAGCCATGCTGGTTAAGTGTGCCTTGAATTCTAAAGATACTCTACAGGAATGAGGCAGTCCATCAAAATCATCTTTGCTCATCTTTGCTCCTTCTAAAGCAGCATTTACTCTTCAGGGGGCCAGCAAAATGAAGGCAGTTATACAATTTTAAAAACATTACAATACATTCACAGATTTCACACTGTGTACCCTCAGGCCCCTACTCCACCAATACCAAATATCTACCGTACTAAATCCATGTGTATGTATAGTGCGTATGTTATCGTGTGTGTGTGTGTCTGTGTCTGTGCCAATGTTTGTGTTGCTTCACAGTCCCCGCTGTGAAGGTGTTTAAGGTGTTTATTTTTTATATTTTTTAATCAAATTTTACTGCTTGCGTCAGTTACTTGATGTCGAATGGAGTTCCATGTAGTCATGGCTCTATGTAGTGCTGTGTGCCTCCCATTGTCTGTTCTAGACTTGGACTGTGAAGAGACTTCTTGTGGCATGTCTTGTGGGGTAAGCATGGGTGTCCGAGCTGTGTGCCAGTAGTTTAGACAGACAGCTCAGTGCATCCAACATGTCAATACCTCTCATAAATACAAGTAGTGATGAAGTCAATCTCTCCTCCACTTTGAGCCAGGAGAGATTGACATGCATATTATTAATATTAACTCTCTGTGTACATCCAAGGGCCAGCCGTGCTGCCCTGTTCTGAGCCAATTGCAATTTTCCTAAGTGCTTTTTTGTGGCATCTGACCACACGACTGAAAAATAGTCAAGGTGCGACAAAACTTGGGCCTGTTGGACCTGCCTTGTTGACAATGTTATTAAGAAGGCAGAGCATCGCGTTATTATAGATAGACTTCTCCTCATCTTAGCTAATACTGTACCAATATGTTTTGACCATGACAGTTTACAAACTAGGGTTACTCCAAGCAGTTTAGTCATCTCAATTTCCACAAGATTTATTACAAGATTTAGTTGAGGTTTAGGGTTTATTGAGTATTTTGCTCCAAATACTTTTAGTTTTAGAAGTATTTATGGCTAACTTATTCCTTGCCAACCACTCTGAAACTAACTGCAGCGCTTTGTTGAGTGTTGGAGTCCATTCAGTCGCTGTAGTAGCTGACGTGTATAGTTTTGAGTCATCCGCATACAGTTGAAGTAGGAAGTTTACATACACTTAGGTTGGAGTCATTAAAACTCGTTTTTCAACCACTACACAAATTTCTTGTTAAAAAAACATTGTTTTGGCAAGTCAGTTAGGACATCTACTTTGTGCATGACACAAGTAATTTTTCCAACAATTGTTTACAGACAGATTATTTCACTTATCATTCACTGTATCACAATTCCAGTGGGTCAGAAGTTTACATACACTAAGTTGACTGTGCCTTTAAACAGCTTGGAAAATTCCAGAAAAGTATGTCATGGCTTTTGAAGCTTCTGATAGGCAAATTGACATAATTTTAGTCAATTGGAGGTGTACCTGTGGATGTATTTCAAGGCCTACCTTCAAACTCAGTGCCTCTTTGCTTGACATCAGGGGAAAATCAAAAGAAATCAGCCAAGACCTCAGAAAAAAATTGTGGACCTCCACAAGTCTGGTTCATCCTTCCAAACGCCTGAAGATACCATGTTCATCTGTACTAACAATAGTGTGCAAGTATAAACACCATGGGACCACTCAGCCGTCATACCGCTCAGGAAGGAGACATGTTCTGTCTCCTAGAGATGAACGTACTTTGTTGTGAAAAGTGCAAATCAATCCCAGAACAACAGCAATGGACCTTGTGAAGATGCTGGAGGAAACGGGTACAAAATTATCTATATCCACAGTAAAACGAGTCTTTTATCGACATAACCTGAAAGGCTGCTCAGCAAGGAAGAAGCCACTGCTCCAAAACCGCCATTAAAAAGCAAGGTTACGGATTGCAACTGCAAATGGGGACAAAGATCGTACTTTTTGGAGAACTGTCCTCTGGTCTGATGAAACAAAAATTAAACTGTTTGGCCATGATGACCATCATTATGTTTGGAGGAAAAAGGGGGAGGCTTGCAAGTTGAAGAACACCATCCCAACCGTGAAGCATGGGGGTGGCAGCATCATGTTGTGGCGGTGCTTTGCTGCAGGAGGGACCAGTGGACTTCACAAAATAGATGGCATCATGAGGATGGAAAATTATGTGGATATATTGAAGCAACATCTCAAGACATCAGTCAGGATGTTAAAGCTTGGTCGCAAATGGGTCTTCCAAATGGACAATGAACCCAAACATACTTCCAAAGTTGTGGCAAAATGGCTTAAGGACAACAAAGTCAAGGTATTGGAGTGAACATCACAAAGCCCTGACCTCAATCCCATAGAACATTTGTGGGCAGAACTGAAAAAGCATGTGCAAGCAAGGAGACCTACAAATCTAACTCAGTTACAACAGCTCTGTCAGTAGGAATGGGCCAAAATTCACCCAACTTATTGTGGGAAGCTTGTGGAAGGCTTCCCAAAATGTTTGACCCAAGTTAAACAATTTAAAGGCAATGCTACCAAATACTAATTGAGTGTATGTACACTTCTGACCCACTGTGAATGTGATGAAAAAAAAACTTTAATAATTAATTCTCTCTACTATTATTCTGACATTTGCCATTCTTAAAATAAAGTGGTAACCCAGACTAACCTAAGACAGGGAATTTTTATTATGATTAAATGTCAGGAATTGTGAAAAACTGAGTTTAAATGTATTTGGCTAAGGTGTATGTAAACTTCCGACTTCAACTGTACCTACATAATGGATGACACATTGGAATATCTTTCCTCCACACAATTGGAATTATATAAAAAAATATTTTAAAGGAATCATTAAAAAGATAACATTTAAGCTCAATATATTCATTCTAAAACATATTCCCTTTACATAATGGTAAACACCAATAGAATCCATTGTGAATTAATAAAAACTCAAACTTCAATGACTGATAAAGCTGATGCTTATGCTGATAAAACCTTAAAAGGGAATGGTCTGTATTTAAAATATTATTCAAGTTTCTCTAGAACAATGCAAAACAGTAAAACAAGAAAACACCCTCACAGTGGAGAAGTTTTGGAAACCTCTATCAAATACTTGAGTGTTCGATAACCCATTCTGGAAAGAAATGTCACCACACATTTTCCGTAGGCGAAAGAAACACTCACCTGTTTAGGCAAGTTGCTGGCTAGCGGAGTAGAACACTTGAAAAGAAAAGGAGATCCTCTAGGAGCTCATATGCAATAATTTAATAACCAATGTTTCGACAGACAAGCTGTCTTCACACATTTTCACACAGAATGCTATGCTGGCTGATATACAATAGATAAATAAATACAATGAGAGCTGCCCTAAAATAATAGATAAAAGTTCTAACGCTCGGACAAAGCACTTCCAGTGCAAGTACACTACATGACCAATAAGCTCGTCGGACATCTCATTCCAAAATCATGGGCATTAATATTGAGTTGGTCTCCCCTTTGTTGCTATAACAGCCTCCACTCATCTGGGAAGGCTTACCACTAGATGTTGGTACATTGCTGCTGGGATTTGCTTCCACTCAGCCATGAGCATTAGTGAGGTCAGGCAGTGATGTTGGGTGATTAGGCTCGCAGTCGGCATTCCAATTCATCCCAAAGGTGTTCGATAGAGTTGAGGTCAGGGCTCTGTGCAGGCCAGTCAAGTTCTTCCACACTGATCTCAACAAACCATTTCTGTATGGACCTCGCTTTGTGCACCGGGGCATTGTCATGGGGAACTGAAACAGGAAAGGACCTTCCCCAAACTGTTACCACAAAGTTGGAAGCACAGAATCATTTAGAATGTCATTGTATGCTGTAGCGTTAAGATTTCCCTTCACTGGAACTAGCCCGAACCATGAAAAACAGCCCCAGACCATTATTATCTTCCACCAAACTTTAAAGTTGGCACTACGCATTCGGGCAGGTAGCGTTCTTTTGGCATCCGTCAAACCCAGATTCGTCCATCGGACTGCCAGATCGTGAAGCGTGATTCATTACTCCAGAGAACGCGTTTCCACTGCTCCAGAGTCCAATGGTGGCGAGTTTTACACCACTCCAGCCGACGCCTGGCATTGCGCATGGTGATCTTAGGCTTGTGTGCTGCTGCTCGGCCATGGAAACCCATTTCATGAAGCTCCCGTCAAACAGTTATTGTGCTATTGCATCCTGAGGCAGTTTGGAACTCGGTATTAAGTGTTTCAACCGAAGACAGATGATTTTTACGTACTTCAGCACTTGGCGGTCCCTCTCTGTGAGCTTGTGTGGCCACTTCTCGGCTGAGCCGTTGTTGCTTGTAGATGTTTCCACTTTACAATTACAATTGACCGGGGCAGCTCTAGCAGTGCATACATTTGACAAACTGACTTGTTGTAAAGGTGAAAGTTGAAAGTCACTGAGCTCTTCAGTAAGGCCATTCTACTGCCAATGTTTGTCTATGGAGATTGCATGACCATGTGCTTATTTTTATACACCTGTCAGCAACTGGTGTGGCTGACATAGCCAAATCCACAAATTGAAGGGGTGTCCACATACTTTTGCATATATAGTGTATATACTATGTAGTCAAAACCAGACTTTACAAAGCAAAGAGGGCTACACTAGTATTTTAATTCTATGGAGGTCAATGGAGTCTTAAAACAGAGGATGTAGGGGGATGACAGTGTGGTGAGGTGGGAACATATGAGGAAACATAGTGTGAGGCAGGGTGTGAAAGGACATAGTCATGGGGTGCAGGCTCGGTCGTGCCATGACCGAAATTGGGGCTGGGTAAATAAAGGGAGGGTGACCGTGTGGGCAAACCTCTGCCCCCAGCGGCAGGTGAGTGAAGGGGAGGATAGGTGACATGAGTGGGGGCTGTGGCTGGAGGAAGTCTGTGTGGTGCTGCAGGAAAGTCTGGTGGATGGTGATGGAGGTGGATAAGGGTAGAGGGAGTTGTACAGGGTGTAGTACTACGGGGGAGGACACAGGGATGTGCGGGCTGGCTAGAACTGGTTTCAGTTTGTCAGGGAACGCTTGATAGTCCATAGCCTTCCTGTGGGCTTGGAGATGTTGGAGGCAATGCCACTCCAGTCTGTCCAGTGTGGACCTGTAACAGTCCCTAAATGATTCCTCCTCTAATTCTGTGTAGCTAGCATTAAAGGTCTCTGACATTTTCCCATTGCCTATTGGTAGAAATACTTTACAGGAGCCATCACTCTTACTGTGAAAGTTTGGCTGATCTGGGCTCATCACAGACTTATGTGCAACAATAACATCTGAGCCCTTAGCTCCGGAATCAAAAATATACCTCTTGAGATCTGACCCATTGATCTGGCCTTTGCAGCTGGATCTGCCATTTACACTGTCAATACTCTTCTCAAGTGCATCAGGTTTCAATCTATCCTCAGGTCCAGGGGAGTCGGAGCCAGTGTATGGGCTAAGGCCATTTGCTCCTCGACTCTGCTCATATCTCTCTCCACTGCTCATGTCAGCCACTGAACTCTGATGAGCTCCACATGCCCTTCTCCTCCTTCTTCGTCTCTTGTTTGGTTTATGCAAAGAGTTCACACAAGTACTACCAACAGTTTGGTCATCCATAGTCCTTTTTCGACATCTTCCACCTTCCTGTAACAATGATTCAGGGAGTGGCTGGTGTTTTAAAGGTGTGGGATCTCTTTTATTCATCTGGTCTGCGCTTGTGATGACCGGGTTGGTCTGGAGAGATCCACAGTTGAGAGAGGTGTGTTCTATGGCATTTATGTGTTGGGACAGCTGAAGGCGCATATTGCCCTCGTTGATCTGTCCTGGACCCTGGAGAGCCTCATCAGAGTGGGCCAGACTAGCTGCTGGGCCATTCATACACTCTGCCAATGCCTGCCTCACAACACCTGCTGTGTCTCTGTAAGTTTCAATTCTCCCCTCGTTGCCCTCAATTGAGGGTGATTGCTTGGGCTCGTCTGGCTGAAATAGTTTTGCACTGCTATCACTTATTTGGTCATCAAGCCTTTCACAATGATTGGGAAGTGTCAGGCAATTACCAAATCTTTCTGTTGCCCCTTCATATCTGTCTCCCCCCCGGTGAGTCATCCGTCTGTGCCCCCGCCGCCTTCTCCTCCTCTGGCTTGTGCTACAACACCTGCGTGTGTCCACAGCCATAGCTGTGTGTGTCAAGCTTGTGGTTGCCAACTGTGCTGAATAATTGCAACACTGCTCATCCTTTCTGATGAGTGTGTTGCTTTGCTCCTCGCATCCATGACTTTTAGGCCTCTCGCAATCCTCCTGAACAAGGCTGCGCTCTGGGCTTGGCAAGCTTTTAAACAACTCACGTGTTTCCAGTGTAGCTTCATCGCTGCAGAACTTCTTAGCTAATTCAGCTGATTTCTCGACATCTCTTTCCACCACTCTGCAGCCAGCGTTTTTAGTGGAGGCTCTGAAGTCAAAGTGAAGGGGGTTGCAGCTGAAGGAAATAGATGGGCTTGTCCTGGTGAATGTCAACATCTCAGAGGGCCACTGGAGCACCGTTTTCCTATTTCTACTGAGGATAGAGCAGAAAGGTTTACATGGCCTTGCAACTGTCCATTTCTCATCCTCTGACACATTTAGGTCTTCGTCTTGAGGTTGAGTATAAATTGCTTCATTCGAATGATTAGCGCAGTTCGACAATGGGTGTTCTCCCTTATGGGAGACATTATCTGCTAACATGATTTTGTCAGGCTCTGTCCCCTGTCCTTGTTCCACCTCAGTTTCCTGTCTTTGTTCAGCCAAGTTGCTTTTTAGACTTCCCTGCACCATGTCCAGTTCACAGTCATCTAATGTGTTTGAATGGGAGAGAAACATGGAGGATTGGACTGTGCAGGGAAAAGCCACATCCTCAGAGTAAACGAGGATAGTGCATAAATCAGCCGGGGGCATCGAGCTGTCTGACCCCGATGGTGCATTGGTTAACCCCTGACCCTGTGAGCCTGCAATGTGAATCCTCCCCTTGTTATGCAGAGCCTTCTCGCTGGCAGGGGGGCTGGGGGAGTTGAGGCCAGCGGGAGGCCGTGGGGAGTTGATCTGCACACCGAGTCTCTGTCTACATGCATGCCTGCTTGACCCGTCCTCCCCAGCCTGGCAGAACACCGCCGCCGAAGACTCCAGCTTCACAGAGGCCTTTTTAGGGAAGGAGAAAGATATTTTTTGGCCACACTTTCCGGCCACACTGCTGGGAGTTTGCTGGGCCTGAATGGTGCTGGGGTTATCTGTAAGTGTGTCTAGGGTGATTTTTGGGCACATTGTGTGTTCCTGGGTGCTGTTCTGTGCCCGGCTGCTGGCTCTGTCACCACCGGCTCCCCTGTAGCCTCCCTCCACGGCCACAGTGGTAGATCGGAACATGGGTCCACTACCAGGTGCGCTGCACAGAAAGGAGTTGACACTAGAATCAGTATGACAGCAGCCAACATCCAAAAATCAACATGTTTACATGCACACTAATAATTATATATTAAACTGATTACGGCAGAAGGCAGAGTATGGCATTAGTCATGCATACACCTTACTCTGCTTATCGTAAGGTCATAATCAAAGTAAGCATACACCGATTTAAAACACCTGGTTTTCATACAAACTCTATATGTCTGAACTCAGAATCAAATAGTGTTACTGTTATTATAACACAATATCATGGTCACTGTGGTAGAACGTTTATTTTGATTGCCGATTTTCTGCATTTATCAAAAGTCCCATCAGCAGCCAGATTTGAGATGTGTCCATGTAAACATAATTGTTAGGGAAATTGTTCTTCTTGCAAAGCATGGACATGTTTTAAATTAAGTATTATATTAACTTGACTATCCACAATAATCACACTGTGTGCATGTAACCGTGCTCAACGTCTAATTCATCCCAAAAATAAATACATCTAACATTAGTTTTGATAAGTATTTTAACTTACGTAAACTACAATTGCAACTCGTTCTAAAATTAATTTACAGCCTGTTGCAATTATGTCATATAGGGACACATACGAGTCCATTGGCTGTTCCACCCACCTTTGGACCTCCCGACGCTGTTCGGCCAGCTCATGTAAACGTCGTAGTGCTCTCTCTTGCTTTCTGTCATCCTTCTTGGATTTGGAGGACACGTTCCGGGCAAACTCCCGCTGCTTCAGCTCTTTCAGTCTCTGGCAGAGAGAAGAAATGTCACCAGACTCATTATCTACTGTACTGAGTCAGCCACTGAGGAGCTTACTCCAGCCAAACTAATTGAATTAAGTGATATTACTCTTTCAGGTCATTTTTATTTCCTTAGACGGTCCTCTCCAATATAAGGCATTGGAACGCAATGAAGATATAATGTCTCTATGGAGAAGGTTTTAAACTAACTGTACAGTATCAGACAGCCACCCACAGTGCTGTAAATCTCTGGAGGCATGTGTTGTAAGAATATTCTATGTACACATTTTATGCCACAATAACTCACATCTCATTAATTCACGTTGGCTAACCTTATCCAACTTATTCCAAATCAGCAATCCTGACGTTCACTAATTGGTTACCATATCCTCACAGTTACCCTACACCTGTTTTTAATTCAATGAAGCAAATATAAAAAAAATACAATATTGCAGTGATTGGGAAAGTGAGGTTTATTGATCACATTGCTTCACAATTTACAGCATGTTTAATTATAGACTCCTACCCTAGGACTGAGTTCACACTCAGTGGAACAGAAGTTATACAATTCATTTTTCCACAACTGTTGTGTGACAACCAAGGATGTAGTGGACCATAAACACAAATGCAGATTATGCACATTTTGCAATTAGCGTTTATGCACCTAGTGTTCTTTAAATGAGTGTTTAGCGCTACTCGCCACAACTATTGTGTGTACAACTCTTGTTACCCTTGAGTGAACTAACCCTACATTTGCCATAATATATCTTTATTTTTCACCTAATAGAATAGATAATCTATAGGGCTCTATAATTACCCAAACCCATGAATGGCTTCACCTTATGTATTCTACACAGGCTCCTTTGTATTACACACAACTCAGCAAGGCTATGTGACCTTACCTCTTTGAAGTACTCTGATGGTTGCATTTAGAGTGGCTGGGTCACAAAGCCAGGAGATTATTTGCATGCATCCGAGATAATTTTGTCATGTTAAGTAGCCTCTTCTCTCAGGGTTATCGAGCAGAGAGGCTAGGCAATTGTTAATGTGCTGGGTTTACAGTATAGGACGAGCCTGTCCAACAGACACACGTTATTGAGCTTCTACCTCTTGCAGGCTCTCCAAAATGTTTAGCCTTTTCATTCTACAAGTGAGGTAGGTACAAGTGACTATTGATGCAAATTGTTGCCCTCGAAGGTAGAATGTAATGTAGATAAATGACTGTATATGCAGACACAATGTTTTGTTCAGCCAAATGTCAGTCTTTACATTACTTATTAATATATTATACAACAGGTGGGTCTAATCCTGAATGCTAATTGGTTATAATCGCATTCCACCCTGTGTCTATTCCACAAGTTACCACCGGCTTAATCTATTAAAATGCCTATTTACTCTATTCCATCTGACTGTGCAATCCACTGTCTCATCAGCCCAGCCAGGCACTTTATAAACTTGATCTCCACTAGAAAAAGCATCTTGACATGATCTCACATTCCTTTTGAACTAACATTTAGTTTTCAACAGCCGAGATTTGTAAAAACCTTGCTCTCTGTCTCTCCGACTTTTGCAACACTGTTTCAATATTCAAATTCGATCTCCAGCTGTCCCATAGTAATGAACGACGTCGGGACAAGACAGACAGGCAACATTTCTCACCCAGTCGAAATCATGAATCAGCTAGCATAATTTTTCTGGATATATACAAAGAATTGTCAATTGAAAAAATGTCAGTTAGATTGCAGTCTTTCCAGCTTCAGTTTGAAGGGATTGTGTTAGGTGTGTTGTTGGCTACCTCCTCTGAACAACAACAGTGTCCTGATGAGAAAGCACATTTTCTATGCTAGGCGAAATTGCAACTCATTAGCTCATTATTATGGATATATTCAAATAAATGTCACTAGAAAACAGCTTAAACAAATGCAGCTACTTTCTATTAATCTGGCTGCACTTTGACGTAACTGTAAATTAGCCATAGTTGGCTAGCTAGCAATCAAGGGATAAGAGTGATAACGCTCTCGAAGCTGGTGTTTGGAGGATATATTGCCACAGTTAACAACACCCATGCCAATATATCATTCAAAACACCAGGTTCTCGGGCGTTATCACTTACATGGAAATACACAATGAAGTGCATGTGACATTGTGGTGTTATTGTTTTGCAGAATAACGTTTTTTTTTGTTATCGCCAACCTTTTCTCAATAGGGGGTGCTTTTGGGACTTTGTAATATTTACGTTCCTAAATTAAACTGCCTCGTACTCAATTCTTGCTCGTACAATATGCATATTATTATTACTATTGGATAGAAAACACTCTAGTTTCTAAAACCGTTTTGAATTATTTCTCTGAGTGAAACAGAACTCATTCTGCAGCACATTTCCTGTCAGGAAGTGAGATTTCTGAAATCGAGGTCCCTGTTCTGAGGTCAGTTTATAAGTCCCCATGTAAGCTATGGGGCTACATGCACTGCATACGCCTTCCTCTAGATGTCAGTAAGCAGTGAGAATTTGAATGGACTGGATTGCGCAATCTGGGCCACTATAAAGGCTCATGGAACGGAAGTACCGTTCTTTTCAACGGGGCATCTGGCGCAAGGGGGACATCACAATGGCGTCCGGCAAAAGCTTTCGTTTTAGGAGTTCTATATCTCCGGTCATGTTTTTATTCGTTATAGGTGTTAAAGACATCATAAGGTAGTTAATTTAAACCGACTTATAGCAGTTTATATCAGTTTATTGCGATATTCTGGTATTTCTTTGTGACGCGCTTTCACGAGTTGGACACCTCTCCAGTGGGTGGCTATCGTTAGCTGCTATTTCTACAGGAGAAGAGGACATCTTTCAACCAAAAGACGATTGTTCTGGAGAAAGGACACCTTGCCCAAGATTCTGATGGAAGCTCGGCAAATAGTAAGCAATCTTTATGTTGTTAATTCGTATTTATGTTGACAAATGTCAAATAATAATTCCGCCATGAATTTCAGTGCAGTCTCGCTTTAGCGCACGCTGTATTGCGCAGTAACGTTAATTTAAAAAATCTAACACAGCGGTTGCATTAAGAACTAATGTATCTTTCATTTGCTGTCCAATCTGTATTTTTTTAGTCAAGTTTAGAATAGTTTTCGATTAGATTAGGTGCCTCTCCAAGATGGCGCCAGACAGATTGCTTGAAGTTTTGGCCACTAATCACATTGTATAACCACGATTTGTGCCGCTAAATATGCACATTTTCGAACAAACTCTATATGCATTGTGTAATGTAATGTAATAGGACTGTCATCTGAAGAATTCTGAGAAGGTTAGTGAAAAAAATAATATATTTTGGTGGTTTATACGTTATTGCTATTTTTGGCTTGAATCAATGCTGTTGTGATGTTTGCTATTGTGGTAAGCTAATATAACGCTATATTGTGTTTTCGCTGTAAAACACTTAGAAAATCTGAAATATTGGCTGGATTCACAAGATCTGTGTCTTTCATTTGCTGTACACTGTGTATTTTAAAGAAATGTTTTATGATGAGTAATTAGGTAATACACGATGGTCTCTGTAGTTATTCTAGTTGCTTTGGTGAGAGTTGTGATGGTGGCTGCAATGGTAAACTATGATTTATACCTGAAATATGCAAATTTTTCTAACAAAACATATGCTATACAATAAATATGTTATCAGACTGTCATCTGAGGAAGTTGTTTCTTGGTTAGTGGCTATTATATCTTTATTTGGTCGAAATTGTGATAGCTACCTATGCAGGAAAAAAATGGTGGACAAAAAAAGTTGTGTCTTTTGCTATCGTGGTTAGCTAATAGATTTACATATTGTGTCTTCCCTGTAAAACATTTAAAAAATCAGAAATGATGGCTGGATTCACAAGATGTGTATCTTTCATTTGGTGTCTTGGACTTGTGATTTAATGATATTTAGATGCTACTATTTACTTGTGACGCTATGCTAGGCTATGCTAGTCAGCTTTTTTTACTGGTGGGGGTGCTCCCGGACCCGGGATTGGGAGGAAGTAGAAGTTAACGGATACTGTTGGGATAACCATCACAGAGATACTCTAAATTTTGACACCTTTAAACACTCACCTGCTAGCCTAGACCAGATCTGTGTGACGCTTTAGCTACAACTGCCCTGGTCACAGTAGTTTGCTAAATCACATGTAGATCTAAACCAGGCTACTGTCTTTTTGGTTCTCATCAATCTGCTTTTTAGCTGGGGTCAAAGTGGAACTGATATTTAGACTGTTCCAACTATGCTGTTGTAGGCTGCTCCGGGATGAAGTTTACACTAGGCACAGGTCTATGATCAGCTTCCCCTCCCCCAATAGTAACCTTGCAATACTGACAATGTAATTCTGACCCAAGATCTAAGGGAAACTTCACCCTACTCCTTGTGTGTAGGATAACACAGCCAGCTAGAGGAATTAGCTCTGTCAGTGTTATGTATATGTCTGAAAATCGGTTTATTCATTGACCTGTGCTTGATAAGTGAGAATGGATGTTAATGCAAAATTAATAATGCAGATACAGTTCAGCTTAGGTTAGCATATGATCTTTAAACAAATATTAATTACATTTGTGACTGGTTACAGAATCGGGGACGTTTGACAATAGTTCCTACCTCACAGTAATGTCGTTTGAAAGAAAGTTTAAAAAAATTATAATTCTCCAGAAATGCCTTCTTGAGTATGTGAACTTTCTAGGCCTTAATTACAAACCTGTATGTGATCCGTAAATATGATTATGAGCCTAGTTTAGCCAAGGAGAAGCACTGAGCTTTATATGGAGGAAGACAGGATACTTCCTGGCTAACGAAGACTGGCTGGGATCATGGAGGGGTTGACCATGGTAACAGTTGGTCATGCATTTGCATGTGAATTCTTAAAGAGAAGGGTGGGACTAATGCTTAAGATGTTGTGAACAATGCTGAATGGGAGTAAACAAAGAAAATCTATTTAGCAAGTGTGAAAACCTCATCAAAATCTTTCAAGGGTATTTTCTGCTTGTCTCCTAAGTGGGATATCAAGTTTGTCAACTTTCAAAGCAGCATAACTTTCCCATGTTTCCTCCAACTACAGTGTATGTACCATTTTGAAGCTCTGAGTCTATACTTTTATCAAATAAAAAATTAAGTGAACCACTTAAATTTGACTTTTCATAGAGATATCTGGTCACATTTGATCAAACCTCAAAAACCTTAATATACACGGAGTGTACAAAACATTAGGAAAACCTTCCTAATATTGAGTTGCACCCTATTTTGCTCTGAGAACAGACTCAATTTGTCAGGGATTCTAACAAGGTGTCGAAAGCGTTCCACAGGGATGCTGGCTCATGTTGACGCCAATTCTTCCACAGTTGTGTCAAGTTGGCTGGATGTCTTTTGGGTGGTGGACCATTCTTGATACACACAGGAAACTGTTGAGTGTGAAAAACACAGCAGCCTGGCACCTACTAGCATAGCCCATTGAAAGGCACTTAAATCGTATGTCTTGCCCATTCACCCTTCAAATGGCATACATACACAGTCCATGTCTCAAGACTTAAAAATCCTTCTTTTATATTTGCTATTTACCTCTGCTAGATCATATTTATCAATAAAAGAGCTATTTGTAAAAAATAAAAAAAGATTTTTGCAAACAAAATCAAGACATGGGTGGAATAAATCATGTTTATCTTGAACAAATATAAATGAAACAAGGTTTTCATCACTATTGATGTTTATTGCTTTGACCTGAACAAATTGGAAGGACACATTTTACACACAGTATTTTACGGAAATGATAAATGAACCCCATTGAACACAAATTAAGACCGGTCTACACACCACATGAGGGACAGAGTTTTACACTGTCTGTGTGTTGCAAATGTGTTTCTTGCCCTTGATGCATGTGTACTGTGTATTCCTGTCCTTCTTGGGTAAAGACATATCACAGCGCTTCTTCTTGTTGCTACCGGCTGCAATCTAGAATGATGAAAACACTTAGTTCAGGAATTTTACTAACATCTCACTCACATATATAGTTACAGCAGGCCAAGTTAGGAGAGACAGACACACACACATGCAACAACATCATTCACACTTACTTCCGGTACTAGAGTTGTTGGTTCTGTGGGTCAGGTGGACAGGGCACCAGCATCCTCCTCACGATGGCAGCAGAAGCTGGGGTCCCTTGGATATGTTGCCTCCTCTGGATGTGAGGTCTTACCAATGTCTTGCCCAGCTCCTTGAGAAAGAGCCGTCTCCTCTGGAGCTTCCCTCTATTCCAATATGGGTTCAATGCCACCCAGATGACAAACGTGCTGTATGCCAAGATGTCCAAGATGAATATCACAAGTGGCCAGCGTAAGGTTCTTCTTTTGCAGCTGTAGCCAGTCACCAGCTTGTCTAAAATGTCCACCACTCCTTTTGTGGCATTGTAATCCATTATGATTTCTGTTTTTTAATGTTCCTGGCCACAGACTCTCCCATCCCTATGCAGTGTACTCATGAGTGCCATATTTTTGTCTAGGGACGTGTCGGCCGTGAACACAAACTTACAGGAATTGATAGCTGTATTCAACAGCTGAGGTGGGAGTTCTGACTTGTTTTTTCGTGCTGTTCTTACCATCGTCAGCTTCCTCTTGAGGAACTCTTGGCCCAGCTTGTGCGAAGTTAAAAAGTTATTTCATGTGATGTTGTGGCCACGTAGTCACTGTGTCACGTCCAAGGACAACCTGCATCCCTTGGATCTTCTCAGGGGCTCCTCCATCTGGCTTCCCCATATACAGTTGAAGTCAGAAGTTTACATACACATTAGGCAAATACATTTAAACTTTTTGTTTTTCACAATTCCTAACATTTAATCCTAGTAAAAATCCCTGTCTTAGGTCATTTAGGATCACCACTTTATTTTAGGAATGTGACATGTCAGAATAAGAGTAGAGAGAATGATTTATTTCAGCTTTTATTTCTTTCATCACATTCCCAGTGGGTCAGATGTGTATATACACTCAATCAGTATTTGGTAGCATTGCTTTTAAATTGTTTAAAGCATACTTCCAAAGTTTTGGCAAAATGGCTTAAGGACAACAAAGTCATGGTATTGGAGTGGCCATCACAAAGCCCTGACCTCAATCCTAGAGAAAATTTATGGGCAGAACTGAAAAAGCATGTGTTAGCAAGGAGACCTACAAACCTGACTCAGTTACACAAGCTCTGTCAGGAGGAATGGGTCAAAATTCACCCAAATTATTGTGGGAAGCTTGTGGAAGGCTACCCGAATCGTTTGACCCAAGTTAATCTTGCCACCGTGTCAGATTTCAAAAAGGCTTCACGGCGAAAGCAAACCATGCTATTATCTGAGGACAACACCCCATCAATCAAACACATGACAATGGCATTACAACTCGCCATGCACGACACAAAAATCAGAAAAAAACTATATAATTCATGCCTTACCTTTGAAGATCTTCTTCTGTTGACACTCCAATATGTTCCATAAAATTCATAAATGGTCCTTTTGTTCGATAAATTCCGTCGTTATATCTCCAAAATGTCAATTTATTTGGCGCGTTTGATTCAGAAAAACACTGGTTCCAACTCGCACAACATGACTACAAAATATCTAATAAGTTACCTGTAACCATTGTCCAAACAACTTTCCTAATCCAACTTTAGGTATTTTTTTACGTAAATAATCAATCAAATTTAAGACGGGATAAGCTGCGTTCAATAGCGGATAAAAACAAAGTGAAGCGAGCTTTCGGGTCGCGCGCCCCAACCACAACAGTACACTTGGCTATCCACCCAGATAGGAAATGGCACTTCTTAATTTCTCAAAGGAAAAACATCAACCAATTTCTAAAGACTGTTGACATCTAGTGGAAGCAATAGGACTGCAAGAAAGTGCCTTAGAAATCTAGATCCACATAGAAATCCCCTTGAAACCACTGTCACCTCAACAACAAAAAATCCTGGATGGTTTGTCCTCGGGGTTTCGCCTGCCTAATAAGTTCTGTTATACTCAGACATCATCTTAACAGTTTTAGAAACTTTAGAGTGTGGTCTATCCACAACGACCAATTATATGCATGTCCTAGCTTCTGGGCCTGAGTAGCAGGCAGTTTACTTTGGGCACGCTTTTCATCCGGACGTGAAAATACCGCCCCCTAGCCCGAAGAGGTTAACCTGTTAAGGCTGGGGGCGCTGTTGTCACTATTTATGGTAATCGTGTAATTTTTTAAACGGCTTCCTACAAAATTCTTGATCGTACAATATGCATATTATTATTATTATTGGCTAGAAAACAGTCTATAGTTTCTATAGGAGTTGAAATTTTGTCTCTAAGTGGAACAGAACCCATTCTACAGGAATTTCCCTGACATGGAGTCAGATTTCAGAAATGTTGGCCCCTGATCTGGAGTCAGTTAAAAGGCCACAGTTATTGCTATGAGTATACGGACACTGCTTACGTCTTCCCCTGGATGCCTTTACGTGATGACGAATTGAATGGGGTCGATTGCGCGTTCACAGGCACTATAAATTAAAAAACCCCGTAGCTAGTCACTCTTTTCTTGCTGCGTCATGCGCCTGGAGGACATCGACCCGCACTTGTTCCAAGCATTAGTGGAGGGAGTAATATTACTCTGGTCATGTTTCTACTCGTTATAGGAGTTAAAAACATCATAAGGTAGTTAATTTAAACCGTTTTATAGCAATTTATATCCGTTTAGTGCGCATTTTGGGACATTTATTTCTGAGACTTTTTGAAGAGCCGGGCAGGTTTCCAGTTCATGCCGAACGCAGTTGGCATTTCCACATGGCAAGAGGACAGCTTTCCACCAAAAGACGATTACTCCCAAGAAAGGATCCTTTGCCCAAGATACTGATGGAAGAACAGCTCAAAGTAGGAAATTTTTATTATGATAAATCGTGTTTCTGTCGAAAAATGTTAGTGGCTTAGGACGCCATGTTTTTTGACGTAGCTTCGCTTGGCGCAAACTGTATTGAAAAGTAAGGATAATTAAAAAAATGTATTCCGCGATTGTATTAAGAATTAAATTGTCTATCAATCGCTGTCCACCCTATATTTTTTAGTCACGTTTATGAGTATTTATGTATAAGAGTAGATCACTGTCTAATATGGCGCACGGACATTTTCTCACCAGCTAGGCTACATTTCACATTGTCTAACCATGATTTTGGTGGCTAAATATGCACATTTTCGAACAAACTGTATATGTATGTTGTAATGTGATGTTACAGGGGTGTCATCTGAAGAATTCTGAGAAGGTTAGTGAAAAAAATAATATATTTTGGCGATGTTGACGTTATCGCTCTCTTTGGCTAGAATCAATGCTGGGCTGCTATGTGCTATGTGCTATGCTAATATAACGATTTATTGTGTTTTCGCTGTAAGACACTTAGAAAATCTGAAATATTGTCTGTATTCACAGGATCTGTGTCTTTCGATTAGTGTATGCTGTGTATTTTTACGAAATGTTTGATGATTAGTAGTTAGGTAAACACGTTGCTCATTGTAATTATTCTAGTCCATTTGTGACGGTTGGTGCAATTGTAAACTATGCCAGCTACCTGAAATATGCACATTTTTCTAACAAAACCTATCCCATACCATAAATATGTTATCAGACTGTCATCTGATGAGTTTTTTTCTTGGTTAGGGGCTATAAATATCTTAGTTTAGCCGAATTGGTGATAGCTACTGGTGTTGGTGGACAAATAAAAGATGGTGGATTATGCTAATGTGTTTTTAGCTAATAGATTTACATCTTTACATATTGTGTCTTCCCTGTAAAACATTTTAAAAATCGGACATGTTGGCTGGATTCACAAGATCTGTGTCTTTCATTAGCTGTATTGGACTTTAATGTGTGAAAGTTAAATATTTAAAAAAAATATTTTTTTTGAATTTCGCGGCTCTGCCTTTTCAGTGGAATGTGGGGGGGGGGTGCCGCTAGCGGCACGCTCCTCCTAGACAGGTTAACTTCCTGACTGATGTCTTGAGATGTTGCTTCAATATATCCACATCATTTTTCTACCTCATGATGCCATCTATTTTGTAAAATGCACCAGTCTCTCCTGCAGCAAAGCACCCCCACAACATGATGCTGCCACCCCTGTGCTTCACGGTTGGGATGGTGTTCTTCGGCTTGCAAGCGTCCCCCTTTTTCCTCCAAACATAACGTTGGTCTTTATGGCCAAACAGTTATATTTCTGTATGATTTTGTACGAAAGTACGATCTTTGTCCCCATGTGCAGTTGCAAACTGTAGTCTGGCTTTTTCATGGCGGTTTTGGAGCAGTGGCTTCTTCCTTGCTGAGTGGCCTTTCAGGTTATGTCGATATAGGACTCGTTTTACTGTGGATATAGATACTTTTGTACCTCTTTCCTCCAACTTCTTCACAAGGTCCTTTGCTGTTGTTCCGGGATTGATTTGCACTTCTCGCACCAAATAAATTCATCTCTAGGAGACAGAACGTGTCTCCTTCCTGAGCGGTATGACGGCTGAGTGGGCCCATGGTGTTAATACTTGCGTACTATTGTTTGTACAGATGAATGGGATACCTTCAGGCATTTGGAAATTGCTCCCAAGGATGAACCAGACTTGTCTGATTTATTTTGATTTCCCCATGATGTCAAGCAAAGAGGCACTGAGTTTGAAGGTAGGCTTTGAAATACATCCACAGGTACATCTCCAATTGACTCAAATGATGTCAATTAGGCTATCAGAAGCTACTAAAGCATTACATAATTTTCTGGAATTTTCCAAGTTGTTTCAAGGCAGAGTCAACTTAGTGTATGTAACCTTCTGACCCACTGGAATTGTGATACAGTGAAATTATCTGTCTGGAAACAATTGTTGGAATAATTACTTGTCATGCACAAAGTAGATGTCCTAACTGACTTGCAAAAACTATGTTTTTTTAACAAGAAATTTGTCGAGTGGTTGAAAAACGAGTTTTAATGATTCCAACTGTAAACTTCCAACTTCAACTGTACACTTGCAAGTTCCACGCATATGATGAAGCATCATCACAGGCAGCCTAGATCTTGATTCCATATTTTGCGGGCTTGATTCCATATTTTGCGGGTTTAGACGGTATGTCCTGCCTGAAGGGGCAGCGGCCCCAAAATGGCATAAACTGCTCATCAACAGTAACGTTGGCCCATGGTTGTAAAACCTTGGAAGGCGGTCCACCCACTTGTCCCACACTGACTTGATTGCAGTTAGCTTGTCTCTCTGCCGCCGAGCTGGTCTGGTGTCTCGGTTATTGAAACGGCTAATCCTTGAAATAATATGGACGTTTTCCATAGACATTGTTGCACAGAAAAGTTCTCTGCCAGTTTCTGCATCCCACAGGGATTCAAACCCACTTCCCTGGCATTTCAAGTGCCATGCTCTACCAACTGAGCTTCAAAGGACCACAAACTTTGTTGAAGGCATGAACAAGAATCCCCTTTAGTGGAATAATGTGTTCACTGTAGTTCAGTGTTTCCCAAACTCGGTCCTGGGGACCCCAAGGGATGCACATTTCGTTATTTGCCCTAGCACTACACAGGTGATTCAAATAATCAAAGCTTGACGATGAGTTCATCATTTGAACAGCTGTGTAGTGCTAGGGCAAAAATCAAAACATGCACCCCTTGGGGTCCCCAGGACAGGGTTTGAGAAAAGCTGCTGTAGGTAACGGGGGATATAAATGTGTACACTGTAGTAAATGGGGGATATGTTCATTCAGGGCACAGGTCAAATATTTTTCTCAGGTTAAGCAAGTCATGCAAATACTGTAGCATGGAAGAACAAACACCTTTGTATCCCCTTATATTCTTTTGATATGTACTTTGAAATCAAATATGCCCTTTTGTTGGAGATTGCTCTTTTGACAGTGTTTTCTTTGTCCTTCGTAGATTATATATTTTTTTTGCATTTGGCAACGTTGAAATGTAACTAGTCTGAATGAATTGCATGGTAGGAGGTATTAGGTGCACCATACCTGTTTGTGAGCATGGTCGTAAGAGTTGATGTGGTTGTCAAACTCCTGATGCTTGTAGTACTGCTTGTCACACAGCTCACAGTAGAAATGAGCCTTCAGGTCCTCAAGTGCCTCGGCCATAGTCCTCTCCTTCTGTGAGTAATCCTGGTCAGGGAAAATTTAGAGAAAATGCTAAACTCAATTATATGTATCACTAGCTAGGTTTCCATCCAATTTCAATTGAATATTCAAAAATGTGCATGAACTAATAAGCACCTTTTTCCACCAGAGATGTGTTTCCATCAAACTGACTTATTGGGGGGAAAAGTCTGTAAGTGATGACGTAGTGCACATGACAATAATGTTTGTGGATAAATTCCAATGTGCCAAATGAAAAATACAAGTTAAATGGGTTTCCGTCGCATTCAACTCTGCTGATGGTTTTGTCACAAAAACTGTTGCGCAAATGTGCACGCTCTGGTCTTGGCACGTGCGCTCTAGCCAACATCTCACAGATACGTGTAGGTTACCTACATTATGAGATAATTATGGAAATATATACATTTATACAATAGTTACCCGGAGGAGGGTCCTGCTTTTTCAATTTCAGTCAGGGGGAGGGTTTAGTATTTATTTATTTTGTCCAGGGGAGGGTCATGTAATTTGTAATCGCTTACATGTCATATTACTCAGGGTTTGAGAATCAGTTGCTTATTTAAGTACATCCTTGATTCTCTGCTGGGCACTCAATATAAGTGTACTTAATGTGGTCTCAATAAAATGATCCATAGCCTATATTATAGGCTATATGAATAGCATGCTCGGAGACGCTCACGGTAAAGTTTTGATTCCTGAGATTTTGCACTGCTGGGATGGTGTGTATACAAGCCTAGGCCACATTGCATTACACTGCAATGGAGAGGCATTCCCAATTATGAGCCCTGACCCCCCCTGCTTTTGCTGATGTGAACCGCTATGTAGTGCCTATCCAATGACTGTACTGTGTACAGTGGCACTATAGGAGGCGAGTCCATTTGTAAAAAAAAAAAATGCAATATCTGTGCGTGTGGACTAGGCCTACTTATGTCCTGTTCAGTTTGAAATGAGAAGGAGACCGGAGGTCTAAGACACTGCACCTCAGTGCAAGAGACGTCACTGCAGTACCTGGTTCGAATCGAGGCTGTATCACATCTGGCCGTGTTTGGGAGTCCCATAGGGCGGCGCACAATTGGCCCAGTGTCGTCCAGGTTTGTCTGGGGTAGGCCGTCATTGTAAATAAAAATTTGTTCTTAACTGACTTGCCTAGTTAAATAAAGGTTAAATAAAAAATAAATAAAACGCTTGCTACGCTATAATTTATTTCGAATAAAACCAGTATGTTTTGTTGCTCATAATGAAACTATTTATCAGTTATTGATCTCACAATAAGCCATATTGAAGTAATTTACATAACATGCATTACTATGAAGTGGCAGCCGGGGAGATGGAAAGCGTATGGTGCTAAAAGAAGGCTAATTCGAGAGGGCCTAAATCATTTAAACAGTCTCCATTTTAATTTGACTTAAAATCAAATCAAATCAAATTTTATTAGTCACATACACATGGTTAGCAGATGTTAATGCGAGTGTAGCGAAATGCTTGTGCTTCTAGTTCCGACAATGCAGTAATAACAACAAGTAATCTAACCTAACAATTCCGCAACTACTACCTTATACACGCAAGTGTAAAGGGGTAAAGAATATGTACATAAAGATATATGAATGAGTGATGGTACATATGGCATAGGCAAGGTGCAGTAGATGGTATAGAGTACGGTATATACCTATGAGATGAGTACTGTAGGGTATGTAAACATAAAGTGGCATAGTTTAAAGTGGCTAGTGGTCCATGTATTACATAAGATGGCAAGATGCAGTAGATGATATAGACAACAGTATATACATATACATAAGAGATGTGTAATGTAGGGTATGTAAACATTATATTAGGTGGCATAGTTTAAAGTGGCTGGTGGTACATTTTTACATAATTTCCATCAATTCCCATTTTTAAGGTGGCTGGAGCTGAGTCAGTTTGTTGGCAGCGGCCGCTAAATGTTAGTGGTGGCTGTTTAACAGTCTGATGGCCTTGAGATAGAAGCTGTTTTTCAGTCTCTCGGTCCCTGCTTGGATGCACCTGTACTGACCTCGCCTTCTGGATGATAGCGGGGTGAACAGGCAGTGGCTTGGGTGGTTGTTGTCCTTGATGATCTTTATGGCCTTCCTGTGACATCGGGTGGTGTAGGTGTCCTGGAGGGAAGGTAGTTTGCCCCGGGTGATGCGTTCTGCCGACCTCACTACCCTCTGGAGAGCCTTACGATTGTGTGTGGAGCAGTTGCCGTACCAGGCGGTGATACAGCCCGACAGGATGCTCTCGATTGTGCATCTGTAGAAGTTTGTGAGTGCTTTTGGTGACAAGCCGAATTTCTTCAGCCTCCTGAGGTTGAAGAGGCGCTGCTGCGCCTTCTTCACAACGCTGTCTGTGTGGGTGGACCAATTCAGTTTGTCCGTGATGTGTACACCGAGGAACTTAAAACTTTCCACCTTCTCCACTACTGACCCGTCGATGTGGATAGGGGGGTGCTCCCTCTGCTGTTTCCTGAAGTCCACAATCATCTCCTTTGTTTTGTTGACGTTGAGTGTGAGGTTATTTTCCTGACACCACACTCCGAGGGCCCCCACCTCCTCCCTGTAGGCCGTCTCGTCGTTGTTGGTAATCAAGCCTACCACTGTAGTGTCGTCCGCAAACTTGATGATTGAGTTGGAGGCGTGCATGGCCACGCAGTCGTGGGTGAACAGGGAGTACAGGAGAGGGCTCAGAACGCACCCTTGTGGGGCCCCAGTGTTGAGGATCAGCGGGGTGGAGATGTTGTTACCTACCCTCACCACCTGGGAGCGGCCCGTCAGGAAGTCCAGGACCCAGTTGCACAGGGCGTGGTCGAGACCCAGGGTCTCGAGCTTGATGACGAGTTTGGAGGGTACTATGGTGTTAAATGCTGAGCTGTAGTCGATGAACAGCATTCTCACATAGGTATTCCTCTTGTCCAGATGGGTTAGGGCAGTGTGCAGTGTGGTTGCGATTGCGTCGTCTGTGGACCTATTGGGTCTGTAAGCAAATTGGAGTGGGTCTAGGGTGACCGGTAGGGTGGAGGTGATATGGACCTTGACTAGTCTCTCAAAGCACTTCATGATGACGGAAGTGAGTGCTACGGGGCGGTAGTCGTTTAGCTCAGTTACCTTAGCTTTCTTGGGAACAGGAACAATGGTGGCCCTCTTGAAGCATGTGGGAACAGCAGACTGGGCTAAGGATTGATTGAATATGTCCGTAAACACACCAGCCAGCTGGTCTGCGCATGCTCTGAGGACGCGGCTGGGAATGCCGTCTGGGCCTGCAGCCTTGCGAGGGTTAACACGTTTAAATGTTTTACTCACCTCGGCTGCAGTGAAGGAGAGCCCGCAGGTTTTGGTAGTGGGCCGTGTCAGTGGCACTGTATTATCCTCAAAGCGGGCAAAAAAGGTATTTAGCCTGTCTGGGAGCAAGACATCCTGGTCCGCGACGGGGCTGGTTTTCTTTTTGTAATCCGTGATAGACTGTAGACCCTGCCACATACCCCTTGTGTCTGAGCTGTTGAATTGCGATTCAATTTTGTCTCTGTACTGGGACTTAGCCTGTTTGATAGCCTTGCGGAGAGAATAGCTACACTGTGTGTATTCGGTCATGTTTCCGGTCACCTTGCCCTGGTTAAAAGCAGTGGTTCGCGCTTTCAGTTTCACGAGAATGCTGCCGTCAATCCACGGTTTCTGGTTTGGGAATGTTTTAATCGTTGCTCTGGGTACGACATCGTCAATGCACTTCCTAATGAACTCGCTCACCGAATCAGCATATTCTTCAATGTTGTTGTTGGACGCCGTGCGGAACATATTCCAATCCGCGTGATTGAAGCAGTCTTGAAGCGTGGATTCAGATTGGTCGGACCAGCGTTGAACAGACCTGAGCACGGGAGCTTGTAGTTTTAATTTCTGTTTGTAGGCTGGAATCAACAAAATGGAGTCGTGGTCAGCTTTTCCGAAAGGAGGGCGGGGGAGGGCCTTATATGCGTCGCGGAAGTTAGTATAACAATGGTCCAGAGTTCTGCCAGCCCTGGTCGGACAATCGATGTGCTGATAGAATTTAGGGAGTTTTGTTTTTAGATTAGCCTTGTTAAAATCCCCAGCTATGATGAATGCAGCCTCAGGGTGTGTGGTTTCCAGTTTACAGAGAGTCAGATAGAGTTCGTTCAGGGCCATCGATGTGTCTGCTTGCGGGGGAATATATACGGCTGTGATTATGACCGAAGAGAATTCCCTTGGTAGATAATGCGGTCTACATTTGATTGTGAGGAGTTCTAGATCAGGTGAACAGAATGACTTGAGTTCCTGAGTGTTGTTATGATGGTCACACCACGTCTCGTTAATCATGAGGCATACCCCCCCGCCCCTCTTCTTACCAGAAAGATGTTTGTTTCTGTCTGCGCGATGCGTGAAGAAACCAGCTGGCTGCACCGACTCCGTTAGCGTCTTTTGAGTTAGCCATGTTTCCGTGAAGCAGAGCACGTTGCAATCCCTGATGTCTCTCTGGAATGTTACCCGTGCTCGGATTTCATCGACCTTATTGTCAAGAGACTGAACATTGGCGAGTAGTATGCTAGGGAGTGGAGCGCGATGTGCTCGTCTCCGAAGCCTGACCAGGAGACCACTACGTTTGCCCCTTTTTCGGCGTCGTGTAGCTTCGCCGGCTGGGATCAGGTCCATTGTATTGGGTGGAAGGCAAGACACTGGATCCGTTTCGGGAAAGTCATATTCCTGGTAGGAACGGTGGTTAGTTGACGTTAATCGTATATTCAGTAGTTCCTCCCGGCTGTATGTAATGAAATCTAAGATCACCCGGGGTACCAATGTAAGAAATAACACATAGAAAAACAAAATACTGCATATTTTCCAAGGAACGCGAAGCGAGGCAGCCATCTTGCTCGGCGCCGGAAGTAGTTTAGGCTACTAACAACGAGGTCTTTGTGTTTGAGCCTATTTATTCCTATTAAAAAAATAAGCAGTAGTCCTTACTGTTTGACAGACAAAATCAGTCATAGATTTTGTCAGCAGTTCCATTCAGAGAACAAATCACTTTTCTCCCGGGTAACCTGGTATTTCCCAAAGAAAACTGGAAGTGTCATTCAAACGCATATAAATACGTCTGGATTTGACTAGAGCTTTGATCGGCATAAAAATTCAAACCTCATGCTACCTGAGCCTGATAAGCCTTACATTAAATATGTTTTATGAGCCCTACATTAAATACATTTTATGAGGCCAAGCCCAAAAAAGCCGAAATAATTTTCCCTTATCCAATACATAGCCTATGATATATAGGCTAACGCACATTACGCACTACAGAAAAACATAAAAGCCCATTGATGTAGCTATGCTCTCTTGAGAAAATAAATTAAACTAACTCCAGTAGGCTAATCTTTTTGAGTGTGGACTGTAGTACTGTACTGTATTGTATTAAATGAGCAGGAATTAAGCACCTTGTTCAAACCATGATGCTGGGAGAGAACATGGGATGCTGGTGCAGGACATGCAGCCATAAAAGTATAGCTATTTTTTTAGCCAACCTTTCCCCTAACCTTAACCCTTTAACCCAACTCCTAACCTTAACCCTAACCCCTTGCCTAGCTAACATTAGCAAGTTACCTAACGTTAGCCACCTAGCCAATGTTAGCCACAACAAATTGTAATTCGTAACATATAATACGTTTTGCAAATCGTAACATGTTGTACATATTGCAATTCGTAACATATCGTACAAAATGGATGATGGACATCCACAAATTAATACATACCATACAAAACATAACATATCATACTGAATGGTGTGTAGCTGGTTTACGTACAGATTAATACGAAATGCTCTGAGAACAGGTTGGTCAGCCATGATTAAGACCTTTGCTGAATGGGTCAATGTTCTGTTTGTTGAGGACCTGGTGATGACCTGGTCATTTAGAAAACACCATGTCTGCTCTGCCAGCACCAAGCAGTAGATCAATCAGCTTTCTCCTGCCACGCCACTTACTGTACATCAACCCACCCACACTCTCACGCTGTGATAAACCAATATATAGACCAGCATGGCTCTAGCAGTAGGGAGAATCTTTCATACTCACAAAAGGTCACGTGGGACCACTACATTTGGAAAGTTTGGAGAGTTCAAGAATGATTTTACATGACGACTCTGAAACATCAATGTTTCAGAGTGAATCAAAGTGAATCATCAGTGAATCATTTTGATTCACAAAGGATCTCAGTAAAAGAGAAGTAAAGCAATGCATAAGAAGGTAAATGTTTTAAGGGGTTGTGGTACTGACAGAAAAAACAACATTTGAAGTTTATAAGATCACAAGTCACTCAAGTATGGATGTTTCATTCTGGGCGGGAGAATATTTTAAATGTCAGGTTGCTTTTCATCTATTCTCTGCCATCAGGGAATTTAGACTAGAGGCGTTTAACCTTGTAGTATTCACACTGTGAAAAGATAATTCTATTCTATTCATTATTTAATTTGTGGTTGTAATTATATTTCGTCTTTTTGAAGTAGTTACTGATTTCCATATGTTGAATGTTATGAAGACATCTTTGCAAACAGTGATTATGTTTGACTCTTGTACTTCAAAGATGACTGAAATGATTGATTTTATTGTAGGCCTACAGCTAGATTCCGTTAACTCAAAGTTATTGCTAACCAAAGATTGCATAATGCCTATGTAACGAGTATTAATATTGTCTTATATATATTTAATCTAAATCCTTTTATTTGTTTTTTATTTACCATATCCATGGATTGTGAGTGTATCGATTGCTTTTTGGTATAGTGCTCTGGCCTGCAGTATCTTCAAGTCAGCTGCGGGATTTTGAAGCAAATACATTTACATTTACATTTAAGTCATTTAGCAGACGCTCTTATCCAGAGCGACTTACAAATTGGTGCATTCACCTTATGATATCCAGTGGAACAACCACTTTACAATAGTGCATCTAACTCTTTTAAGGGGGGGGGGGTTAGAAGGATTACTTTATCCTATCCTAGGTATTCCTTAAAGAGGTGGGGTTTCAGGTGTCTCCGGAAGGTGGTGATTGACTCCGCTGACCTGGCGTCGTGAGGGAGTTTGTTCCACCATTGGGGTGCCAGAGCAGCGAACAGTTTTGACTGGGCTGAGCGGGAACTGTACTTCCTCAGAGGTAGGGAGGCGAGCAGGCCAGAGGTGGATGAACGCAGTGCCCTTGTTTGGGTGTAGGGCCTGATCAGAGCCTGAAGGTACGGAGGTGCCGTTCCCCTCACAGCTCCGTAGGCAAGCACCATGGTCTTGTAGCGGATGCGAGCTTCAACTGGAAGCCAGTGGAGAGAGCGGAGGAGCGGGGTGACGTGAGAGAACTTGGGAAAGTTGAACACCAGACGGGCTGCGGCGTTCTGGATGAGTTGTAGGGGTTTAATGGCACAGGCAGGGAGCCCAGCCAACAGCGAGTTGCAGTAATCCAGACGGGAGATGACAAGTGCCTGGATTAGGACCTGCGCCGCTTCCTGCGTGAGGCAGGGTCGTACTCTGCGAATGTTGTAGAGCATGAACCTACAGGAACGGGTCACCGCCTTGATGTTAGTTGAGAACGACAGGGTGTTGTCCAGGATCACGCCAAGGTTCTTAGCACTCTGGGAGGAGGACACAATGGAGTTGTCAATCGTGATGGCGAGATCATGGAACGGGCAGTCCTTCCCCGGGAGGAAGAGCAGCTCCGTCTTGCCGAGGTTCAGCTTGAGGTGGTGATCCGTCATCCACACTGATATGTCTGCCAGACATGCAGAGATGCGATTCACCACCTGGTTATCAGAGGGGGGAAAGGAGAAGATTAATTGTGTGTCGTCTGCATAGCAATGATAGGAGAGACCATGTGAGGATATGACAGAGCCAAGTGACTTGGTGTATAGCGAGAATAGGAGAGGGCCTAGAACAGAGCCCTGGGGGACACCAGTGGTGAGAGCACGTGGTGCGGAGACAGATTCTCGCCACGCCACCTGGTAGGAGCGACCTGTCAGGTAGGACGCAATCCAAGCGTGGGCCGCGCCGGAGATGCCCAGCTCGGAGAGGGTGGAGAGGAGGATCTGATGGTTCACAGTATCAAAGGCAGCCGATAGGTCTAGAAGGATGAGAGCAGAGGAGAGAGAGTTAGCTTTAGCAGTGCGGAGCGCCTCCGTGACACAGAGAAGAGCAGTCTCAGTTGAATGACTAGTCTTGAAACCTGACTGATTTGGATCAAGAAGGTCATTCTGAGAGAGATAGCAGGAGAGCTGGACAAGGACGGCACGTTCAAGAGTTTTGGAGAGAAAAGAAAGAAGGGATACTGGTCTGTAGTTGTTGACATCGGAGGGATCGAGTGTAGGTTTTTTCAGAAGGGGTGCAACTCTCGCTCTCTTGAAGACGGAAGGGACGTAGCCAGCGGTCAAGGATGAGTTGATGAGCGAGGTGAGGTAAGGGAGAAGGTCTCCGGAAATGGTCTGGAGAAGAGAGGAGGGGATAGGGTCAAGCGGGCAGGTTGTTGGGCGGCCGGCTGTCACAAGACGCGAGATTTCATCTGGAGAGAGAGGGGAGAAAGAGGTCAAAGCACAGGGTAGGGCAGTGTGAGCAGAACCAGCGGTGTCGTTTGACTTAGCAAACGAGGATCGGATGTCGTCGACCTTCTTTTCAAAATGGTTGACGAAGTCATCAGCAGAGAGGGAGGAGGGGGAGGAGGATTCAGGAGGGAGGAGAAGGTGGCAAAGAGCTTCCTAGGGTTAGAGGCAGATGCTTGGAATTTAGAGTGGTAGAAATTGGCTTTAGCAGCAGAGACAGAAGAGGAGAATGTAGAGAGGAGGGAGTGAAAGGATGCCAGGTCCGCAGGGAGGCGAGTTTTCCTCCATTTCCGCTCGGCTGCCCGGAGCCCTGTTCTGTGAGCTCGCAATGAGTCGTCGAGCCACGGAGCAGGAGGGGAGGACCGAGCCGGCCTGGAGGATAGGGGACATAGAGAGTCAAAGGATGCAGAAAGGGAGGAGAGGAGGGTTGAGGAGGCAGAATCAGGAGATAGGTTGGAGAAGGTTTGAGCAGAGGGAAGAGATGATAGGATGGAAGAGGAGAGAGTAGCGGGGGAGAGAGAGCGAAGGTTGGGACGGCGCGATACCATCCGAGTAGGGGCAGTGTGGGAAGTGTTGGATGAGAGCGAGAGGGAAAAGGATACAAGGTAGTGGTCGGAGACTTGGAGGGGAGTTGCAATGAGATTAGTGGAAGAACAGCATCTAGTAAAGATGAGGTCAAGCGTATTGCCTGCCTTGTGAGTAGGGGGGGAAGGTGAGAGGGTGAGGTCAAAAGAGGAGAGGAGTGGAAAGAAGGAGGCAGAGAGGAATGAGTCAAAGGTAGACGTGGGGAGGTTAAAGTCACCCAGAACTGTGAGAGGTGAGCCATCCTCAGGAAAGGAACTTATCAGGGCGTCAAGCTCATTGATGAACTCTCCAAGGGAACCTGGAGGGCAATAAATGATAAGGATGGTAAGCTTGAAAGGGCTGGTAACTGTGACAGCATGGAATTCAAAGGAGGCGATAGACAGATGGGTCAGGGGAGAAAGAGAGAATGTCCACATGGGAGAGATGAGGATCCCAGTGCCACCACCCCGCTGACCAGAAGCTCTCGGGGTGTGCGAGAACACGTGGGCAGACGAGGAGAGAGCAGTAGGAGTAGCAGTGTTATCAGTGGTAATCCATGTTTCCGTCAGTGCCAAGAAGTCGAGGGACTGGAGGGAAGCATAGGCTGAGATGAACTCTGCCTTGTTGGCCGCAGATCGGCAGTTCCAGAGGCTGCCTGAGACCTGGAACTCCACGTGGGTCGTGCGCGCTGGGACCACCAGGTTAGAGTAGCAGCGGCCACGCGGTGTGAAGCGTTTGTATGGTCTGTGCAGAGAGGAGAGAACAGGGATAGACAGACACATAGTTGACAGGCTACAGAAGAGGCTACGCTAATGCAAAGGTGATTGGAATGACAAGTGGACTACACGTCTCGAATGTTCAGAAAGTTAAGCTTACGTTGCAAAAAATCTTATTGACTAAAATGATATAGTACTGCTGGCTGGTGAAATAGGCTAGCTAGCAGTGGCTGCGTTGTTGACTTTGTTTGAAAGTGTAGCTGGCTAGGTAACCTTTAACTGGCTAGGTAACCTCGACAATTACTCTAGACTACACAATTATCTTGGATACAAAGACGGCTATGTAGCCAGCTAAGATCAAACAAATCAAACTGTTGTACTGTAATGAAATGAAATGTAATACTACCTGTGGAGTAAAGCGGAATGCAACTACTCGCTCCAACCCGGAAGTGCGTATCGTAGAGGGAGAGGCAATAGAAGTGTTGTTTCTTGTATTATTGTCTTTTGTGTCTTTAGAGGACTGCTTCACCTTAATGTCCCCTTTCCTCCCTTTCCCTTTTCTTCTGTCCTTATTTTGTCCCACTTTGTCCCTTCTTTGTCCCTTCTTCTCTTCTGCCAACTAGACACTCCTTGTTAGCTAGCTAGCTTCTTCCAGGAATGTCCCTAGCAACTGCCTAGCAACAGGTAAACAACTTAGCTAGCTAAGAAAACGGTATAATTTTATGAAAAAATTGTTACTTTTTCAAAAGCCTTTCTTCTTTGTTTGCTGCTTGTTTGGTCTCCTATTCAGTTTGCAGTTTTCTTTAGATTTTTTTTCGATGTACTTTACTCTAAAAAAACATTTAAATTTCACTATTTGTAGGAGCTCATCTTTTCAGCTGCTGCTGCTTAATTTGGAACTCCGGAACCAATACATATGATACAATACAATACAATACAATACAATACAAATACATATGCTATGAAGCCCCTAAATAAGATCTGGTGCAACCAAATACCTCCAGATGTCAAATAATTAGTTAGATTGCACACAGGTGGACTTTATTTAAGTGTCACATGATCTGTCACATGATCTCAGTATATATACGCCTGTTCTGAAAGGCCCCAGAGTCTGCAATACCACTAAGCAAGGGGCACTACCTAGCAAGCACCATGAAGACCAAGGAGCTCTCCAAACAGGTCAGGGGCAAAGTTGTGGAGAAGTACAGATCAGGATTGGGTTATAAATATCAGAAACTTTGAACATCCCACAGAGCACCATTAAATCCTTTATAAAAAATTGAAAGAATATTGCACCACAACAAACCTGCCAAGAGAGGGCCGCCCACCAAAACTCACAGACCAGGCAAGGAGGGCATTGATCAGAGGCAACAAAGAGACCAAAGATAAACCTGAAGGAGCTGCAAAGCTCCACAGCGGAGATTGGAGTATCTGACAATAGGACCACTTTAAGCCGTACACTCCACAGAGCTGGGCTTTATGGAAGAGTGGCAAGAAAAAAGCCATTGCTTCAAGAAAGAAATAAGCAAAGACGTTTGGTGTTTGCCAAAAGGCATGTGGGAGACTCCCCAAACATATGGAAGAAGGTACTCTGGGTCAGATGAGACTAAAATGTAGCTTTTTGGCCATCAAGGAAAACGCTATGTCTGGTGCAAACCCAACACCTTTCATCACCCCGAGAACACGATCCCCACAGTGAAGCATGGTGGTGGCAGCACATTGCTGTGGGGATGATTTTCATTGGCAGGGACTAGGAAACTGGTCAGAATTGAAGGAATGATGGATGGCGCTAAATACAGGGAAATTCTTGAGGGAAACCTGTTTCAGTCTTCCAGAGATTTGAGACTGGGACGGAGGTTCACCTTCCAGCAGGACAATGACCCTAAGCATACTGCTAAAGCAACACTTGAGTGGTTTAAGGGGAAACATTTAAATGTTTTGGAATGGCCTAGTCAAAACACAGACCTCAATCCAATTGAGAATCTGTGGTATGACTTAAAGATTGCTGTACACCAGCGGAACCCATCCAACTTGAAGGAGCTGGAGCAGTTTTGCCTTGAAGAATGGCAAAAATCCCAGTGGCTAGATGTGCCAAGCTTATAGAAACCTACCCCAGGAGACTTGCAGCTGTAATTTCTGCAAAAGGTTTCTCTACAAAGTATTGATTTTGGGGGAGTGAATAGTTATGAATGCTCAAGTTTTCAGTTTTTTTGTCTTATTTCTTGTTTGTTTCACATGAAAAAATATTTTACATCTTCAAAGTGGTAGGCATGTTGTGTAAATCAAATGATGCAAACCCCTCCAAAAATCTACTTTAATTCCAGGTTGGAAGGCAACATGGAAAAATGCCAAGGGGGTGAATACTTTCGCAAGCCACTGTATTCTAAGATTGTTGTGTTGCCAGCTAAACTTTTGGGATTAAATATAATTCTGCTGAAAGAGTCTTCTACCGCGTGGTGCAATATTAGGCTATCTAGCTACAGTACATGCTAGCAGACTGTCTGCAACATAGCTTCCCTTGTGTGCACTGTGTGCAGCATTGAGAAACTACCCATCATTGTATTGCATTTATTTAATCCAATCCAAGTATGTAGGTCTACAGTGGTATTGTAATGTGCATTGCATTTAGTTGTGGCAAGTTTGTTACTGTTTATAGTACAGCCGGTGGTCTTTTGTAATGTGAAGTGTACAACACACAAATATATTTATTTGTATAATGCAGAGCTTAACCTGATGAGGACGCGGACACTTTGGGGGAAAAACGTGCCCAATTTAAACGGCCTCGTACTCAATTCTTGCTCGTACAATATGCATATTATTATTACTATTGGATAGAAAACACCCTCTAGTTTCTAAAACCGTTTGAATTATATCTGTGAGTGAAACAGAACTCATTTGGCACAAACTTCCTGACCAGGAAGTGGAAAATCTGAAATCGATGCTCTCTTCTGGGTCCTGCCTATAAATGGGCATGATACCTATTAGTATACATGCACGTCATACACCTTCCCCTGGATGTCAAGATGCAGTGAGAGAAGAAATGGAGTGTTTATCTTGGTCTGAGATGGAATACGTCCTCTTGGAATGACGTGTCACCCATTTCATGTTTTCAGGAAGGCGCGAAGTTGGACCTGGAAATGCCTTCTGAATAGCTGTCGTTATAGGCGACTACTATCTCCGGCTTTGATTTTATTTGATACATGTGACAATATCATCGTAAAGTATGTTTTTTCAATATAGTTTTATTAGATTTTTGAAATTTATTCGGGACGTTAGGCGTGTTGCGTTGTGTGCCTTTGTTCAGAAAGGAGAGCTTCGCGCCACTTGGCCAGTGTGCTTGCTAATTCAAGAGGGAAAAACGATGTTCTAAATCCAAACAACGACTGTTCTGGACAAAGGACCCCTTGTCCAACATTCTGATGGAAGATCACCAAAAGTAGGACCCATTTTGTGATGCTATTTCATATATCTGTCTGTATAACTGTGTACTAGTAGTTTTGCGCCCAGGTTTTGGCCACTCTCTCGCTATAACATAAGCCTTATGTCGTAATGAAGATATTTTTAGAATTCTAACACTGCGATTGCATTAACCTGTTGGGGATGGGGGCGCTGTTTAGACTATTTATGCTAATGTGGCTAATTTTTTAAACGGCTTCCCACAAAATCCTTGATCGTACAATATGCATATTATTATTATTATTGGATAGAAAACAGTCTATAGTTTCTATAGGAGTTGAAATTTTGTCTCTAAGTGGAACAGAGCCCATTCTACAGCAATTTCCCTGACATGGAGTCAGATTTGAGAAATGTTGGCCACTTTTCTGAAGTCAGTTAAAAGGGCACTGTCGTTGCTATGACTATACGGACACTTCTTACGTCTTCCCCTGGATGCCTTTACGTGATGACGATTCCAACGGGGTCGATTGCTCGTTCACAGGCCCTACAAATGAAAAAAACCTTTAGCTAGCAAGTCTTTTCTTGCTGCGTAACGCGCGTGGAAGACACCGACCCTCTCCTGTTCCAAGCGTTAGTTTAGCCTGTTATATTTCTCCGGTCATCTTTTCACTCGTTATAGGAGTTACAAACATCATGAAGTAGTTAATTTAAAGCGTTTTATAGCAATTTATATCCGTTTAGTGCGATTTTGGGACATTTATTTTTGCAACGATGTGAAAAGTTGGGCACGCTTTTCAGTTCATCCCGAACGCAGTTGACATTTCCACATGGCAAGAGGACAGCTTTCCACCAAAAGACGATTTCTCCCAAGAAAGGATCCTTTGCCCAAGATACTGATGGAAGAACAGCTCAAGGTAGGACATTTTTATTATGATAAATCGTGTTTCTGTCGAAACATTTTAGTGGCTTAGGACGCCATGTTTTTTGACGTAGCTTCGCTTGGCGCAAACTGTATTGAAAAGTAAGGATAAATTAAAAAATGTAATAACGCAATTGTATTAAGAATTAAATTGTCTATCAATCCCTGTCCACCCTATATTTTTTAGTCACGTTTATGAGTATTTATGTATAAGAGTAGATCACTGTCTAAGTGGCGCAAGGACAAATTCTGACCAGCTGAGTTACATTTCACATTGTCTAACCATGATTTTGGTGGCTAAATATAAACATTTTCGATCAAACTGTATATGCATGTTGTAATGTGATGTTACAGGAGTGTCATCGGAAGAATTCTGAGAAGGTTAGTGAAAAAATTTATATCTTTTGGCGATGTTGACTTTTATCGCTCACTTTGGCTAGAATCAATGCTGGGCTGCTAATTGCTATGTGCTAAGCTAATATAACGATTTATTGTGTTTTCGCTGTAAGACACTTAGAAAATCTGAAATATTGTCTGTATTCACAGGATCTGTGTCTTTCGATTCGTGTATGCTGTGTATTTTTACGAAATGTTTGATGATTAGTAGTTAGGTAAACACGTTGCTCATTGTAATTATTCTAGTCCATTTGTGATGGTGGGTGCAATTGTAAACTATGAAGTCTACCTGAAATATGCACTTTTTTCTAACAAAACCTATCCCATACCATAAATATGTTATCAGACTGTCATCTAATGAGTTTTTTTGTTGGTTAGGGGCTATAAATATCTTAGTTTAGCCGAATTGGTGATGGCTACTGGTGTTGGTGGACAAATAAAAGATGGTGGATGATGCTAATGTGTTTTTAGGTAATAGATGTACATCTTACATATTGTGTCTTCCCTGTAAAACATTTTAAAAATCGGAAATGTTGACTGGATTCACAAGATCTGTGTCTTTCATTAGCTGTATTGGACTTTAATGTGTGAAAGTTAAATATTTTAAAAATATATTTTTTTTGAATTTCGCGGCACTGGTTTTTCAGTGGGGGGGGGGGGGGGGGGGGGTGCCGCTAGCGCCACGCTGATCCTAGACAGGTTAAGAACTAGTGTATCTATCATTTCCTATACAACATGTATTTTTTTGTAATGTTTATGAATAGCTATTTGGTCAGAATAGGTGAGAGTCTAATAGAAATATCCGCACATTCTGGGAAAAAGAAGCTACGTTAGCATAATGGATAACCACTGATTTCAGCTCTAAATATGCACATTTTCGAACAAAACATAAGTGTATGCATAACCTGATGTTATAGGACTGTCATCTGAGGAAGGTTTATGAAGGTTAGTGAAAATTAATATCTTTTGCTGGTTTATTCGCTAACGTGCCTATTGCTATCGCTAACGTGCCTCGATGGATGAATGCGGTAGTGTGGTAGGCTATTGTAGTAAGCTAATATAATGCTATATTGTGTTTTCGCTGTAAAACACTTAAAAAATCTGAAATATTGCCTGGATTCACAAGATGCTTGTCTTTCATTTGCTGTACACGATGCATTTTTCAGAAATGTTTTATGATGAGTATTTAGGTATTCCACGTTGGTCTCTATATTTACTCTGGCTGCTTCGGTGCTATTTTTGACGGTAGCTGTGATGGTAGCTGCAATGTAAAACTGATTTATACCTCAAATATGCACATTTTTCGAACAAAACATAGATTTATTGTGTAACATGTTATAAGACTGTCATCTGATGAAGTTGTTTCTTGGTTAGTTTGGTTGGTTCTTGGTTAGTTAGGTTGGCTTTGTGCATGCTACCTGTGCTGTGAAAAATGTCTGTCCTTTTTTGTATTTGGTGGTGAGCTAACATAAATATATGTGCTGTTTTCGCTGTAAAACATTTTAAAAATCGGACATGTTGGCTGGATTCACAAGATGTGTACCTTTCATTTGCTGTATTGGACTTGTTAATGTGTGAAAGTTAAATATTTCAAAAAAATATATTTTGAATTTCGCGCTCTGCCTTTTCAGTGGAATGTGGGAGGAGTTCCGCTGGCGGAACGCTGGAGCAGTAAAGGTTAATTACTTTGGAGTAATGGTATTATTTCAAATACATTTTTTAGATCCATTGAATGTACAGTATCTGTTTTGATTCTATTGAGGAGATGTATGCACTGTGTGCAGCATTGAGAAGTTCACCATTCATTGTATTGCATTTATTTAATCCAATCCAGATTAATAAAGGACCAGAAACCGGCAACTAGCAGACAGGTCTCTGACTGATGTGTAGCTACGTTTCTCCGATTGTCAAGACTTCTGCCGAAGTTGGTCCCTCTCCTTGTTCGGGCGGCGTTCGGCGGTCGACGTCACCGGCTTTCTCGTCACCACCGATCCATGTTTCATTTTCGTTTTGTTTTGTCTTCATTATACTCACCTGGTTTCCATTCCATAATCAGCGTTCCTTATTTAACCCTCTGGCTACCTGGCTCTACCTGGCAACCGTTCGGGCGGCTCCTTTGGAACGCGAGGTTGTGAACGCCCTCATCTCCTGTCTGACTGGTAAAGCACTTGAATGGGCCAACGCCATCTGGGGAAGGGAAGGACCAGTGTTGGACGATTATGAAGATTTCACCCGCCATTCCGGGCGGTTTTCGATCATCCACCTGAAGGGAGAGCGGCGGGGGAACGACTATATCATCTCAGACAGGGGATGAGGAGCGCACAAGAGTTCGCGCTGGACTTTCGTACTCTGGCCGCCGGCAAGGGATGGAATGAGAAGGCCCTGATTGATCACGACAGGTGTAGTTTACGCGAGGACGTTCGTAGGGAGCTAGCCTGCAGGGATACCACCCTTAACCTTGACCAGCTGGTGGACCTATCCATCCGGCTGGATAACCTGTTGACCTCCCGCGGACGTCTGGATCGGGGTCCGTCAGTTCCATCCCCCAGCACTTCCGATCCAACGCCGATGGAGCTGGGAGGTGCTGCTATGAGGGGGATCGCAGAGGGCACACTGCTGGTCGGTGCTGGGGAGGGTTCCCCAGGGAGTCGAGTTAGCAGGCGGAGCGCTGGTGGATCATCCCAGGTGAGTAGGCACCCGACTCACTCAGAGCTCCCTGTTGCACATATGTGGTTGTATATAGAATTTCCTGAGTTTTCCCCGCATTACCAGCATAAGGCGCTAGTCGATTCAGGCGCAGCTGGGAAATTGATTGACCTTTCCTTTGCACGTAGATTAGGGATCCCTATTGTTCCTGTTGATGTTCCCTTCCCTGTACATGCCTTAGATAGCCGTCCTTTGGGGTCGGGGCTAATTAGGGAGGTCACAGCTCCACTCTGTATGATAACGCAGGAGGGTCTCAAGGAGAGAATTAGTCTCTTCCTGATCGACTCTCCTGCGTTTCGTGTTGTGTTGGGCCTTCCCTGGTTGGCCTCAAATGACCCCACTATTTTGTGGCAACAGAGGGCTCTCAAGGGATGGTCCCGTCAATGCTCAGGGAGGTGTGTAGGTGTTTCCTTAGGTGCAACTACGGTGGAGAGTCCAAACCATGCACATCCCCCCCGAATATGCCGATTTGGCACTTGCCTTCTGTAAAAAGAAGGTGACTCAATTACCACCCCATCGACGGGGGGATTGTGGTCGACGGGGGGATTCTCGGCGGGGGGATTCTCTTGGTAGACGCAGCACCTCCCAGGAGTCACGTGTATCCTCTCTCACAGGAGGAGACGGCGGCTATGGAAACATATGTCACCGAATCTCTGGGACAGGGATACATTCGGCCTTCCACTTCACCTGCCTCCTCGAGTTTATTTTTTGTGAAGAAGAAGGATGGAGGTTTACGCCCGTGTATTGACTATCGAGGTCTTAATCAGATCACGGTAAAGTACAGTTACCTCTCATAGCCAGTGTGACAGAGTCATTGCACGGGGAGCGCTTCTTCAAAAAATTGGATCTCAGGAGCGCTTACAACCTGGTGCGTATCCGGGCGGGGGATGAGTGGAAGACGGCATTTAGTACCACTTCTGGGCACTATGAGTACCTCGTCATGCCGTACTGGTTGATGAATGCTCCATCAGTCTTCCAATCCTTTGTAGATGAGATTTTCAGGGACCTGCACGGGCAAGGTGTGGTGGTGTATATAGATGACATTCTAATATACTCCACCACACGCGCCGAGCATGTGTCCCTGGTACGTAGGTTGCTTGGTCGACTGTTGGAGCATGACCTGTACGTCAAGGCTGAGAAATGTCTGTTCTTCCAACAGTCCGTCTCTTTCCTAGGGTACCGCCTTTCCGCGTCAGGGGTGGAGATGGAGAATGACCGCATTGCAGCCGTGCGTAATTGACCCACTCCAACCACGGTTAAGGAGGTGCAGTGGTTCTTAGTGTTTGCCAACTACTACCAGAGGTTTATCCGAGGCTTTGGTCAGGTACCGGCTCCCATTACTTCCTTGCTGAAGGGGGGACCGGTGCAACTGCAACGGCTGGGGCGGACAGGGCTTTTAGTCACCTGAAGGCTCTGTTTACCTCGGCTCCTGTGCTGGCTCATCCTGATCCCTCCTTGGCATTCATAGTAGAGGTGGACGCGTCCAAGGCTGGGATAGGAGCTGTGCTGTCTCAGCGCTCGGGTATGCCACTAAAGCTCCGCCCCTGTGCTTTCTTTTCGAAGAAGTTCAGCCCGGCGGAGCAAAATTATGATGTGGGGGACCGGGAGCTGTTGGCTGTTGTCGGGGCTCTGAAGGCGTGGAGACATTGGCTTGAGGGGGCTAGACACCCTTTCCTCATTTGGACTGACCACCGCAATCTGGAGTACATCCGGGCGGCGAGGAGACTGAACCCTTGCCAGGCGAGGTGGGCAATGTTTTTCACCCGCTTTGTTTTCACCCTATCATACAGACCAGTTTCCCAGAACGTGAAGGCAGACGCGCTGTCCTGGATGTATGACACAGAGGAGCGGTCCGCGGATCCCACTCCCATAATTCCAGCTTCTTGCCTGGTGGCACCGGTGGTATGGGAGGTGGACGCGGACATCGAGCGGGCGTCACGTACAGAGCCCACTCCCGCACAATGTTCAGTTGGGCGTCTGTACGTTCCGTCTGATGTCTGCGACCGTTTGATCTGTTGGGCCCACACGTCACACTCCTCTGGCCACCGGGCATCGGTCGGACCGTGCGCTGTCTCAGTGGGAAGTACTGATGGCCCACGTTAGCCAAGGACGTGAGGGTTTATGTTTCCTCCTGCTTGGTGTGCGCCCAGTGCAAGGCACCTAGACACCTGCCCAGAGGGAAATTATAACCCCTACCCGTTCCACAACGACCGTGGTCACACCTATCGGTGGATTTTGTGACTGATCTTCCCCCGTCACGGGGTAACACCACGATCCTGGTCATTGTGGATCGGTTTTCTAAGTCCTGCCGTCTCCTTCCTTTGCCCGGTCTCCCTACGGCCCTACAGACTGCGGAGGCCCTGTTCACCCACGTATTCCGGCACTACGGGGTGCCTGAGGATATAGCTTCTGATCGGTGTCCCCAATTCACGTCTAAAGTCTGGAGGGCGTTTATGGAACGCCTGGGGGTTTCGGTCAGCCTCACCTCAGGTTTTCACCCCGAGAGTAACGGGCAGGTGGAGAGAGTTAACCAGGATGTGGGTAGGTTTCTGCGGTCCTATTGCCAGGACCGGCCGGGGGAGTGGACGGTTTTTATTCCTCAATAACCTATCACCTTTTCAGTGTCTGCTGGGTTATCAGCCGTTTCTGGCACCGTGGCATCAGAGCCAGATCAAGGCTCCTGCGGTGGATGAATGGTTTTGGCACTCGGAGGAGACATGGGACGCTGCCCATGTGCGTCTACAACGGGCCATCAGGCGGCAGAAGACGAGTGCCGACCGCCATCGCAGTGAGGCCCCGGTGTATGCACCGGGGGACCGGGTCTGACTCTCGACCCGAAACCTTCGCCTGCTCTGCCGGAAGTTGGGTCCGCGGTTTGTGGGGCCATTTAAAGTTCCGAGGAGACTGAACAAGGTTTATTATAAGTTACAACTCCCCCCTGATTACCGAATTAACCCCTCGTTCCATGTGTCTCTCCTCAGGCCGGTGGTGGCTGGTCCGTTCCAGCAGTCTGAGGTGCGGGAGGTTCCTCCCGCACGGTGCGAGCCATACGGTGCGAGCCATCATGGACCTAAAGCGTCGGGCGAGAGGCCTCCAGTACCTCGTGGAGTGGGAAGGGTACGGTCCGGAGGAGAGATGCTGGGTACCGGTGGAGGACATCCTGGATCCGTCCTTACTGCAGGAATTTCACCATCTCCATCCGGATCGCCCTGCGTCTCGTCCTCCGGGTCGTCCCCGAGGCGCGCGCAACTTACGCCGGAGTTGGTCCCTCTCCTTGTTCGGGCGGCGTTCGGCGGTCGGCGTCACCGGCTTTCTTGTTACCACCAATCCATGTTTAATTTTTGTTTTGTTTTGTCTTCATTATACTCACCTGGTTTCCATTCCATAATCAGTGTTCCTTATTTAACCCTCTGGCTTCCCCTGTTGTTTTGTGCGTGATTGTTTTTGTCAAGTAGTTCCGTGTATGTGATCTGGATTGTTTATGTTTATCCTTGTTGGAGTATTGTTGAATTTGAGTAAATATCGTGGCTTTACTCATACCTGTGTCCTGCGCCTGACTCCGCCTTATTCCATTCCCCTAGAACATTGACACCGGTACACTTTCTCGGTCAATCCAGACAATTTTTCTCCAGTAAAATGCTAAATTAACTTTAAGAAAAACATTAGCAAATTAAGCTGGCTACATTCTTTATATGATTAACATTAGAAATATGATGGCCATGCATCGGTTTTACAAAAACTACCTTACTTTTTCAATGTACGCTCATTTACTTGTGTGGCTGTCAGCCAAATTGTGTTGCACTTCTGTTGTCATCTGATTAAAATGTTCTGCCGAATGTGTTGCCCTAAAGTATTTTGTGTGAAAGAAAACTATAGATGCACGTTTCTGATCACTCTATTAAAGCAACAAAAAAAAAAAAACGTAACTTTCATTATAAAGCGCAACCCCAGCTGACCTGACCTGCCGTTATGTTATTTACAAACAAACACGTGGCTGGCTCAACTGTTCTGGGGAACTCTGGTATGCTTCATAAGTTAATGTAACGGGTGTCGTCGTCGGATGAGGAAGAATCGGACCAAAGCGCAGCGTGGTAAGTGTTCATGACTTTTATTTAAACTGAACACTAGAACAAAAAGAACAAAGTGCAAAATGAAACGGAAACAGTCCTGTCAGGTGCAGAAAACACTAAACAGAAAATAGCTACCCACAAAGCATCGGTGGGGAAAAGCTACCTAAGTATGGTTCCCAATCAGAGACAACGATAGTCAGCTGTCCCTGATTGAGAACCATACCCGGCCAAAACAAAGAAATACAAAACATAGAAAAAAGAACATAGAATGCCCACCCAAATCACACCCTGACCAAACCAAAATAGAGACATAAACAGCTCTCTACGGTCAGGGCGTGACAGTTAAAATAATGTTCAAAGTTAAACGGAGAACGATCTGCTTTATCTCCTAAAGTATTGCACAAGTTTACTGTAGGTATTTCCTTAAAAAGTACCTCCAAATATGAAAATGTCTTGAAAAACTTAAAATAAATAGTTTTATTGGAAAAACCATCCCGTGGCTATTTACAAATACCCCAACATATGGTAATATGGTATACCACCCAAACCAAACGTTAACACATTGTCTGGCCAAATCCCATAATCTGGATCAATACAGAATTAATTTAGACTGAGAGAAATTGCAACAAGATGTTGCCCAAAAATCTTTGCCGACCCAATGGAACCTCCAAAGCAAATTGATACATTTGCCAAAACTGCAGGCAACAGAGATTATGGAGTGTGTTGCCCTTTTAGTTATGGAGTATTTTGCTGTCTGTTAGTTGTCAGTCAAACTGTGCAAAACTGAAATTGAAACTTAAGTTTAGGCGTTAATTCCGAGTGGGATGGGTTAAACTTAAGGTTAGGCATTCATTCAGAGAGGTTATGGTTAGGGATAAAGTTTGGGATAGGCTTAAAACAGAGCCAAGCATTGGGATTGAACCTGCGATGCTAGGAGCTGTAACTCATGATTTAAGCTTAACCCCAAACCCATCCCCAATGCCCTGGCTCGACTAGAAGGTAACATGTTGTCCTTAGTGGACGGTTGGAAATTGCCATGTAAAGAAAATGCCACTACATGCCATAACTTCACCATTCCAAAGATGGCTGGACAGCACATATTCCACTGAAGTTTGGGCTGATTCCACCATCTGTGTATGATACTAAGAGCTAATCCTTATTAATTAACATATTGAAAACAGCAATGAAAAGATGTCTCATTGATTTTAAAGTTAAAAAAAAGTTTTTGCTGGACAATTACTACACAACGGTTAGGTCTAGTTTCTCTTTTTGGTGTTTAATTATTTGTAGTGGAGCGACTTACCACTGTTAGTGTAGTAGATGGGGATCTGTGAAACTCAATCCTCAGCCTGAATTATCGCTGATTGCACCACTAAATAATGCATTTTTGGTGGCGTGATGGGTTGAAAAGCTTCAGGAGGGGTATCACGTGTTTGCAAGGCAGATGTCCCACATTCGAGCCAGTTACTGTAGATGCCAGATCATGGGGAAGTGGTCCTCGCAAAGCAAGCAGCGTAACGTTCTTTACAATTGTGCACGTGGACTTGGTTCTACAGTTGTGCTCAGCTCAACTGCTGGTGTCACCGTGGAGTGTGATTGGAGGGTGAATGTAGCAGACAGAGATATGGGAAACTCAGTACATCTTTATAATGAAGATCAATGTCAGAACCAAGTCCTTTTATTGTTATCTGGCTCACTTATGTTGACAGGTAACACTTTACTTAACCATGTCATAACCAGTGGCGACCCCTCATTCAGGGCAAGTGCGGCAGATATCACATATCAGTTTGCAAACAATGTAAAAATGCAAAAAGTTATTTGAGTCAATAAAGCCGCATACAAACATGGTCTCTCTTTTGTTTTCTTGAGTAAGACAGCTTCAAAATGCAGGTGTTTCAACCTAGCTCAGTGCTTTCTGTGGTGGTGGGGCAGCCAGCGGAATATATGGAGCGTAGGGGTTGGTAATGTTCTCTAGTTGCACTATCATTTGTTTTTCAACTGGACAATGACCCAACACACCCCCTGGCTGTGTAAGGGCTATTTGACCAAGAAGGAGTGCTGCATCAGATGACCTGGCCTCCACAAACACCTGACCTCAACCTAATTGAGATGGTTTGGGATGTGTTGGACAGCAGAGTGAAGGAAAAGCAGCCAACTAGTGCTCAAAAACTCCTTCAAGACTGTTGGAAAATCGTTCCAGGTGAAGCTGAATGAGAGAATGCCAAGAGTGTGCAAAGCTGTCATCAAGGCAAAGGGTGGCTACTCTGAAGAATGTCAAATATCAAATATATTTTGATTTGTTTAACGCTTTTTTGGTTGCTACATGATTCCATATGTGTTATTTCATAGTTTATGTCTTCACAATTATTCTACAATGTAGAAAATAGTAAAAATAAAGAAAAATGCTGGAATGAGTTGGTGTGTCCAAACTTTTGACTGGTACTGTATATATTAGGTCTCTTTCTACAAATATTTATAAAACAATTATTTCATATGCAATACAGTCAAGGTATAATGTGGAGGAGTTTGTAGAGCAGTGGTTCCCAACCAGGGGTACTTGGCCTATATACTTGAGGCCAACTGGTAAAATGCACATGAGGGGGTACTTCAGGAGTACTCTAGGCAGAGCAAAATTCAATTGGTGGTACTGTAAGCTAAAAATGTTGGGAACCACTGTTGTAGAGGATTACTCCTCTGTGTTTGGAAATAATGAATTTTTTTCCTAGCACATATGGCAGACCTATTGAAACCGGTCAACAATGGCAGTAGTAAAGTGGTTCTACACCACAGAATCAATTTTTGTAGGCTGTGTGGCAATTTGTTTGGCCCTCCCACTCAATCAGATTGTGGTTGAATTTTGTGACTGAGGTGTTGGTATTCTATTATAGCCCTTACACTAGGAAAAAGATCATGATGGAATTGAATAGAGCTTCCGTCCCCGAGAGAACATTGTATTACAAACTCAATAATGTCTGGTCTTTCACTCCACTGTAATGCTTTCCTCTGAAAGGGCTAAAGAGAACAGAGCTTTAAAAAAATCACTCAGGTGCTGACTTCTCCTGAGTGCTTAACCCTTGTGTTGTCGTACGTGTAAAAAATGACCCGCCATTATGTTTAAACCCCCTAAATTATATTTTTTCAACTTGAAAGTTGATTACTTTTCCTAGAGTGACCCCAACAGTAGAAAAAGTGAAACATTACCTTTGTCAATATTTTCATGAAAGCTGTATACCACCAGAGTACAAATATTGTCTTAGGGTCATTTTTGACCCGGCAGTTATAAAATAATTTACGCACGCACGCACGCACGCACACACACACAACGAGGAATTGAGATGATGTGTGCTACTGATTGAACTCAGCCAGGAGCTCCTGTAGAGGAAGATCAGCATGGTTGGCACAGTTAGAAAGAACAAGCCTGAGCTCCCCCTGCACTCCTCGCAACAAGGGGGAGAGAGGCCTTCTCATCAAAGTTTGGCTTCACCCCCACCACCACTATAGTTTTTTACCTCCCAAAGAGGAACAAGAATGTGGTCCACCTGAGCACACCGCAGAAAACGGCTGAGATCAGTAATCGTGAGGACAGGAAGCCAGCCATCATCCTGGACTACAACCACAACAAAGGAGGTGTGGACAACCTGGACAAGGTGATTGGAACTTACAGCTGCAGGAGGATGACTGCCCGCTGGCCCCTGGTCATCTTCCATAACATCATTGATGTTTCCTCATACAATGCCTTCGTGATAATAAGATCAACCCTACCTGGATGCCTGATAAGCAGAACAAGAGGAGGGTGTTCCTGCAGCAGCTGGGAAAGACACTTGTAACTCCACACATTCAAAGAAGGGAGCGCCTCCCCCGCACAGTAGCCTCTGCAACGCTTGTGAAAGCTGTTCAGGGGGCTGAATCTTGTCCTGATCCACCTGTGGCTGCAGCTGGGGCAGGCAAGAGGCAGAGATGCCAATTCTGCCACCCAAAGAAGGACTGTAAAACAAATGCTATGTGCTGCACGTGAGAAATACATTTGCAAAGTCCATGCACACACCCATGCATACTGTTCTACATGTGCTAATTAGAGTTGATTGATTTATGTTTTTCACATTTTAGTTTTGTAGCTATTATCTTATTTTATTCAAATTTATTGTTGTTGTTTATACACCTTGTGGGTGGAGGAAATGGTTAAAAAAAATGGGAGAAGACTAGTATTTTGTATTTGAATTCTTCATTGTACAGTGTATATAGGAATATATCACTATGTTGCAAAAAAAGTTCAAGACTGTTGTTTCCCTTCAATAAAATGCATTCAAACTACTTTGCACATTTCTGCTACTTTCTTACGATATACAAGTGCAATCGCTTGAAAAAAAAAATCTTTACACCTATGCAATACCTTTAGCAATAATAATAATAAACCTCTACTTTAGTAAAGAAAACAATTATGACAGGTGTGTTATAATAAAAACGAGTGGTGTCCACTGATTAAATGCAGTCTTTCTGCATTGTGAAGAGGGAAACCCCAGATATTCACAAAGTTTGTGATGCATGACAGGTTGAATCTTCATGCAAAATAGATTTGGGGTTTAAAATTCAATTAAGCTGCTTTATTTGAGGGGTTTAGTGAAGGCAGGTCATTTTTTACTCTTAGGGCAAGGGGAATATACACAATGTTAAAACTACACAAGGGTTTAGAAAATACACAGGTAAGCCTGGGTTAAAAAAACTGAAAAGTAAAGTAAACTCAGTAGGTAGAGTCTGATTTGATGTGCTGAAATAATGGTTAATCAATGATCTTCTTGGTACAGATATAGGATCTTAATTTGTGCCAGTTTGCTACAGTAGGAAAATAATCCTGTAGCAACAGAAAGTTAATTATTATGTGGATTATAATTAATAGAGACCTTTTGTAGGGTTTGATACATTTTTTGTTAGGGCAAATCAAATATGACATTTGAAGTGGAAATTACAAACTTTAGAAGCATTCTTTGCAGGAAAATTCCTGAAACAACAGGATGACTAAATTAAGATACGGCATCTGTACACATCCTTACTACACTATAAAGCTGCGTTGAGACAATGATTTATCAATGACTCAAGCCCAGCTCAGCTAATCCCTACCATTGTGACGCAGAGTTGTCATAATGCTTCAGAAAATGTACATTACACCAGTGGCGTCAGTAGACACAATATAAGTAACCTAATTTATGTCCCTTTAACTGCCCTGAATGCCTCTACTGATCTTACAGCTATTGTATGCAGTAATCATGTGCCTATGAACCAGATTTATACTGTTAGCACTAAGCCGGTGTGCCCTGAGGAAGTCCACTGTGAGCAGCTCACCCTGCACTAACATAAAGAACATGAGCATGTCTACTTCCCAGTAAAGCAATAAAAGCATGTAAGCATCCCATAAGAAAAGTGCTCAAAATTAGCCCACGTTAATATATATAGCTTAAGAAACAAGGTTCATGAAATCAATATTTTGCTAGTAACAGATGACAATCATATTCTGACAATCTCTGAAACGCAATTAGACAATACCTTTGACAATACAGTAGAAGCAATTAAAGGATATAACATTTATAGAAAAGATAGAAATGACAATGGTGGAGGTGTTGCTTTTTATATTCAGAACCCCATTCCTGTAAAGATTAGAGTGGATCTCATGTCAAATACAGTTGAAGTAATATGACTACAGGTTCATCTGCCTCACCTAAAGCCAATTCTAGAGGGAAGCTGATATAGACCACCAAGTGCTAAAAGTCAGTATCTGGAAAACATGTGTGAAATGCTTTAAATTGTATGTGATATCAACAGAGAGGTATATTTTCTGGGTGCTTTTTCAATATTGACTGGCTTTCATCAAGCTGCCCACTCAAGAAAAAGCTTCAAACTGTAACCAGTGCCTTTAACCTGGTTCATGTTATCAGTCAACCTACCAGGGTAGTTACAAACAGCAGAGGAATGAAATAATCAACATGTATTGATCACATCTTCACTAATGCTGCAGAAATTAGCTTGAAAGCAGTATTCAGATCCATCGGATGTAGTGTTCACAATATAGTAGCCATATCTAGGAAAACCAAAGTTCCAAAGGCTGGACCTAATATACAGTGGGGCAAAAAAGTATTTAGTCAGCCACCAATTGTGCAAGTTCCCCCACTTAAAAAGATGAGAGGGGCCTGTAATTTTCATCATAGGTACACTTCAACTATGACAGACAAAATGAGAAAAAACCCCCCAGAAAATCACATTGTAGGATTTTTAATGATTTTATTTGCAAATTATGGTGGAAAATAAGTATTTGGTCAATAACAAAAGTTTATCTCAATACTTTGTTATATACCCTTTGTTGGTAATGACAGAGGTCAAACCTTTTCTGTAAGTCTTCACAAGGTTTTCACACACTGTTGCTGCTATTTTGGCCCATTCCTCCATGCAGATCTCCTCTAGAGCAGTGATGTTTTGGGGGTGTTGCTGGGCAACACGGACTTTCAACTCCCTCCAAAGATTTTCTATGGGGTTGAGATCTGGAGACTGGCTAGGCCACTCCAGGACTTTGAAATGCTTCTTACGAAGCCACTCCTTCGTTGCCCGGGCGGTGTGTTTGGGATCATTGTCATGCTGAAAGACCCAGCCACATTTCATCTTCAATGCCCTTGCTGATGGTAGGCTTTGTTACTTAGGTCCCAGCTCTCTGCAGGTCATTCACTAGGTCCCCCCGTGTGGTTCTGGGATTTTTGCTCACCGTTCTTGTGATCATTTTGACCCCACGGGGTGAGATCTTGCGTGGAGCCCCAGATCGAGGGAGATTATCAGTGGTCTTGTATGTCTTCCATTTCCTAATAATTGCTCCCACAGTTGATTTCTTCAAACCAAGCTGCTTACCTATTGCAGATTCAGTCTTCCCAGCCTGGTGCAGGTCTACAATTTTGTTTCTGGTGTCCTTTGATAGGTGTCTTTTATACTGATAACAAGTTCAAACAGGTGCCATTAATACAGGTAACGAGTGGAGGACAGAGGAGCCTCTTAAAGAAGAAGTTACAGGTCTGTGAGAGCCAGAAATCTTGCTTGTTTGTAGGTGACCAAATACTTATTTTCCACCATAATTTGCAAATAAAATCATTAAAAATCCTACAATGTGATTTTCTGGGGTTTTTTTCCTCATTTTGTCTGTCATAGTTGAAGTGTACCTATGATGAAAATTACAGGCCTCTCTCATCTTTTTAAGTGGGAGAACTTGCACAATTGGTGGCTGACTAAATACTTTTTTGCACCACTGTAGTGTATAAGAGGTCATACAAGACGTTTTGTAGCGATTCCTATGTTATTGATGTAAAGAATATCTGTTGGTCCGTGGTGTGTAATGAGGAGCAAACAGACACTGCACTTGACTTATTTATGAAATTGCTTATTCCATTTGCTAATAAGCATGCACCCATTAACTGTAAAAACTGTTAAATCCCTGTGGATTGATGAGGAATTTAAAAATTGTATGGTTGAGAGGGATGAAAAAAGGAATGGCAAATAAGTCTGGCTGCACAACCGATTGGCGAACTTATTGCAAATTGAGAAATCATGTGACTAAACTGAATAAAAAGAAGAAGAACTACACTATGAAACCAAAAATGATTTTTGTCTATCAACAATGACACCCGGGTCTGACAACTTGAATGGAAAATGACTGAGGATAATAGAGGACGATATTGCCACTCCTATTTGCCACATCTTCCATTTAAGCCTGCTAGAAAGTGTGTGCCCTCAGGCTTGGAGGGAAGCAAAAGTAATTCCGCTACCTAAGAATAAGTAAGTCCCCTTTACTGGCTCAAATAGCCAACCAATCAGCCTGTTACCAACCCTTAGCAAACTTTTGGAAAAAATTGTGTTTGACCAGACACAATGCTATTTTACAGTAAAAAAATTGACAACAAACTTTCAGCATGCCTATAGAGAAGGACATTCAACAGGCAGGCACTTACACAAATGACTGATGATTGGCTGAGAAAAATTGATGATAAAAAGATTGTGGGTGCTGTTTTGTTAGACTTCAGTGCGGCCTTTGACATTATCGATCAGTCTGCTGATGGCAAAACGTATGTGTTACGGCTTTACACCCCCTGCTATATTGTGGATAAAGTGTTACCTTTCTAACATAACACAGAGGGTGTTCTTTAATGGAAGCCTCTCCAACATAATCCAGGTAGAATCAGGAATTCCCCAGGCAACTGTCTAGGCCCATTGAAAAAGGTAATCTTTACTTATGACATGCCTTTACTTTACTTATGACATGCTTTGCGTAAAGCCAGAGTGTCTATGTATGTGGATGACTCAACACTATACACGTCAGCTACTACTGCGACTGAAATGACTGCAACACTTAACAAAGAGTTGCAGTTAGTTTCAGAGTGGGTGGCAAGGAATAACTCAGTCCTAAATATTTCTAAAACTAAAAGCATTGTATTTGGAACAAAACACTCACTAAACCCTAAACCTCAAATACATCTTGTAATAAATCATGTGTAAATTGAGCAAGTTGAGGTGACTAAACTGCTTGGAGTTACCCTGAACTTCCTTGGCATTAGCTAATGGGGATCCATAATAAATACAAATACACTGTTCTTCTATCCTGTCACAACCATGCCCATGTTTGAAAAGCGTGGTGACTTGAGGCATTAATGATTGGTGTCATAGATTTTCTTCTACCCGGCTTGAGTGTCCCCCAAACCCTGCTAAAGAAAAAGTGTGTGAGTTTGTTGATAAATACATGTACATGCCAGCGGCCTGACATACACATTATGCCAGCTGCTCCACATTTTGGCAGCTGTAAAAGCAGAGACAAAATTTGAAGGCTGAGATATTTCAACTTTAACATTAAATGTTGTCTTCTTCCTGTGCCTGAATGTCTGATATTTATTGATATCTTCATTCATAACATGGTAAAAGGAAAACATATCTGATGGTCCATTCAAAGTAAGGGAGACTGGGGTTGGTTGTTACACATTTGACTCTTTTGTGTATTTCTCAGCACCAGTATATCTTAAATGACTTGTTTCAATATTAGGAGAAAGACCACGGTATTGGGTTGAAATTTGTATCCTCATATCTCATTCCAACATGGAGTTATAAGCCATCAAACACACTCTGTCCACTTGTGTCAACTAGTATGGGGTTGGTCATCACAATGTTTGCCCTGCTATTAATATTGAGGGTTGCAATGTGTTTAGAGCTGACAGAAAGAGTAGAGGTGGAGGATTGGCCATTTTATAACAAATATTTTCTCTGTCTCTTTACTGAAATCCATTTCCCTTGCCAATTTCTTTTAGCTACCATCTTAAAACTTCTTCTCAATAGGGGGTGCTGTTTGCACTTTGTACACTTTGCCTCGTACTCAATTCTTGCCCGTACAATATGCATATTATTATTACTATTGGATAGAAAACACTCTCTGGTTTCTAAAACCGTTTGAATTATATCTGTGAGTAAAACAGAACTGGACTTAGAGCAATTTTCCTATGAGGATGTGAGAATGCTGAATTCGGCAAGCTGTTCTGAGATCTGTTTATAAATCTGCCTGTATTCTATTGGTTGAGATGCACTGCATACGTCTTCCCCTGGGTGTCAGCGAATAGTGAGAGTTGAAATGGGGTTGCTAGGCAGAACTGAGAGGTTATAAATGGCCTGGGAATGAAGGGTCCGGTCTTTGTTCACTTCGCTCTGACGCAGGAAGGACATCTGGCTGTGGCTCTAGAACGCTGCGGTTATAGGCCTTAGATATATCCGGTCATGTTTTTATTCGTTATAGGTGTTAAAGACATCATAATGTTGCTATATTAAACCGAGTTATATCAGTTTATATCGGTATATTGCGATTTTCGGATATTTAATCGTCCTGCGTTTTAGTGAGTCGGACACATCTTTGCCACATGGCTAATGTTTACTGCTAAATCGAACGTTGAAGAGGACAATCTACAACCAAGCAACGATTATTTTGGACTAGGGACACCTTGCCCAAGATTCTGATGGAAGCTCATCAAATAGTAAGAAGTATTTATGATGTTAATTCGTTGTTCTGTTGAAAAATGTAGAACAGATATTCTGCCAATAATCTAGGTGCGGTCTCGCTTTAACGCACGCTGTATGTTGTAGTAACGTTAATTTAAAAAATCTAACACAGCGATTGCATTAAGAACTAATGTATCTTTTATTTGCTGTCCAACCTGTATTTTTTAGTCAAGTTTATGATTAGTTATCGATTAGATTAGGTGCCTCTCCCAAGATTTCTCCCGACATATTGTTAATCGCCCCCAATTTATCTTCAGAATTTGTACTGTTAGGTGACCTAAACTGGGAAATGCTTAACTTCTTGAGAATACAGGGGGTGCTGTTTTCGCATTAGCATAATTTCCTCTACAGATTAAACTGCCTCTTATTCAATTATTGCTGTTACTATATGCATATAATTAATACCATTGGATAGAAAACAAGCTATGGCTTCTAAAACCGTTTCAATTTTGTCTCTGAGTGAAACATAAGTCATTTGACAGCACTTTCCCTGAGCAAGAAGAAGATTGCAAGATGTGTATGCTCGCTTCAACGCTCTGCCTATATATGGTCACGCCACCTATGACCCGAAACACACTTCATTCGTCTTCCTCTGGGTGTCATGAAGACGTCAGAGGAGAAATTTTTTGTTTATCTTGTACTGACGTGAAATAAGACCTATTTCTTTAGCGTGACCGACAACTTCCGGTTTTCTGAAACGCGCGTTTTAGAGGTGCAATTGTCTTTTGTTATGCTGCCGTTACGGATGAAAACTATCTCCGTCTCGAAGTTTGTTTGATACATGTGACCATATCATCTTAATGTATGTTTTTTCAATATAGTTTAATCAGATTATTTGAATTTTTTCGGGAGTTTTGCCGTGTTCCGTTCTGTGAGTTTTTTAACTTTGGACAGAACCGTGCTAGTCGACCAGTACCTATGCTAAATGAAGAGGGAAAGTTGCCATTGTGAATGGATTGAACGACTCATCAGGACTAAGGACACCTTTATCAACATTCTGATGAAAGATCAGCAATAGTAAGACCCAATTTACGATGTTATTTCATATATCTGTCGTGCATGTGAACTGGTCGGGCGCGCCCAGCTGGTTCTGGCTGGCGTGGCTATGCTAATTTAGCGCTACATTTTGTTTTCGCTATAAAACATTTAAAAAAATCTGAAATATTGTTTGGATTCACCAGATGTTGGGCTTTCAATATCTGTACGCTGTGTATTTTTTCTGAAATGTTTTAAGACAAGTAATTAGTTATATGACGTTGGTCTCTGTAATTGTTCTGGCTGCATCAGCACTATATCAGATTGCAGCTGCAATGTAGAACTGTGATTTATACCTGAAAAATGCACATTTAAAAAAAAAAAACAATGCTATACCATAAATATGTTATCAGACTGTCATCTTATGAATTTGTTTCTTAGTTAGTGGCTATATATATTTTCATTTAGTCGAATTAGTGATATCTACTGACGCAGGAAAAAACTGTTGGAGTAAAAAAATGGTGTCTTTTGCTAACGTGTTTAGCTAATAGATTTACATATTGTGTCTTCCCTGTAAAACATTTTAAAAATCTGAAATGGTGGCTTTATTCACAAGATCTGTGTCTTTCATTGGGTGTCTTGGACTTGTGATTTAATGATATTTAGATGCTACTATTTAATTGTGACGCTATGCTAGCGATGCTAATCAGTGTGGGGGGGGGGGGGGGGGGGGGGTGCTCCCGAATCCGGGTTAGGTACTCGGTAGAGGTTAACACCCCGGCCGTCCTACAATCTAAGCTAGATGACCTCAATCTCACACAAATGATCATGGAACCTACCATGTACAACGCTAAATCCGTAAAAGTGGGCACCCTCATAGATATCATCCTGACCAACTTGCACTCTAAATACACCTCTGCTGTCTTCAACCAGGATCTCAGTGATCACTGCCTCATTGCCTGCGTCCGTTATGGGTCCGCGGTCAAATGACCACCCCCATCACTGTCAAACGCTCCCTAAAACACTTCAGCGAGCAGGCCTTTCTAATCGACCTGGCCCGGGTATCCTGGAAGGATATTGACCTCATTCCATCAGTAGAGGATGCCTGGTTATTCTTTAAAAGTGCTTTCCTCACCATCTTAAATAAGCATGCCCCATTCAAAAAATGTAGCACTAAGAACAGATATAGCCCTTGGTTCATTCTAGACCTGACTGCCCTTGACCAGCACAAAAACATCCTGTGCCGTACTGCATTAGCATCGAATAGCCCCCGCGATAAGTAACTTTTCAGGGAAGTTAGGAATCAATATACACAGTCAGTCAGGAAAGCAAAGGCTAGCTTTTTCAAACAGTAATTTGCATCACAAACTCCCAAAAGTTCTGGGACACTATAAAGTCCATAGAGAATAAGTGCATCTCCTCCCAGCTGCCCGCTGCACTGAAGCTAGGAAACACTGTCACCACCAATAAATATACGATCATCGAGAATTTCAATAAGTATTTTTCTATGGCTGGCCATGCCTTCCACCTGGCTACCCCTACCCCGGTCAACAGCTCTGCACCCCCCACAGCAACTTGGGCAAGCCTCCCCATTTCTCCTTCAACCAAATCCAGATAGCTGATGTTCTGAAAGAGCTGCAAAATCTGGACCCCTACAAATCAGCTGGGCTGGACAATCTGGACCCTCTCTTTCTAAAATTATCCACCTCAATTGTTGCAACCCCTATTACTAGCCCTATTACTAGCCTGGAAAGATGCCGCGGTCATCCCCCTCTTCAAAGGGGGAGTTACCCTAGACCCAAACTGTTAAAGACCTATATCTATCCTACCCTGCCTTTCTAAAGTCTTCGAAAGCCAAGTTAACACACAGATCACTGACCATTTTGAATCTCACCGTACCTTCTCCTCTATGCAATCTGGTTTCAGAGCTGGTCATGGGTGCACCTCAGCCACGCTCAAGGTCCTAAACGATATGATAACCGCCAGCGATAAAAGACAATACTGTGCAGCCGTATTCATCTACCTGGCCAAGGCTTTCGACTCTGTCAATCACAACATTCTTATCTGCAGACTCAACATCCTTGGTTCTCAAATGACTGCCTCGCCTGGTTCACAAAATACTTCTCAGACAGAGTTCAGTGTGTCAAATCGGAGGGCCTGTTGTCCAGACCTCTGGCAGTCTCTATGGGGGTGGCACAGGGTTAAATTCTCGGGCCGACTCTTTTCTCTGTATACATCAATGATGTCGCTCTTGCTGCTGGTGATTCTCTGATCCACCTCTACGCAGACGACACCATTCTGTATACTTCTGGCCCTTCTTTAGACACTGTGTTGACAAACCTCCAGACAAGCTTCAATGCCATACAACTCTCCTTCTGTGGACTCCAACTGCTCTTAAATGCAAGTTAAACTAAATGCATGCTCTTCAACCGATCGCTGCCCGCACCTGCCTGCTCGTTCGTCTAGCGCCACTACTCTGGACGGTTCTGACTTAGAATTTGTGGACAACTACAAATACTTAGGTGTCTGGTTAGACTGTAAACTCTCCTTCCAGACTCACATAAAGCATCTCCAATCCAAAATTAAATCTAGAATCTTCATCCTTCACTCATACTGCCAAACATACCCTCGTAAAACTGACTATCCTACCGATCCTTGACTTCGGCGATGTAATTTACAAAATAGCCCCCAACACTCTACTCAACAAATTGGATGTAGTCTATCACAGTGCCATCCGTTTTGTCACAGTGCCATCCAAGGCCCCTTATACTACCCACCACTGCGACCTGTATGCTCTCGTTGGCTGGTCCTCGCTTCATATTCGTCGCCAAACCCACTGGCTCCGGTCATCTATAAGTCTTTGCTAGGTAAAGCCCCGCCTTATCTCAGCTCACTGGCCACCATAGCAGCACCCACCCGTAGCATGCGCTCCAGCAGGTATATTTCACTGGTCACCCCCAAAGCCAACTCCTACTTTGGCCGCCTTTCCTTCCAGCTCTCTGCTGCCAATGACTGGAACAAATTGCAAAAATCACTGAAGCTGGAGACACATATCTCCCTCACTAACTTTAAGCATCAGCTGTCAGAGCAGCTCACAGATCATTGCACCTTTACATAACCCAACTACTTCATCCCCATATTGCTATTTATTTTGCTCCTTTGCTCCCAAGTATCTCTACTTTCACATTCGTCTTCTGCTCATCAATCACTCCAATGTTTAATTGCTGAATTCTAATTATTTTGCCACCATGGCCTATTTATTGCCTTGCCCACCTAATCTTACTTCATTTGCACACACTGTACATATACTTTTCTATTGTGTTATTGACTGTATGTTTGTTTATCCCACGTGTAACTCTGAGTTGTTTGTGTCGCACTGCTTTGCTTTATCCTGGCCAGGTCGCAGTTGTAAATGAGAACTTGTTCTCAACTGGCCTACCTGGTTAAATAAAGGTGAAATAAATAAATAAAGTAACTAAAAAGGGGGCAAAACGAAATACATGTTTTTAAACTCTCGTAAGAATGTTTCAGATAACTACATGTTCATTCATTAGATGCTTTTCCAATTGAAAGTTTTTCGGCATTTGGATTGATATTGATTTGACATTTAAAAAATACATATATAGGTTAGCTGGTTAAGAAGTTAAGATTTAAAGTTGGCTTTTTCTACAGAAACAGATCATGCCTTAGTAGGAAGCAGACTATTCAATGAACCCTTTTATCTGTCCTTGATTATTGTCACAGTGTGCGCAACTGGTCGAAGGAAGTCAGGTGCAGGAGAGCAGAGATGAGTAAACAGGCACACATTATTTAGGCAGAGGAAAATGGCCGGATGCAACTGCGTCACAACACTCCGGCTCCTGGAAAAAACGAGCACACAAATACACAAAAATGGTACGAGTAACCAAACCACGGGTTACAAACCCGGCGCAAAACCAGCCTGTAGCGTCACACACGTAACGAAACGAACAATACCACACACAGACATGGGGGGAACAGAGGATAATATACAAGTAGAGTAATGAGGGGATGTAAACCAGGTGTGTGGAAAAACAAGACAAAACAAATGGAAAATGAAAGGTAGAGCGGAGATGGCTAGAAGACCGGCGAGGTCGACCGCCGAACGAACAAGGAGAGGGACCGACTTCGGCGGGAGTCGTGACAATTATGGTGATATCATTTTTCAAGTGCAGCTGCTACTACTCTTAAACCTTTGGGTGCCGTTTGGCAGTTTAGAGTACTGATTGGGGAATTATTTGTGGACGAATGTAACTGTATTTCTTGTTGATTTGTGATGTTTTTCTTGTGGCTCACAATTTAAAAAGTTTAAGAAAAAAGTAAAGGCTTTACTTTAAACATTATTTCTGCAAAAATTCAACACAGTATTTGATTTGACATTTGAGTTCTTACTCAACTCAAATTGTCATATCAATAGTTAATAAAACAAACAGTAACTATCTGATATGTGGAGAATTTTTTATAAGGACTTTGGTAAATTGAAACAAGGAATGCTTTTTCAAAAATAACAGGTGTGTGTGTGTGTGTACCAACATGTGAAGTTCATAGGAGAATGTCAAATGAATGTCCAGACCAAATCTGAACCGATCAGACGTCTATGTTTTACAGGTCTGTACATTAGAGTACAATACTGTACTCTATTGGTGCAGAGGAATGGAATGGTGTACCAAACTATATAAAATCCATCCCTACGCTAGGGAGTTTTAAGATAAACCTTAAGAAATGGTTTATGGGCAAAATGATTTACAACTGCACAGGATTAAAGAAAGCATAATTGTTCAATGAGCATTAATTGGTCATCTATTTTATTCCTTTCACAGTTTCCTCCCTATTGATGAGATGCGTTTTGTTTTCATGTTGTAATCTTGTGTATATTTTGTTGATGTATTTTGAGAAGGAGCACAATTGAAATAAGTTTACTCTCGATTATTTTTACTGTACTGTATCAATGCGTGTTTTTGCACTGTGTTTAAAATGGTCAAAAAATAAATCAAAATTAATTGTTACAATGAGGATGGTGACAACCAACCCCAGCATCAATGTGACAACCACCCCCAATAGCAACTATTTTCCTAGCTATCACATGACTTAAGCTAGCAACTCACAAATGTGCTTGAAATAAAGCTCTCCCTTATCTCTTTTCAATCAAAGTAATTGTTTATGGATACTCCCACCATACACATATTTATTAAAGAAATTACAAGCATGTGAATATTTACTTTTGACCCATTAAAAGTTCCTCACCTCAATGTTTTGTGATCCTGACCTGAATTGACCACGTGGATCTCTCCTACAGAGAAGCATTGTGACAACCAACCCCTGTGACAACCAACCCAGGTCTCTCCTAATCATATTCAACCATGTTCACTTCTTGCTTCACCGAGGAGAGAAATACACATTTTTAAATCAGGATACAATCTCCTCAAAAACACACAACACTTGTAGTTGAGCACATTACAAATGCGTGCAAGTGCACACACACACACACACACACACACACACACACACACACACACACACACACACACACACACACACACACACACACACACACACACACACACACACACACACACACACACACACGCACACAACTCCGTTTTGAAAGGGGCTCTATTTTTCAGTTGTGTGGAGTTGTGGCTTCCGTATGTGATGTGAGTGGGGAGGTTCACCCGGTGCAGCTCTAGTCACAGTGAGGGGAATGGATGGATGGCTGGATTAGAGCACTCAGTGGGAGGTGCAGACTGGGAAAAGAGGAATTGGACTGAAAAGCTACAATGTTCTCTCATCCTTCATCTGGAGACTCAACCTCTCTCTTAAGCAGTGCTACACCAGAGCCAATGTGTAATACACTCAGTCTGTTGCTCTCCCACCTGTAAGGATTTATAGCCTTTACCCCTACAGATGTAGGATCTTAATTTGAGCCAGTTTGCTACAGCAGGAAAATAACCCTGAAGCAACAAGAAATGTGACTTATTGTAATGAATAGATATTTGTAGGGGTTGATACATTTTTCGTTAGGGTTTCGTCAGTCTGACATTTTAAAATGTAAACTACAAACTTTAGAAGCCTTTTTAAACCTTGAATACACTTTTCATATCCTGCTGTGAAGGAAAATTCCTACAACAGCAGGGTTATCAAGTTAAGATACGGCATCTGTACTCTCTTCAGAGGGCAGGGGGGAAATGAAGTAGACTTCCTCTAAGACAAGAACATGAGAAAGGCCTTCTTATCATCCAGATTCATAACACTGGTGTGTACAGTAGAATGTAGGGCATAAATCCCTAGGATGACCTCTTCTCTATTTGTATCTTCAGATATGTCCCGTTACTCGGTGCATACGGATATAACACAACGTTCAAACTGATGTAAAGACCGACTATGGAATACAGTCAGTTTGCATTGATATAGCGTCGTCTGACAGTATGGAACAGTATAACGAGGTAGCCCTTGTCCAGTTGTGTGCTATGAAGCTGTAATCAGTCAATTTCACCAGCATTCCTCTGAAGTTGAACAGCACACTTTCACTTCATCTCTTTTTAGCACTACGGGCAATCACAAGCAGTGTCCTGCAATTACAATTATAGTTATTTTATCTATCCTCGTCTCCTTCCGACTTCCTCAAAATTACATTTATGGTAAATGTGACTAGATCGAATTACGATTATGCAAAACGTAGATAAGGCCTTTCTGACCAACATCAATGAACAACTATACAGCCATATTGATGTCGGGAGTTCTGTAACATATCATTGTTCAATCAGTAAATCTTGACAATGCAACAAACTTTATCCAAGCTAAAACCCAACCTGGTCACAGAGCATTTCGTATTATTCTGTACGTAACCCAAGACACTCCATTCAGTATGATGGAGTGTCATACAGAATAATAGGTATGGTATATATTAATTTATGGATGTCCATCACCCATTTCATATCATATGTTATGTATTCCAATTCATATGACATGTTATGAATTGGAAAAAACGTACAATATGTTACACATTTGCAAAACGTATAAGTTAAAAATTCTAGCTAGCTTGCTAACGTTAGTTAGGCTAGGGGTTATGGTTGGGGGTTAAGTTTAGGAGTTAGAGGAAGGGTTAGCTAAAAGGGTAAGGGTTAGGGGAAGGGTTAACTCAAATTCGAAAGTTGTCCCCGTGATGAGATTCTAACTTGAAACCTTTGGGTTGCTAGACGTTTTCGTTATACACCCACACACCCACTCCGACCAACCACCCTCCTTTCGTTTTTGCCTTTAGTAACCATCTGTCTTGTGTAACCATACCAAACGCAACATATCATACTAAATGAATATCTCGGATTTAGATACAGAATAATATGAAATGCTCTGAGAGCAGGTTGTAAAACCGGGTGCACTTTACTACTTGTTAGAACAGAGTTGCCTAATAGATTTGACAGTTTTTTACCTCTGACTTCACACAGTGCTCACATTGACTAGCGTCCTGTTGAGATATGATTTGGGGGGATTCAATCAAAGGCCCGCTATAGCGCAGGGAACTATACAGCAGACAATGTGGCTTTTCAATGGCTTTTCAATGGCTTTTAAATGGTCTCCCAAGTGGTGCAGGAGTCTAAGGCACTGCATCTCAGCGCTAGAGGTGTCACTACAGACCCTGGTTCTATTCCAGGCTGTATCACAACCGGCTGTGATTGGGAGTACCATAGGGTGGCGTACAATTGGCCCAGTGTCATCTGGGTTAGGGTTTGGCCGGGGTAGGCCCTAATTTTAAATAAGAATTTGTTCTTAACTGACTTGTCTGGTTGAGTTAAAAAAAAGATAGATAAATTAAATGCATTGTTCGTGGAAATCATGGTAAATGGTAAATGCTGTGTATATCATTCATGGTAAATGCTGTGTATGTTGGCTTAGTTGAAATAACCTTTAAAGAGATGTTATATAATGTGCTGTGCAGTTAAATTATTTTAATAATTTAATAAAAAACACCAAGAAGAAATAAAAGTAACAAATAATTAAATAGCAGCAGTAAAATAACAACAGTGAGGCTATATACAGGGGGTACAGTTTTAGAGTCAATATGCAGGGGTACTGGTTAGTTGAGGTAATTGAGGTAATATGTACATGTAGGTAGAGTTATTAAAATGACTATGCATACATAATAACAGAGAGTAGCAGCAGCGTAAAAGGGGGAGGGGGCAATGCAAATAGTCAAGGTAGCCATTTGATTAGATGTTCAGGAGTCTTATGGCTTGGGGGTAGAAGCTGTTTAGAAGCTTCTTTGACCTAGACTTGGCGCTCCGGTACCGCTTGCCGTGCGGTAGCAGAGAGAACAGTCTAACTAGGGTGGCTGGAGTCTTTGACAATTTTTAGGGCCTTCCTCTGACGCCGCCTGGTATAGAGGTCCTGGATGGCAGGAAGCTTGGCCCCTGTGATGTACTGGGCCGTACGCACTACCCTCTGTAGTGCCTTGCGGTCAGAGGCCGAGCAGTTGCCATAGCAGGCAGTGATGCAACCAGTCAGGATGCTCTCAATGGTGCAGCTATAGATCCTTTTGAGGATCTGAGGACCCATGACAAATATTTTCAGTCTCCTGAAGGGGAATAGGTTTTGTCGTGCCCTCTTCACGTCTGACTTGGTGTGCTTGGACCATGTTCGTTTGTTGGTGATGTGGACACCAAGGTACTTGAAGCTCTCAACCTGCTCAACTACAGACCCTTCGATGAGAATGGGGGAGATCTCGGTCTTCCTTTTCCTGTAGTCCACAATCATCTCCTTTGTCTTGATCATGCTGAGGGAGAGGTTGTTGTCCTTGCACCACGAGGTTGTTGTCCTGGCACCACATGGCCAGGTCTCTGACCTCCTCACTATAGGCTGTCTCGTAATTGTCGGTGATCAGACCTAACACTGTTGTGTCATTGGCAAACTTGATGAGGTTGGAGTCGTGCCTGGCCATGCAGTAATGAGTGAACAGGGAGTACAGGAGGGGACCTGAGCATGCACCCCTGAGGGGCCCCCGTGATGAGGTTCAGTGTGGCGGATGTGTTGTTATCTACTATTACCACCTGGGAGTGGCTCGATAGGAAGTCCAGGATCCAGTTGCAGAGGGAGGTATTTTGTCCCAGGGTCCTTAGCTTAGTGATGAGCTTTGAGGGCACTATGGTGTTGAATGCTGAGCTGTAGTCAATGAATAGCATTCTCACATACAGTTGAAGTCGGAAGTTTACATACACCTTAGCCAAATACATTTAATCTCAGTTTTTCACAATTCCTGACATATAATCCTTGTAAAAATTCCCTGTCTTTGGTCATTTAGGAGCACCACTTTATTTTAAGAATGTGAAATATCAGAATAATAGTAGAGAAAATGACTTATTTCAGTTTTTATTTATTTCATCACATTCCCAGTGGGTCAGAAGTTTACATGCACTCGTACATACACTAGTATTTGGTAGCATTGCTTTTAAATCGTTTAACTTAGGTAAAACATTTCGGGTAGCCTTCCACAAGCTTCCCATAAGTAGGGTGAATTTTGGCCCATTCCTCCTGACATAGCTGGTGTAACTGAGTCAGGTTTGAAGGTATCCTTGCTCGCACATGCTTTTTAAGTTCTACCCACAAATGTTCAACATCAAAAACAGCAGAATTCATGAATGGTTTTTACTAGATTACTTGTAGTTTTTCATGTTGTCTGTCTGTAATTTTTTGTAATGACTTGGTGCTGCCTATCTTGGCCAGGACGCTCTTGAAAAAGAGATTTTAAATCTCAATGAGCCCTTCCTGGTTAAATAAAGGTTAAATAAATAAAATATAAAAATGGGATTGAGGTCAGGGCTTTGTGATGGCCACTCCAATACCTTGACTTTGTTGTCCTTAAGCCATTTTGCCACAACCTTGGAAGTATGTTTGGGTTCATTTTCCATTTGGAAGACCCATTTGCGACCAAGCTTTAACCTCTTGGAACTATAGGGGGTGCTGTTCCGCATTAGCATATTTGTGTCTCCAAATTAAACTGCCTCGTGCTAAATTCTTGATCGTACAATATGCATATTATTGTTATTATTGGATAGAAAACACCTTCTAGTTTCTATAGAAGTTGAAATTTTGTCTCTGAGTTGTACAGAACAATTTCTACAGCACTTTTCATGACAGGGTTCAGATTTCAATTTTTTTTACCTCTGATCTGGGGTCTGTTTTTAAGGCGACAGTGAATGCTATGAAGAAACCGACACTGCCTACGTCTTCCTCTGGGTGTCTGTACGTCATCACGCTTTCAATGGAATCGATGGGATATTCACAGCCAGTATAAAAGACCAAAATGTATAGAGACCGCCCTTTCTCGTCGTGCGCCTGAAGCGTGAAGGGCATCGGACCTGCCTCGTTCCAAATCGTTTTCTAACCAGCAATATTTCTCCGGTCATGTTTTCACTCGTTTTAGGTGTTAAAAACATCAAAATGTAGTTAATTTGAACCGTTTTATAGCAATTTATATCCGTTTAGTGCGATTTTAGAGGAATTTATTTGTTGTGCACTCTGAAACTTTGGACACGTTTTGGGGTGTCGGTCGTTGGTGGTGGACATTTCGAAGGACAGAGGACATCTATCGACCAAAAGACGTTTATAACATAGAAAGGATACATTGCCCAAGAATCTGATGGAAGAACACCTCAAAGTAAGCAATATTTAATATGATAAATCGTGTTTCTGTCGAAATATTTTAAACGCACATTTCGCCATTTTGTTTGGTATAGCTTCACTTGGCGAACCCTGTATTGAAAAGTAAGGATAATTTTAAAAATGTAAATCAGCGGTTGCATTAAGAACTAATTTGTCTTTCGATTCCTGTAAACCCTGTATTTTTTAGTCAAGTATATGATTAGCTATTAATTAAACCAGATCACTCTGAAAGATGGCGACCGACATTTTCAGGCTTGTTTTGCTACTATTTTCATTGTGTAACCACGGTTTTGTATGGCTAAATATGCACCTTTTCGAACAAACTGTATATGTATATTGTAAAATGATGTTACAGGAGTGTCATCGGAAGAATTCTGAGAAGGTTAGTGAAAAAATTAATATCTTTTGGCGATGTTGACTTTTATCGCTCACTTTGGCTAGAATCAATGCTGGGCTGCTATGTGCTATGTGCTACGCTAATATAACGATTTATTGTGTTTTCGCTGTAAGACACTTAGAAAATCTGAAATATTGTCTGTATTCACAGGATCTGTGTCTTTCGATTCGTGTATGCTGTGTATTTTTACGAAATGTTTGATGATTAGTAGTTAGGTAAACACGTTGCTCATTGTAATTATTCTAGTCCATTTGTGACGGTGGGTGCAATTGTAACCTATGGCAGCTACCTGAAATATGCACTTTTTTCTAACAAAACCTATCCCATACCATAAATATGTTATCAGACTGTCATCTAATGAGTTTTTTTGTTGGTTAGGGGCTATAAATATCTTAGTTTAGCCGAATTGGTGATGGCTACTGGTGTTGGTGGACAAATAAAAGATGGTGGATTATGCTAATGTGTTTTTAGGTAATAGATGTACATCTTTACATATTGTGTCTTCCCTGTAAAACATTTTAAAAATCGGAAATGGTGGCTTTATTCACAAGATCTGTATCTTTCATCTGGTGTCTTGGACTTGTGATTTAATGATATTTAGATGCTACTATCTACTTGTGAAGCTATGCTAGCTATGCTAAACAGTGTGTGGGGGGTGGGGGGTGCTCCCGGATCCGGGTTTCTGAGGCAGTAGAAGTTAACATCCTGACTGATGTCTTGAGATGTTGCTTCAATATATCCACATAATTTTCCATCCTCATGATGCCATCTATTTTGTGAAGTCCACTGGTCCCTCCTGCAGCAAAGCACCCCCACAACATGATGTTGCCACCCCGTGCTTCACGGTTGGGATGGTGTTCTTCGGCTTGCAAGCCTCCCCCTTTTTCCTCCAAACATAACGATGGTCATTATGGCCAAACAGTTCTATTTTTGTACGATTTTGTACGAAAAGTACAATATTTGTCCCCATGTGCAGTTGCAAACCGTAGTCTGGCTTTTTCATGGCGGTTTTGGAGCAGTGGCTTCTTCCTTGCGCTGAGTGGCCTTTCAGGTTATGTCGATATAGGACTCGTTTTACTGTGGATATAGATACTTTTGGATATGTTTCCTCCAGCTTCTTCACAAGGTCCTTTGCTGTTGTTCTGAGATTGATTTGCACTTCTCGCACCAAATATGTTCATCTCTAGGAGACAGAACGTGTCTCCTTCCTGAGCGTAATGACAGCTGAGTGGTCCCATGGTGTTTATACTTGCGTACTATTGTTTGTACAGATGAACGTGGTACCTTCAGGCATTTGGAAATTGCTCCCAAGGATGAACCAGACTATTGGAATGAGTTTGAATGAGGCAATGAGTTTGAATCTAGGCCTTGAAAGACATCCACAGGTACACCTCCAATTGACTCAAATGATGTCAATTAGCCTATCAGAAGCTTCTAAAGCCATGACATCATGTTCGGGAATTTTCCAAGCTGTTTAAAGGCACAGTCAACTTAGTGTATGTAAGCTTCTGAACCACTGGAATTGTGATCCAGTGAATTATAAGTGAAATAATCTGTCCGTAAACAATTGTTGGAATAATGACTTGTGTCATGCACAAAGTACATGTCCTAACCTACTTGCCAAAACTATAGTTTGTTGAAAAGAAATTTGTGGAGTGGTTGACAAACGAGTTTTAATGACTCCAACCTAAGTGTATGTAAGCTTCCGACTTCAACTGTATCTACAGTACTACATCCAATGTATGTGTGTGTATAGTGCGTATGTTCTCGTGTGCGTATATGCATTTGTCTGTGGCTATGTTTGTGTTGCTTCACATAAGGTGTTTTTTTTAAATCGGTTGTGTAAGCACAAGCATATTGCTACACTCGCAATAACATCTGAATGTGACCAATACAATTTGTGTAAATACCTCTCATAAATACAAGTAGTGAGGAAGTCAATCTCTCCTCCATTTTGAGCCAAGAGAGATGCATGCATACAATTAATATTAGCTCTCTGTGTACATCCAAGGGCCAGCCTTGCCGCCCTATTATGAGCCAATTGCAATTTTCCTAAATCCTTTTTTGTAGTGCCTGAGCACACGACTGAACATTGGTCAAGATGCGATAAAACTAGGGCCTGTAGGACCTTCCTTGCGTCGAACAGGATGGCTGCCTCGCTTCGCGTTCCTTTGAAAATATGCAGTATTTTGTTTTTCTATGTGTTATTTCTTACATTGGTACCCCGGGTGATCTTAAGTTTCATTACATACAGCCGGGAGGAACTACTGAATATACGATTAACGTCAACTAACCACCCTTCCTACCAGGAATATGACTTTCCCGAAACGGATCCAGTGTCTTACCTTCCACCCAATACAATGGACCTGATCCCAGCCGGCGAAGCTACACGACACCGAAAAAGGGGCAAACGTAGCGGTCTCCTGGTCAGGCTTCGGAGACGAGCACATCTCGCTCCACTCCCTAGCATACTACTCGCCAATGTCCAGTCTCTTGAGAATAAGGTCGATGAAATCCGAGCACGGGTAACATTCGAGAGAGACATCAGGGATTGCAACGTGCTCTGCTTCACGGAAACATGGCTAACTGAAAAGACGCTAACGGAGTCGGTGCAGCCAGCTGGTTTCTTCACGCATCGCGCAGACAGAAACATACATCTTTCTGGTAAGAAGAGGGGCGGGGGGGTATGCCTCATGATTAACGAGACGTGGTGTGACCATCATAACAACACTCAGGAACTAAAGTCATTCTGTTCACCTGATCTAGAACTCCTCACAATCAAATGTAGACCGCATTATCTACCAAGGGAATTCACTTCGGTCATAATCACAGCCGTATATATTCCCCCCCAAGCAGACACATCGATGGCCCTGAACGTACTCTATCTGACTCTCTGTAAACTGGAAACCACACACCCTGAGGCTGCATTCATCGTAGCTGGGGATTTTAACAAGGCTAATCTAAAAACAAAACTCCCTAAATTCTATCAGCACATCGATTGTCCGACCAGGGCTGGCAGAACTCTGGACCATTGTTATACTAACTTCCGCGACGCATATAAGGCCCTCCCCCGCCCTCCTTTCGGAAAAGCTGACCACGACTCCATTTTGTTGATTCCAGCCTACAAACAGAAATTAAAACTACAAGCTCCCGCGCTCAGGTCTGTTCAACGCTGGTCCGACCAATCTGAATCCACGCTTCAAGAATGCTTTGATCACGCGGATTGGAATATGTTCCGCACGGCGTCCAACAACAACAATGATGAATATGCAGATTCGGTGAGCGAGTTCATTAGGAAGTGCATTGACGATGTCGTACCCAGAGCAACGATTAAAACATTCCCAAACCAGAAACCGTGGATTAACGGCAGCATTCGCGTGAAACTGAAAGCGCGAACCACTGCTTTTAACCAGGGCAAGGTGACCGGAAACATGACCGAATACACACAGTGTAGCTATTCTCTCCGCAAGGCTATCAAACAGGCTAAGTCCCAGTACAGAGACAAAATTGAATCGCAATTCAACAGCTCAGACACAAGGGGTATGTGGCAGGGTCTACAGTCTATCACGGATTACAAAAAGAAAAGCAGCCCCGTCGCGGATCAGGATATCCTGCTCCCAGACAGGCTAAATACCTTTTTTGCCCGCTTTGAGGATAATACAGTGCCACTGTCACGGCCCACTACCAAAACCTGCGGGCTCTCCTTCACTGCAGCCGAGGTGAGTAAAACATTTAAACGTGTTAACCCTCGCAAGGCTGCAGGCCCAGACGGCATTCCCAGCCGCGTCCTCAGAGCATGCGCAGACCAGCTGGCTGGTGTGTTTACGGACATATTCAATCAATCCTTAGCCCAGTCTGCTGTTCCCACATGCTTCAAGAGGGCCACCATTGTTCCTGTTCCCAAGAAAGCTAAGGTAACTGAGCTAAACGACTACCGCCCCGTAGCACTCACTTCCGTCATCAGGAAGTGCTTTGAGAGACTAGTCAAGGACCATATCACCTCCACCCTACCGGACACCCTAGACCCACTCCAATTTGCTTACCGACCCAATAGGTCCACAGACGACGCAATCGCAACCACACTGCACACTGCCCTAACCCATCTGGACAAGAGGAATACCTATGTGAGAATGCTGTTCATCGACTACAGCTCAGCATTTAACACCATAGTACCCTCCAAACTCGTCATCAAGCTCGAGACCCTGGGCCTCGACCCCGCCCTGTGCAACTGGGTCCTGGACTTCCTGACGGGCCGCCCCCAGGTGGTGAGGGTAGGTAACAACATCTCCACCCCGCTGATCCTCAACACTGGGGCCCCACAAGGGTGCATTCTGAGCCCTCTCCTGTACTCCCTGTTCACCCACGACTGCGTGGCCATGCACGCCTCCAACTCAATCATCAAGTTTGCGGACGACACTACAGTGGTAGGCTTGATTACCAACAACGACGAGACGGCCTACAGGGAGGAGGTGAGGGCCCTCGGAGTGTGGTGTCAGGAAAATAACCTCACACTCAACGTCAACAAAACAAAGGAGATGATTGTGGACTTCAGGAAACAGCAGAGGGAGCTCCCCCCTATCCACATCGACGGGTCAGTAGTGGAGAAGGTGGAAAGTTTTAAGTTCCTCGGTGTACACATCACGGACAAACTGAATTGGTCCACCCACACAGACAGCGTTGTGAAGAAGGCGCAGCAGCGCCTCTTCAACCTCAGGAGGCTGAAGAAATTCGGCTTGTCACCAAAAGCACTCACAAACTTCTACAGATGCACAATCGAGAGCATCCTGTCGGGCTGTATCACCGCCTGGTACGGCAACTGCTCCGCACACAACCGTAAGGCTCTCCAGAGGGTAGTGAGGTCGGCAGAACGCATCACCCGGGGCAAACTACCTGCCCTCCAGGACACCTACACCACCCGATGTCACAGGAAGGCCATAAAGATCATCAAGGACAACAACCACCCAAGCCACTACCTGTTCACCCCGCTATCATCCAGAAGGCGAGGTCAGTACAGGTGCATCCAAGCAGGGACCGAGAGACTGAAAAACAGCTTCTATCTCAAGGCCATCAGACTGTTAAACAGCCACCACTAACATTTAGCGGCCGCTGCCAACAAACTGACTCAGCTCCAGCCACCTTAAAAATGGGAATTGATGGAAATTATGTAAAAATGTACCACCAGCCACTTTAAACAATGCCACCTAATATAATGTTTACATACCCTACATTACACATCTCTTATGTATATGTATATACTGTACTCTATATCATCTACTGCATCTTGCCATCTTTATGTAATACATGTACCACTAGCCACTTTAAACTATACCACTTTATGTTTACATACCCTACAGTACTCATCTCATAGGTATATACCGTACTCTATACCATCTACTGCACCTTGCCTATGCCGTCTGTACCATCACTCATTCATATATCTTTATGTACATATTAGTAGTTGCGGAATTGTTAGGTTAGATTACTTGTTGTTATTACTGCATTGTCGGAACCAGAAGCACAAGCATTTCGCTACACTCGCATTAACATCTGCTAACCATGTGTATGTGACTAATAAATTTGATTTGATATGATTTGATAGTGTAGTTAAGAATGCAGAGCAACGCTTTATTATAGACATACTTCTCCCTATCTTAGCCACTGTTGTATCAATATGTTTTGACCATGCCAGTTTACAATCCAAGGTTTAGTCACCTCAACTTGCTCAATTTCCACATTATATATTACAAGATTTAGTGGAGGTTTAAGGTTTAGTGAATGTTGTGTCCCAAATACAATGCTTCTAGTTTTAGAAATATTTAAGGCTAACTTATTCCTTGCCACCCACTCTGAAACTAACTGCAACTCTTTTTTAAGTGTTGCAGTTATTTCAGTCGCTGTAGTAGCTGACGTGTATAGTGTTGAGTCATCCGCATACATAGACACTCTGGCTTTACTCAAAGTCAGTGGCATGTCATTAGTAAAAATAGAAAAAAGCAAGGGGCCTAGACAGCTACCCTGGGGAATTGCAGATTCTAACTGGATTATTTTTGAGAGGCTTCCATTAAAGAACACCCTCTGTGTTCTGTTGGACAAGTAAATCTTTATCTACATTATAGCAGAGGGTGTAAAGCCATAACACATACGTTTTTCCAGCAGCAGACTATGATCGATAATGTCAAAAGCTGCACTGAAGTCTAACAAGACAGCCCTGTATTATCAATTTCTCTCAGCTAATCATCAGTCATTTGTGTAAGTGCTGCGCCTGTTGAATGTCCTTCACTATTAGCGTGCTGAAAGTCTGTTGTCAACTTGTTTACTGTAAAATAGCATTGTATTTGGTCAAACACCATTTTTGCTAGAAGTTAATTAAGGGTTGGTGACAGACTGATTGGTTGGCTATTTGAGCCAGTAAAGGGGGCTTTACTATTCTTGGGTAGCGAAATTATTTTAGCTTCCCTCCAGGCTCGAGGGCACACACTTTCTAGTCGGCTTAAATTGAAGATGTGGCAATTTCGTCTTCTATTATCCTCAGTAATTTTCCATCCAGACTGTCAGACCACGATGTCTTGCCATTGTTGATAGACAAGAAAGACATGTTCACCTCTTCCCCACTGACTTTACGGAATTCAAAAGAACAATTCTTGTCTTTCATAATTTGGTCCAATATACTTGGATGTGTAGTGTCAGAGTTTGTTGCTGGCATGTCATCCCTAAGTTTATCTTGCCAATGAAAAAGTCATAAACCTCTTAAAGATTGGCCCCTTTTTTTCAATTTTCACCTAAAATGACATACCCAAATCTAACTGCCTGTAGCTCAGGAAGGGGTAACATTAAAGTATTAGAACATGAAGGACAAACAATACAGCATCAAGACACTATCAAACATGTATCAGTCTTTCCGCAACAGAGCCATCCTTATGTGTGAGGGTGCGTGTGCATGATAGTGATATAAAATATATGTCTGTCACGATCGTGTGGAGGATTGACGGACCAAAACGCAGCAGTAGGAAAGTAAGCCATATTCCTTTTAATGAATATGAAGGCAAAACGAAACAAAAACACTTTCACACTAAACAAAACAAGAAAACGATCGTGAAGCTAATAACGAAGTGCACACACAGGCTACAAACGTATAACATAGACAATTACCCACATCAAATGAAAGCCCATGGCCACCCTAAATATGGCTCCCAATCAGAGACTACAGAAATCAGCTGTCTCTAATTGGGAACCCATTCAGGTAACCATAGACTCTCCTAGACAACTACACCAACATAGACACAACTAGACACATGCACTCAACACAAACCCATACACTACACCCAACACCCCCTTTACCATATAACCACCCAAAACCTATAAAACACAAACATTCCCCATGTCACACCCTGACCTAACTAAAATAATAAAGAAAACAAATAATACTAAGGCCAGGGCGTGACAATGTCATAGTTTCCTTTTTCTTGATCACAATCTTGTGAAACCCAAACCCTCCAAGATCCCCCCACAGTTCCCCAATAGCTGTCCCTCAACCATTCGAGACCCCTCCCACAGTCCCCAACCCCCCGGGAATTAAAAAAAGAATAATAATAATTCCATTCCCCACCCCCAAGAACACAGCAACAACCAAGAGAATGAACTAAAGAGAAAAAAGGAAAAGACAGAAGAAAACAGCAAACAACAATGCAAATGTAAACATTTTTTTTATAATAATTTCAAACAAAGGACATCAAGGACAACTGAAATCATAACAGCAATGCCTACTTTATATGTTTGTGTGCATGTCTGGCACTATTACATGTATGTGTGTGTTCTTGTATGTGTTTATTTGAATGACAGTGTGTGTATATGCATGTGTACAAACACCTGCATGGCATCAGCCTCAGGCAAACCGGCATTAGTTGTAAAAACACTGCCACTTCGTGTCATTCAAATGTACTTTTATTCTGTTTAATTTGGACTTTTTTCACTTTATCTTTTGAACATCAATCTCTCTCTCACACAGCAACTCCACTCCCACTTGTCTCCAATTCCACATACCAACCCTCAGCTTCCCTCAGCCCATCCCATCTATCTTCGCTGGCCACCCACTTTGTGTTTCTATGCAACACATATCTTTCAACTATGCTATGATGTTTAACGTACAATTTCAATCTATCTAATTGAATAGAATCTACATATTGCGTGTTGAAGATAAATACTTTTACTAAGAGTATTAATATATTAGTAATTGACTAATTATATATTAGTAATTGACCAGGATGCTGGCCTTCTAGGCAGAGTTCCTCTGTCCAGTGTCTGTGTTATGTTGCCCATCTTAATCTTTTGTTTTTATTGGCCAGTCTGAGGTATGGCTTTTTCTTTGCAACTCTGCCTAGAATTCCAACGGCAAGACATGCATCCAACATGTGCAAACGCCATCCAGCCACCGGCATACAAAAGGTAAAGGTTCAACTCTGCGTTTTCCCGAGTTTCATACGTAGGCTGGCAACCTGCATTATCATGGAAGCCACTTCAAGCCTATAATCCTCTGCAAGCAAACAATTGCCGCATTGGAACTCTGAGTGAGAGATGAAATCGGTGAATACGGCCTTACAAGTCGTCCTGTGGGACCAAACTGTCACTGAAACCATCTTGTGGACCGTCCTGACAGAAGTGGAAGGAAAACTGTACTCCAAACCTTTGGAATATCTCTTTACAGAGATCGCTGATCCAGATCCGGTCACACCGAATCTGCTCTTTATGCGGCGCTTAGACGCTGCATTTCCTTAAGCCATGTATGCTGATGCCAACCTCATTGACAGACGCCGGTATCTCTGCTCAGATCTCTGCTGACCATTTCTGAGCCCAATTTATTTCGGATAACCTACCAAGCCTACAGCGTAGAGGGAAATGGCCAGCCTGGACACTGGCCAATTAGTAATGATAGTGGACACTCAACTGCCTTGAGCTTTCTGGCCGATGGGCCATATCACCGAGAAAATGCCTGGGATCGATGGTCGTGTTAGATCAGTGGAGATCCAGGTTATAGAACCGGACATACAGTATTTCCGTCCAGTTGCACGAATAATTCCTCTCCCTGAGATGAGCAAGGATGTGGAGGGATGAGCCTTTTGAGGAGTGTGGAATTTAACACAATTGGGGTGGCTGTGGAAAAGGCCCATGGAATTGGTGGAATTGCCCTTTAATCCACTTGCGCTTCTGGGCCATCTGAGTGCTTTAATTAGGTCAGGTGGAAATGTCCAACAGATCTCAACTCATTAAAATGAGGAATTCGCCACCGCCTGACCTTGCTGCTTTCTCTCCCCCAACTCCGTCTAATCCAGACATTGTGTGTGTCCACGAATCAACGTAAGTCCACCATATCTGTTATCTTTCATCTGAGCTATCTGTTGCGCTCGGGAGAGTGGGTCATCAGTTATTGTTTATAGTTATTACCTCGGAGCGTGGCTTTGAGCGCGCACTTCAAACCTATTGTGTTACATCAATGGACAATGATCAAGTCCCCTAACGGTCATCACAGGACAATTATGCCATTGATATGTGACTCGTTTCAGGAAACTAGGTGCATGTCACTACCTCACAGGAGCGGCATTTGAATGTAAACGTTTATTTTTTATCAAAATGCTTTTATTCGGCAGAAATGCCTTCTGTAACATGGAAACTTTAATAAATACAAATACATTTGTTAGATTACGAGCCTAGTTGGTTTAGCAACGGAAAAGCCTTCGCGCTAGCCATGATTGGCTGAGATAGATGGGCTGGACAGGCCAGGAGATTAGTTTGGATTGTACTGCCATGTAGCGTGCTTCTGTTTATAATGTGAGCTGTTCAGTATGTGCTGACAATCCTTTCTACCGCAGCATTTTTGAAAGATGTAATGTTAGCCATCGAGAACTACAAAAGTTTTGCTACTTTTCTCAACCACATTGATGCCATGAATTTAACAGGCGCTATCGACAAATCAGTTGGAAAAAGTTATGGGCCACTTTCTGCACATGCCACGGTTAGTAAACTGGAGTGACTTCACACAACGCTGGCCAAACAAGATGTAGCAACAAACAAAATGTAGTTAAATGGTTTGAGTCTGCCGTGAAGCGTTTATCCATGTACTGTATATGGGTAAGAGTCTAAATACATTTTGAGTTTCTAATTTTGTCAGAAAGTTTTATTGCAAGTTAAAGCATACAGTTAGTTAGCTAACAAACGTTGGCTTGCTGGCTCGCTAGCTAACGTTACGTGTATGACCTGTGTAGTAATATCATTTGAATCAGAAATCCATTTATATTGCTAGTTTTAGCCGACTGTTGGCTAGCTAACACATTTTTGTTTGAAAGCATGTTTTTTTCCTTCAGTTTGAACCTCTCTCCTAACCATAGCCCTAACCTTAAACATGTTGGTGTTCTTTCCTAAGCTTTACCAATTCAGTTTCATTGTGTCACTGAATACATAAATTTGACGAGTTAATGTCATAATGCTGACGAGTCAAGTGACATAATTCATGTCAAAATTGGACATCTGAGGCAAGAAAGACATACAGATCAGTTTGTTGGACATAAAGTAATATGGATACAGCCATGTAGAATACCTCATTGAAGCCCAGGGCAGACAGGCTTCTGTGGAAACCGTTAACGAGCTACAGAGACATCTGTGGATGTCTGCGGGAGATGATCTCACTCACACCTGCAGTTAAGGGTCATTAAAAATAATGTCCACACTATAATTACAAACAAAACCAATGTGAAAGAACAACCTGCCTTCTGGCACAACCAGCCAAAGAGACGCTGGGACAGTCCCCAAATGCTCTCTACAATCCATTACAATGAAAATGGTGTTCATTAGCACCCCTTTCGTTCAGATTGAACACCCCTTGTGGAAATTCAATTATGGTGACAGACTTTTTATATCCCCACATCAAAGGGAATATCTGGCCAATAGGACATGCCTGGTGGGCCCCAACAGCAGTTGTTGGATGTTAAATGACTGTCACAAGTGATGATATTCCAGAGGTAGAGAGTGTGCATGGGCAAATCAAATCCAACTTTAAAGACTTTACAAAGTGTAGACTTTACCGTGAAATGCTTACTTACAAGCTCTTAACCAAAAGTGCAGTTCAAGAAGAAGAAACTATTTACTAAGTAGGCTGAAATAAACAGTAATAATAAAAAGTAACACAATAACAATAACAATAACAAGGCTATATACAGGGGCCACCGGTACCGAGTCAGTCTGCAGGGGTACATGCTAGTTGAGGTAATCTGTACATGCAGGTGGGGGCGAAGTGACTATGCATAGGTAACACACAAACAGCGAGTAGCAGCAGTGTACAAGAGGGGGGGGGGGGGGGGTGTCAATGTAAATTATCCAGTGACGATTTTAATGAATTGTTCAGCAGTCTAATGGCTTAGGGGTACAAGCTGTTGAGGAGCCTTTAGGTCCTAGACTTGGCGCTCTGGTACGCTTGCCGTGCGGTAGCAGAGAAAACAGTCTATAACTTGGGTGACTGGAGTCTCTGACAATTTTATGGGGTTTCCTCTGACACAGGCTATTATGTAGGTCCTGGATGGCAGGAAGCTTGGTCCAGTGATGTACTGGGCCATACGCACTCCGTAGCGCCTTACGGTCAGATGCCGATCAGTTGTCATACCAGGCGGTGATGCAACCAGTCAGGATGCTCTTTACGGTGCAGCTGTAGAACCTCTTGAGGATCTGGGGGCCCATGACAAATCTTTTCAGTCTCCTGAAAGGGGAAAAGGTTTTGTCGTTCCCTCTTCACGCCTGTCTTGGTATGTTTGGACCATGATAGTTTGTTGGTGATGTGGACACCAAGGAACTTGAAATTCTCGACCCGCTCCACTACAGACCCGTCAATGTTAATGGGGGCCTGTTCGGCCAGCCTTTTCCTGTAGTCCACGATCAGCTCCTTTGTCTTGCTCACATTGAGGGAGTGGTTGTTGTCCTGACACCACACTGTCAGTTCTCTGACCTCCTCCCTATAGTCTCCTCGTTATCAGTGATCAGGCCGACCACTGTGGTTTCTTCAGAAAACTTAATGAAGGTGTTGGCCAAGCAGTTGTGGGTGAACAGGGAATACAGAAGGGGACTAAGTACACACCCCTGAGGGGCCCCAGTGTTAAGGATCAGCATGGCAGACGTTTTGTTGCCTACTCTTACCACCTGGGGTCGGCCTGTCAGGAAGTCCAGGATCCAGTTGAAGAGGGAGGTGTTCAGTCCCAGAGTCCTTAGCTTAGTGATGAGCACTATGGTGTTGAACACTGAGCTGTAGTCGATGAACAGCATTCTCACATAGGTGTGGAGTGCGATTGAGATTGCATCATCTGTGGATCTGTTGGGGAGGTATGCGAATTGGAGTGGGTCTAGGGTGTCCGGGAGGATGCTGTTGATGCGAGCCATGACCAACCTTTCAAAGCACTTCATGGCTACCGACGTGAGTGCCGCAGGGCGGTAATCATTTAGGCAGGTTACTTTCGCTTCCTTGGGCACAGGGACTATGGTGGTCTGCTTGAAACATGTCGGTATTACAGACTCGGTCAGGGAGAGGTTGAAAATATCAGTGAAGATACCTGACAGTTGGTCCACGCATGCTTTGAGTACATGTCCTGGTAATCCGTCTGGCCCAGCGGCTTTGTGAATGTTGACCTGTTTAAAGGTTTTGTTCACATCGGCTACCGAGAGCGTTATCACACAGTCATCTGGTAGGCTCGCTTCTGGGTTTCCCTTTGTAGTCCGTAATAGTTTTCAAGCCCTGCCACATCCGACGAGCGTAGTAGGATTCAATTTTATTCCTGTATTGACACTTTGCTTTTTTGATGGTTCGTCTGAGGGCATGGCGGGATTTTTTTAAAGCATCCGGAGCCTTAGACCGAGTGGCACAGCAGTCTGAGGCACTGCATCTCAGTACTAGAGGCATCACTACAGACCCTGGTTCGATTCCAGGCTGAATCACAACCGGCCGTGATTGGGAGTCCCCATAGGGCGGCGCACAATTGGCCTGCGTCATCTGGGTTTGGTCGGGGTAGGCCTTCATTGTAAATAAGAATTTGTTCTTAACTGACTTGCCTAGTTAAATAAAAGTTAAATAAAATAACAATGTGTACAGTGATTAGGACCCTGTCAGGTGACATTAGCAGCGGGGACCCTTTGTGTGAATGATGAAGCCCAAAGGCAGTGGAGCGAGGAAGGCAGGCATAGGGGACACATCTGCTCAGGACACCACCAGGGACAGCTGGGCTCCATAGCCAACACATGGGGCCATGTAGCCAGCCACACACCCCCAGGGATGTGATTGCCTCTAGGATCTGGATCACTGACCCATTGGATTGAAGCTCACCAAGCTGATGGTAAGATATGCAGCATTACGCGTCTGATTACAGAAGCTTTTTCATAAAGTCATCTTGTGAAAGATAAGGAACTCTGATGTTTTATTGATAGGTAGAAGGTAAATGAGATGAGTAGGAAATCAAATTATTAGGGTATTTATGTACATGACAAGCAATACTTGTAAGCACCTGTAAGAAGCGCTTTAACTGAGTATGTTTGTGCAATTCACACACTAAGCAGCTAATAAAGCCTCTTATATTTTGGATGATTTAAAATGTTATTCATGCCTTGTCTGCACTAACAAGAGTGACTCCTAAAAGACTAAAACCTGTGATGTAAATCATAAAAGCTTGTGCACAAAATTATTGTGCTAGATCTAAGCACCTGATGTCTTTTCTGACCCTCCATCTCTCCCTCTGGCTGTGTTTATGTTTACGCTGCTGTCTGGCACATATTTGATTAATACTTCCTGATTACCATGTGTATGTTTGTACTTCATATTTAGGTAGGCTACTAATTTTACAGTTTTTAAGTGCTTGGAAGCATCCTGTCTCTTTTCATCAAATCATGCTATGAATCTTATGGCAGTGTCATACACTATAATACATATGTATTTCACTGGAAAACATACTGTGTTATGCACTGTGCATGTCATTCATAATACAAATTGTACACAGTGAAATCCACCATCATCAACAACATCATCTTTCAGCATGATAGAAAATAAACATTGCAGGCATTGTGATCGGCTTAACCAGGACATTTCAAGAGCCATTTAATTATTTCTCATTCAGCACTATAAGGATTGGAAGATGAAAAGGATGTATAGGGGCCTCCATGGGAGAACTTGAGAATGAATCATATATAAACGGCAGCTAATGAAGGATGAAACATTCATTGATTCTACAGAATCCCGGACTCTATAGGGTACCAAATGTAGAAGTGTTAATTATACCCATATTGGAGGAAGTGCTCTGAAATGTGCTTATATTAACCAGTAAGGGAGGTTCATTATGGATAATTGCGATGAGTCACAGTGGTCTTTGTTATTCTAGTTCTTTATTGATGACTGCCAAATACAGCTTATGAAGACACTTGACTAATTCCACTGATACAAACTGCTCAAAATAAGTTGACATCATTAAGGTACAGTGATTAGGCATAGACCAGGAGCGAGAATCCACCTCTCTGAGGACGCATTCCCCACTTGAGATCTGCATGCACAACTATGACAAGATTGTGCAAACAATGTGCATAATGTAAGTGTTCCAACGATGAAAATATTTATATCGTCGTCTGATGTATGCCTAGGCATATGTTTACTGTTACTGTTACTGCTGTACATGTAGATATTCACCACAGTAAAACAAAAAACCTAGGCATTTGTATAAAAAAAGTCAAGTCTGCTATTAAGGTTTCTTTGCCCCCCCCCCCCCCCTCACTTGTAGGGAAGGGCATTCAACATGTACGGCACTTACACAAATGACTGATGATTGGCTGAGAGATGACTCAGCACGTCAGCTACTACAGCAAGTGAAATCACGGCAACACTTAACAAAGAGTTGCAGTCAGTTTCAGAATGGGTAGCAAGAAATAAGTTAGTTCTAAATATTTCAAAAACTAAAAGCATTGTATTTGGGACAAATCATTCACTAAACCCTACACCTCAACTGAATCTACTAATGAATAATGTGGAATTTCAGCAGGTTGGGCTGACTAAACTGCTTGGAATAATTATGGATTATAAACTGTCCTGGTCAAAGATGTTGATAGAACAGTAGCTAAAATGGGGGGGGAAGACTGTCCATTAAAAAAGCCCTGCTCTGCCTTCTAACAACACTATCAAAAAGGCAGGTCCTACAGGCCCTAGTTTTGTCGCACCTGAACTACTTTCCAGTCGTTTGGTCAGGTGCCACAAAGAGGGAATTAGGACATTTGCAATTGGCTCAGAACAGGGCAGCACGGCTGGCCTTTAAATGTGCACGGAGAGCTAACATTAATAATATGCATGTCACTCTTTCATGATTGACTTCATCACTACTTGTTTTTGTAAGAAGTATTGACATGCTGAATACACCGAGCTGTCTGTTTAAGCTACTAACACACAGCTCGGACACCCATTCATGCCCCGCAAGACATACCACCAGAGGTCTCCTCACAATCCGCAAGTCCAAAAAAGACTATGGGAGGTGCACATGGGTAAATGGAACTCTATTCCACATCAGGTAACTGATGCAAGCAGTAGAATCAGATTTTCTTTTAAAACATATAACATAAAAAAACATAAAACAGCATATAACAGCATATAACACGCATACACATGCTACCACATGCACTCTACACACACATGCACACTGGAATATGTGTGGTAGTAGAGTAGTGGCCTGAGGGCACACATTTAATGTGTTGTGAAAATTGTTAAGAAATGTAATGTCTTGTAATATTTTTTTATTGTATATAACTGCCTTAATGTTGCTGGACCCCAGGAAGAGTAGCCACTTCCTTGGCAGCAGCTAATGGGAATCCTTAATAAATACAAATACCTTGCCAATAGAATGAATAACCAGTGCTTTTGGCTTGCAACCTTAGATATAGAACGAATGACTAGGATTACTCATTAAAATGTTTTTAATGAAAACATGTTCATCTTTTTTAAAATATGTTGGTAAGTGTTTTATAAAATCAAAAGGCACTCTTAATAAGGGCTGTATCCCAACACTCCACTTCTCGTACATAAAAACAGCCCTTTTCGTCATGGGTTATTCACAATGATCCACGGGTTCTCATGCTTTATTGCTTAACACACTGTACCATGAACACAACCCATGGCAAAGGGAGAACACATGTTTGATACCACACCAGCAAACAGTTTATACAAAAATTGCAGATTTGGACAACTTTAAGGTGCTTGTGATATTTAGGCAACTGAAATTAATCTTGAAACTGCTACTGTTACTGCTGTACATGTAGATATTTACCACAGTAAAAAAAAATAACTAGGCATTTGTATATAAATAGTCACGTCTGCTATTAAGGTTTCTTTGTCATTGCTCCACTTCTTAATGTGCTTCTCTGCAATGATTGATTCAAAACAAATCGAGGTATAAACTGTCTTTGCGATTGGCAGCTTTGCGAATAGTTTGGAACACTAGAACTTGGGAAACAACTCCCATTTAAAAATGGCATGATGGTTCTAACAATGATCTTGATGCTATGTACAGTACCTATGTATACGTCCAACTAACAAGGCTGCATTAACCAGGTGTCTGGCTGGTAGGGGCCTAATGAAATGGCTGGCATAGAACCATCTGTAAAAGCACTTAAAGGATGAGACCAAAGGACAAATGGTGACTCTTAAAGGAAACCCAACACGCTGAGACAATATCCAATCTATGGCCAGTTGTGGCAAAATTAATTGGCGTCACAAAATAAATCAATACCCACAGTGGCCTTCTCTGTCCCTCATTTGTCATTTGAGCAAGGGAATGCCGAGAGAGACCCTGAAACATGCTGTTATTAAACACAGTCCCCATTTGGCACCACTCCTAGTTCTGCTTAAGCAGTCCATTACAGATCCCTCTATCCCAGGAAAGAGGGGGAGAGATAACATTGTCACTCCCAAAAAATCGATCAACTGTAGGAGGAATTCTGGATTGCTTTTCCTCTCTCTCCCAAGATGGAAGAACATAAGACACATTACTTAGAAACGTTCCAGTACAAAGTGATAGGGCTGAATTGATAGACTTTGGGGGCCAAGCTGGTCACTGGAAAAGCTATTTCCACTTGCCTGATATCCACCTTTCTGACAGCGAGAAAGGGAGCGCTCTGGGTACGTTAACAATTGCAAGCCCACCCAATTGCATCTTGGGAGAGCTGAGCGTGTGAAGGTTTGACAGCATGAACGATACCCCAAGCAATTCAGCAAATGGATATGAAGGAATATGCTCATTCCAGCTGGGTCCATCATGTACTCTTTACTTGAAACGTATCATTTCAGATAGTATTTTTCACAATAAGAGACTGTTTATAGTGCTCTTATTAATACTTTGTTCCACAGGTATATAGCACTGACTCCTTGCTGTCCCCAGTCCACCTGGCCTTGCTGCTGTTCCAGTTTCAACTGTTCTGCCTGCAGTTATGGAACCCCTACCTGTCCCAGACCTGCTGTTTTCAACTCCTAATGATCGGCTATGAAAAGCCAACTGACATTTATTCCTGATTATTATTTGACCATGCTTGTCATTTATGAACATTTTGAACATCTTGGCTCTCTCTAATTCTCTCCTTCTCTCTTTCTTTCTCTCTCTCGGAGGAACTGAGCCCTAGGACCATACGTCAGGACTACCGGGCATGATGACTCCTTGCTGTCCCCAGTCCACCTGGCCTTGCTGCTGTCCCAGTTTCAACTGTTCTGCCTGCGGTTATGGAACCCCTACCTGTCCCAGACCTGCTGTTTTCAACTCTTAATTATCGGCTATGAAAAGCCAACTGACATTTATTCCTGATTATTATTTGACCATGCTTGTCATTTATGAACATTTTGAACATCTTGGCCATGTTCTGTTATAATCTCCACCCGGCACAGCCAGAAGAGGACTGGCCACCCCTCATAGCCTGGTTCCTCTCTAGGTTTCTTCCTAGGTTTTGGCCTTTCTAGGGAGTTTTTCCTAGCCACCGTGCTTCTACACCTGCATTGCTTGCTGTTTGGGGTTTTAGGCTGGGTTTCTGTACAGCACTTCGAGATATTAGCTGATGTACGAAGGGCTATATAAAATAAACTTGATTGATTGATTGAACATCTGCTGATTCAACCAGCAATGGTGTGTTTATGTTTTATGTTACGACCCTATGACCCTGGTTTGAAATACACTGTTGTGAGCTGAAAAGTGTCTCAATCCATACATTCAGCTCTAGGAAAGGAATAGCACTGTAAATACCAACCATGCACAAATCAGCTGCAATATATAGTGTGATCAATCCAGTATGGCGCTGTCAGGTTCAGGCACTCTCTGCATTAATTAGCTCCAGAGGGTGAAACTCATCTGGGTGTACACCTCTGCACTCAGAGTTCTGGTGCTCTGTGTGTGTGTGTGCGTGTGCGTGTGCTTGCGCGTGCGCGTGTGTGTGTGTGAGGAGGGAGCATGGGGGACTGGATCAGCCGATGTTTGCGGGACAGAAAGGAGCTTGACATCAGAGAAGGATAAGAGATGTGAGAGGTGGTTGGGCTATAATTGGTACTGCCTCCTCTATCAGCAGAGCATCTGAAGCACTGTGCACAACACACTCTACTGCTCTGCACGTCTGATTCAGAGTCTGACTGCATCATCAAAACAAAGCAGGGGACATTGTCTGTGCACATTCATTAAAAATATATATTTTTCACCATCTGTAAGCTGACACTTTTTTGCAGGATATATTCTAGACAAAAGATCACCAGACATTGTGCTCAACCTCTTGATAACCAGACGTTGTGCCTACCCTATGAGAGGAATCTTGTTCAAGGCATTGTAATTGCCAATGAAAAATATGGGGGCTGTGAGAGTTTATGAGACGTAGCAGGTTTTTATCTCAGCCAAGAAATCTTGTTGATAGCACTTTATTATTTACTTGGTATTGTCGGTCTTATCTGAAGAGAGAAAACATTGTTATTTTCTTCCAAGGGTGCCCCCAAAGCCTGGCGTAGGAAAAAGAACAAAATCTGTGAAAGTCTCCTCTAAATGATCGAATGTCTTTTTATCTGCGAACTTAAGCCTGATACCAGTTTATAGGCTTGCTGATGTTTCTTGTTCCATTCCTACAAGATGGATTGGGCTAACGCTGTCTCTGCAATAAACCACTCAGCACTTATCCATTAGGACATCAGAGCCTGGCCTGGAAGAGAGCCAGGTGCTGCACTGAATCCCTAAGGCTTTCCCACACACTAAAGCATGTGCACACATACACACATGCACATGTGTGTACACATACAGAGACACACACACACACACACGTGACAGGCTGGCAGGCATGCACACATGCACACGCACGTATTAGTGTTAGATTGCCCAAATACTACTCACACCTGATTGAGGCTGACCCAAAAATCTAATCATCCATCCACTGCGTATCAAAGTTGGGTAAGCTCTTCTAAAGCTAAGATGGGATATTGTATGTTGCAAAGTGTTTTGGTGTTTTCTGACTTCATAATGCTGTGATGAACAGCAGTAATATACATCGGGCTAGGTGATTTTAATCTTGCATCTCTCCCTCTTTTCTTCCCTCTCTCTATTCCTCTCTAGGGTAAATGTATCATGACTGACCAGAGGCTGACAGGAGGGCTGAGGTGATCATGGCCTTGGTGCCAAGTCACTGACCCGAACTCAGCCAGCCCACATGCATCCCCCCAGCCCTCTGCCTTGATAAACCCAAACTGACAAGCACCTGCTTAATTGGGCCGTTGTCTCGCAAAACATCAATGCCCTCTGAAGATAGTTTAAGCATCATGATACATAGTGATCTGGCTCCTTAAGCCATAATGACTAAGGTGGAGAATGGAGGAGATGATCGGTAGTAACATATACCTATGGCTTCCTGTTCATTAAGGATGAGAGAGAGGGAGATTGAGTTGGATAAGATTCGATGGGATTACACGTTGGACTGTATCATCATCTCTGTAACCATCTCGTTTGCGGTCAATTCCATTTTAAGCAAGTACATTTACATTTCAATTCCTTCTCAGAGAAGCATTGAGGAAAATAGGAGAATTTCAGGTTTGACTGAAGTCATATCTGAGGACTTGTTTTAGGACCTGCTTGTGTTCGGGTGCTGGATGCATGACAGTCTACTGCATTGTGTGGAGTCAAACCCTTCTCTTTATAGTTTAGGTCCAGACTCATTGATCAAGATAAAGACTCATTGATCCCTCTGTCCCATATATCGAGAGCCCACTCTCAAAGATAGGGAAGACTATCTCCCTTTTCCCACACACCTGTCCAATCTCTCCATCCTTCCCTGTCCAACCTTTCTATACTATTTTCCCCACCCCTCCCTTCTCCCCTGTCCAATCTCTCCATCCTTTCCCCCTGTACAGTGTCCTTATTAGGACAGCCTCAGCATCACAAGGAGTTGGTGTCCGTCACAAAAGGTTAGTGTCGCAAGAAGTTCTGACCAAATGCTCCATTCTCCCTTTTCCAACTTTTCCATCCTCCCTTTTCCCTTGCAGTCTGATCACTTTAGATGGCAGATGGCAGAGCTGGGGGGAGGTTGTCTGAACAGCGCTACCCCTCATTACAGCAGTGACTCAGCGCTGGGAGCACCAGACAGGCCATTAAGCAGGCAGAGAGTTACAGTATAATAAGCCATCAAGCTTACGGCAGGAGGTAGAGATCATAGTTTATCACATATGATTCCCATACATTTCCCCTAGCCGTACAAAAAATCTTCAGAACATTCACCCGCTTGGCAAAAAATGTATGTTAGCTTAGCTTATATCAAACAGCTATGTCGAGGAACTACATTAGGAGGGTAAAGGTCATGTAAGAATGTAAAAGAAGCAAGTGGCGAAGAATGGTCAATTGAGGCGTCATTGATGATGAAATCTAAAATACTGTAGTACACACACACACAAAACCAGAGAACCCTTCTTTAATCTAACGTATCTTTCAGCTGGATTGAATTCTTTAATTCACACAGCCAGCCAGCAAAAGCACGGCCAAGCTGACCATGCACTCCTCCATGGTTCCTCCCACTGCTATTAGCTATTCAGCCGTTTCAAGCTGAGATGAAGTGAGTCAAGCCACAGATACAGTACATTCTGTGGGATATGCCGGGAGACAGAGGAAAAATCTATGCTTTACCATGGGAGAATTTTAATGAAGGTCTGGCCCTTACAAATCATGGCAGGCTAATCCTTTCTAATGCCGCCTGTTGGATCTGAGCCTGGCTGTATAGTGCTAAGCAAGGAGCTAATTGGGGGGATATGCCTTAAAAGTACACCATTTTGTACCCATATGCACCTATTTACATGTGGATATTTGAGCTCATCACATGATATGACTTACTGATGGAAACGCATGTTTTAACATGACAATTACATCAATTCACATGAGGACGTCCAAGACATCACTGTAACATGACAGTTACATCAATTCACATGAGGACGTCCAAGACATCACTTACTTCAAGCTTATTGTGTCTATACATTCTTGTGAAAACGGTGAACAGCAAAGTTAGTGTGTGTGGAGGAGGAGGTTGGAAGTTGAAGCTCATTTACTGCATTTTTACACCCACTTTTTTTAAAAGACCCCAGTCATTAAATATTGTCGCAATATTTGGTTTAAAGGTCTGTGGAACAGCATATACAATGGCAACCACTACTCAACCTCATCATAAATTGACAAATTTACATACAGTGCAATGTGAACTTGATGTGTTATACAGGTATCAAGTTACAGCAAGGCCAACTTCAAATGCTGCCATCCATAGGCTTGTGAGTTTCAAGTTTATTTACCATAAAATTGCACCTTTATAATAATGCATCTATCATCGCATTTGCAGATGAATGTAAAATATGCTACTATTCCAATTGTGATGAGTAGATTGCATCGTCATAATTTTGTCTGATAATATAAATCGATCAGTGTCAGCAAAACAGACAGTTCAGAATAATGCAGAGTATCTCTAATCAGAGACATTTCTTCTCCAGACATAAAACAGACATAAAAGTAGCGTGCACAGTTTGTCTTCTATTTGTAGTGGAAGCCTAGCTTGATTTTTTGTTGTTTACAAAGTTCGTCAACATGAATTATAAAAGACAGTTTATCATCCAACCATATCCTTTAGTTTTTATATGCAGAGACCTGATTAATTCGAGAGCCATCTACGCTCGTAAGTGCAAGTGTATTTTCAACCAACTTATTAAAAACCAAACCTATTAAAAATCATAAAATGTGTTTCCTCTGCATTTAAAACAAGTTTAAGCTTTACAAAAGACCCTTGTAATATCTTAAAATCTGTCTCCAATAGTGATAATGCTTGGTCAGCTGTTGAAGCAATAGAATAGAGTGAGTACATGACAGTGTCATCAGCAAATTGATTAATTTTACACGTTCTTATCTCATCACCGATATTGTTTATGTAGATAGTGAACAGTAATGGACCAAGAATAGAACCTTGTGGGAGCCCTTTAACCAACTCCAATGACTCCGACTGGATGCCGTCGACTCTAACAGCCTGACTTCTATCCTTTAGATAGTCATGAAACCAACGACGGGCATCCATTCCCAGTCCTATTGACGACAGCTTACCCAAAAGTATCGCATGGTCTACAGTGTCAAAAGCCTTAGACAAATATATAAAAAAGGTGGTACAGTACTTTCTATTATCTATGGTATTAGTAATATCTTTACAACACGTACAGTGGCCGTAGTGGTACTGTGTTTATGTCTGAAGCCAGATTGATTGCTAGAAAGAGTATTGTTAACAGTTAAAAATGATTGTAGTTGCCTACAGACCAATGACTCTAGAATTTTAGCCAAACAGGAGAGCTTAGAGATGGGCCGATAATTATCCAATTCACTACCATCACCTCCCTTGAGGAGTAGTAAAACAAAAGCTGTTTTCCAAGCTTTAGGAATCTTTCCTACATCTAATGTTTGATAAAAAATATGGGTCACTGCCTTTGCAATGATAGGTGCCGCACACTTGAGTATATATGGATCCAGATTGTCAGCGCCTAAAGATGTCTTAGAATCTATAGCAGATAGTACAGATAAGACCTAATTTCTGTGACTTTTTGGAAATTAAAAACCGGCTTACTCTTTTCCACATCAGCGGGGGGCCGAGGGCTGAAACAATAGACCGGTCAGGATCATGTTGGCCATTTTTTCTTTCAAAAAGAAAACCAGCAGAAATAAAGTACTTATTAAAAACATCACAAATTTAAATTCGGTCACTGATGATCCCAGTTTCCGATGTAATTTGCTTTGGCAGGGAAGTCAAGGAGTTTCCTTGTTTAAGTGAGTTAACAGTTTTCCAGAATTTAGAGGGATCACCAGTAGACTCTGTCATAGCACTAAGAAAATACCTAGATTTTGCCTTTTTTATTCCTCCGGTCCATTTATTTCTCAATTGCCTAAAAAGCAGCCAATCAGCTGTTTCATCATAAACCATTATAAACACATTTCATGCAATTCTACTACACTTTATATGACTGGAGACATAGGGCACAAATGAATAGCCTACTCTGCTAACACTAGTTAGGTTTCCATCCAATTCGCAACAGATTTTCATGCGAATATTCTAAAATTCACATGAAGAAAATATGTGCATTTTCCCACCAGCGGTTTTTCCACCAAACTGACTTTTTTGCAGATAAAAATCAGTGCGTGATGACGTAGTGCACACAAAACCAACTTAAGCGAAAAAGGATTAATGTAAAAAAAATCTAAAGTTCAGTGCGTTTCCATCACATTTTCAACTCTGCTTATAGTTTTGTCACAAAAACTGTTGAAATTAAATAGCAAATGTGCCTACTCTGGTCTTGGCACAAGCCAACAGCTTGCAGATACAGTGCAGGAAGGCTGTGCGTGTAGGCTAGTCTACATAATGAGATTATTATGGATAACAGCGAGAACATTTGTTGTGTCGATCAAGTATCGATCATTATGCCACCAGAATCAGACCTTCAATATTTATTGGAAAAGAGCTTCAAGATCACCCTGCACTTTCACCACCTTCTGAAGCTCATCATAAATGATTTCATCTTAGCCTAATAAACTGTATAGAGGACCACCCAGCATAGCATCACATGACTCCCAAGTTTAGTTCAATATAATGGCTTTTACATCCAATTTTGCGCATAAAGACGTTTCCACCACCATTTGTCGCATAATTAATTTTACAGACACAAAATGATCCCACCATGTAAATCAAACAGATTATCTGTTGGCATTTATAAAATTGTACTAGGAACTTCCTGTTTCCATCAGAGCTGTTGTGATTTTTTAAAATTCAGTAGGACTTCTTGCATAAAAACTGTGGATGGAAACATGGCTACTGATTAATTAACAGATCAGTAAAAGTGACCTTGTCTTGAATGCAACCATCTCATCTAGACCTACAAAATGTGGAGACACAAATTGTACAATTTGACATTTATCTAGCCTGGAGGAGGAAATGATTGTCCTTCAAAAAACATTCCAGTGATAGGTCTACTGATTCAAATCAAATCAAATCAATTTTTATTTGTCACATACACATGGTTAGCAGATGTTAATGCGAGTGTAGCGAAATGCTTGTGCTTCTAGTTCCGACAATGCATTAATAACCAACAAGTAATCTAACCTAACAATTCCACAACTACTACCTTATACACACAAGTGCAAAGGGATAAAGAATATGTACATAAAGATATATGAATGAGTGATGGTACAGAACGGCATAGGCAAGATGCAGTAGATGGTATAGAGTACAGTATATACATATGAGATGAGTAATGTAGGGTATGTAAACATAAAGTGGCATAGTTTAAAGTGGCTAGTGATACATGTATTACATAAAGATGGCAAGATGCAGTAGATGATATAGAGTACAGTATATACATATACATATGAGATGAGTAATGTAGGGTATGTAAACATTATATTAAGTGGCATTGTTTAAAGTGGCTAGTGGTACATTTTTACATAATTTCCATCAATTCCCATTATTAAAGTGGCTGGAGCTGAGTCAGTATGTTGGCAGCGGCCGCTCAATGTTAGTGGTGGCTGTTTAACAGTCTGATGGCCTTGAGATAGAAGCTGTTTTTCAGTTTCTCGGTCCCTGCTTTGATGCACCTGTACTGACCTCGCCTTCTGGATGATAGCGGGGTGAACAGGCAGTGGCTTGGGTGGTTGTTGTCCTTGATGATCTTTATGGCCTTCCTGTGACATCGGGTGGTGTAGGTGTCCTGGAGGGCAGGTAGTTTGCCCCCGGTGATGCGTTGTGCAGACCTCACTACCCTCTGGAGAGCCTTACGGTTGTGGGCGGAGCAGTTGCCGTACCAGGCGGTGATACAGCCCGACAGGATGCTCTCGATTGTGCATCTGGAGAAGTTTGTGAGTGCTTTTGGTGACAAGCCAAATTTCTTCAGCCTCCTGAGGTTGAAGAGGCGCTGCTGCGCCTTCTTCACAACGCTGTCTGTGTGGGTGGACCAATTCAGTTTCTCCGTGATGTGTACACCGAGGAACTTAAAACTTTCCACCTTCTCCACTACTGACCCGTCGATGTGGATAGGGGGGTGCTCCCTCTGCTGTTTCCTGAAGTCCACAATCATCTCCTTTGTTTTGTTGACGTTGAGTGTGAGGTTATTTTCCTGACACCACACTGAGGGCCCTCACCTCCTCCCTGTAGGCCGTCTCGTCGTTGTTGGTAATCAAGCCTACCACTGTAGTGGCATCCGCAAACTTGATGATTGAGTTGGAGGCGTGCATGGCCACGCAATCGTGGGTGAACAGGGAGTACAGGAGAGGGCTCAGAACGCACCCTTGTGGGGCCCCAGTGTTGAGGATCAGCGGGGTGGAGATGTTGTTACCTACCCTCACCACCTGGGGGCGGCCCGTCAGGAAGTCCAGGACCCAGTTGCACAGGGCGGGGTCGAGACCCAGGGTCTCGAGCTTGATGACGAGTTTGGAGGGTACTATGGTGTTAAATGCTGAGCTGTAGTCGATGAACAGCATTCTCACATAGGTATTCCTCTTGTCCAGATTGGTTAGGGCAGTGTGCAGTGTGGTTGCGATTGCGTCGTTTGTGGACCTATTGGGTCGGTAAGCAAATTGGAGTGGGTCTAGGGTGTCCGGTAGGGTGGAGGTGATATGGTCCTTGACTAGTCTCTCAAAGCACTTCATGATGACGGAAGTGAGTGCTACGGGGCGGTAGTCGTTTAGCTCAGTTACCTTAGCTTTCTTGGGAACAGGAACAATGGTTGCCCTCTTGAAGCATGTGGGAACAGCAGACTGGGATAAGGATTGATTGAATATGTCCGTAAACACACCGTCTGCGCATGCTCTGAGGACGCGGCTGGGAATGCCGTCTGGGCCTGCAGCCTTGCGAGGGTTAACACGTTTAAATGTTTTACTCACCTCGGCTGCAGTGAAGGAGAGCCCGCAGGTTTTGGTAGCGGGCCGTGTCAGTGGCACTGTATTGTCCTCAAAGCGAGCAAAAAAGTTATTAAGCCTGTCTGGGAGCAAGACATCCTGGTCCGCGACGGGGCTGGTTTTCTTTTTGTAATCCGTGATTGACTGTAGACCCTGCCACATACCTCTTGTGTCTGAGCTATTGAATTGCGACTCTATTTTGTCTCTGTACTGGGACTTAGCTAGTTTGATTGCCTTGCGGAGAGAATAGCTACACTGTTTGTATTCGGTCATGTTTCCGGTCACCTTGCCCTGATTAAAAGCAGTGGTTCGCGCTTTCAGTTTCACGCGAATGCTGCCGTCAATCCACGGTTTCTGGTTTGGGAATGTTTTAATCGTTGCTGTGGGTACGACATCGTCAATGCACTTTCTAATGAACTCGCTCACCGAATCAGCATATTCGTCAATGTTGTTGTTGGACGCAATGCGGAACATATTCCAATCCGCGTGATCGAAGCAGTCTTGAAGCGTGGAATCAGATTGGTCGGACCAGCGTTGAACAGACCTGAGCGAGGGAGCTTGTTGTTTTAGTTTCTGTTTGTAGGCTGGAAGCAACAAAATGGAGTCGTGGTCAGCTTTTCCGAAAGGAGGGCGGGGGAGGGCCTTATATGCGTCGCGGAAGTTAGTATAACAATGATCCAAGGTTTTACCAGCCCTGGTAGCACAATCGATATGGTGATAAAATTTAGGGAGTTTTGTTTTCAGATTGGCCTTGTTAAAATCCCCAGCTACGATGAATGCAGCCTCAGGGTGTGTGGTTTCCAGTTTACAAAGAATCAGATAAAGTTCGTTCAGGGCCATCGATGTGTCTGCTTGGGGGGGGGTATATATACGGCTGTGATTATAATCGAAGAGAATTCCCTTGGTAGATAATGCGGTCGACATTTGATTGTGAGGAGTTCTAGATCAGGTGAACAGAATGACTTGAGTTCCTGTATGTTGTTATGATCACACCACGTCTCGTTAATCATAAGGCATACCCCCCCGCCCCTCTTCTTACCAGAAAGATGTATGTTTCTGTCGGCGCGATGCGTGAAGAAACCAGCTGGCTGCACCGACTCCGTTAGCGTCTCTTGAGTTAGCCATGTTTCCGTGAAGCAGAGAACGTTACAATCTCTGATGTCTCTCTGGAATGTTACCCTTGCTCGGATTTCATCAACCTTATTGTCAAGAGACTGGACATTGGCGAGTAGTATGCTAGGGAGTGGAGCGCGATGTGCCCGTCTCCGAAGCCTGACCAGGAGACCGCTACGTTTGCCCCTTTTACGGCGTCGCATAGGGTCGCCGGCTGGGATCAGATCCATTGTATTGGGTGGAAGGCAAAACACTGGATCCGTTTCGGGAAAGTCATATTCCTGGTTGGAATGATGGTGAGTTGACGTTGCTCTTATATTCAGTAGTTCCTCCCGACTGTATGTAATGAAACCTAAGATTACCTGGGGTACCAATGTAAGGAATAACACATAAAAAAACAAAATACTGCATATTTTCCAAGGAACGCGAAGCGAGGCGGCCATCTTGGTCGGCGCCGGAAGTTGAATTCAATGGTAAAGACAGTGAATATGCATGCACTCACTGGGGATATGGTCGATGCTCTCCGCTGGTGCCAAGATACTACTCTTCACTCAATTGGGAGTTGAGAATTGTTATAGAGTATTTTCTCTGTCTTCTCTTTTCAGCAATAGTTTAGAAATCAAATGGCTATGTTTTTCCTATGATCGGATTTTGAAATATTCCGATAGGCCTAGGCCTATATAACTACTTTACACTGACTATTGCAACTCAACAATCAGCTATTTGGTAGGCTATTTGCACTCTTAAAATAAGCTAATGATCCTCTGTGGCCAAATCATGCTCTCTGGTGTAGTACTTTGAATTATTTAATTTATTTATGTGTAGCCACAAGTAATTATTTAGCTAATTTTGGCTAATTTAATTCCATTTATTTTAGGGGAAGCTTATCTTCCCCAGCCTATTGGATGTGCCTATGTCGACATTGATGTGAAAGTAACAGGTGCATAAAACAGCTGGCTGCGAGGCTTACAAGGTTGAGTTCAAATGCAGATATCAAATTGAAAGTGATCAACGCACTGCCTAAATGGTTGACTGGGACAGCAAACTGTCTGGCACTGTTAAAGTTCCAGCTTCTCTCCGAGTGATGCTTTGCATGGTCCTAAAGCCAGCCCTTCAATACGATATACAGCTGTTGCATTTTAATCGGGTTTGGAATGATTTTAGTCTACCTTTGTGTAGCCTAATTTGTATTACATTTTTGGTCTTGAGCTAGGACATGGCCCTGCCATATCCAACTGAGCAAAGTGCACTTTTCAGCAAAGATGCTAGAGGCAAGCAGAACAGAGCGAAAGGCACGAGGTGCAGTAATGTAGTAGTTAATGATGATGAGAGCTGCATCAGTATTGTATTCAGTTAAGAGGACTGAGTGAGCATGAGTCTCCTCATCATTGCTACTAGACCACAGCATGGAATATCCACACAAGACAACAACATAATATTGTCCAGATACCAATGGGACATTTAACTAGAGGTACTTAAGTGTTTAAGGTCACACAAATTCCCAAGTGTCCACATCACTAAGGACCTGTCATGGTCCAAGCACACCAACACAGTCGTGATTTGGGCAGGACAATGCCTCTTCCCCTCAGGAGGCTGAAAAGATTGGGCCCTCAGATCCTCAAAAGGTTCTACAGCTGCACCATTGAAAGCATATTGAATGGCTGCATCACCACTTGGTATGGCAACAGCTTGGCATCCGGCCACAAGGTGCTACAGAGGGTAGTGTGTACAGCCCAGTACATCACTGGGGCCAAGCTCCCTGCCATCCAGAACCTCTATACCAGGCGGTGTCAGAGGAAGGTCCTAAAAATAGTAAAAGACTCCAGCCAGGTCATAGGCTGTTCACTCTGCTACCTCACAGCAAGCAGTACCAGAGCATCAAGTCTGGAACCAAAAGGCTCCTGAACAGCTTCTACCCCCAAGCCATAACTGCTGAACAGTTAATCAAATGGATACCCAGACTGGCACTCCAACACACACATACATACAAACAGACATACTTTTACACTCTTCACATACGCTGCTGCTATCTATCCTGATTTCCCAGTCACTTTTACACTTACCTACATGTACATATTACCTCAATTACCTCAACTCGTACCCCTGCACATTGACTCAGTACCAGTATTCCTTGTTATTGTTATTTTATTGTGTTAATATTTCCTTTTAGTTTTCTTATTTGCGTTTTTTTACTCTGCATTGTTAGGATGAAAAGAGATTTGTGAGATAATTAGGAAAAAAGATATATCCCGGAATGAAGTGTAACAGTTTTCCTTGGGTTGGGTTTATTTCAATCCTGCCCACATGCTCACAGCTGGCAGCATCCAAGTACTTATCAATTCGAAGTGCAACTGAATGCGACCGATCATAATTACCATGGTCAATTTGGTTTGACATTTGATATCCCTATGAGGCTAGTTAGGAACCATCAGTAAATTACACAATGTACATGGGAGAATATTAAACAATTTCAATAGCTCCAAATTTCAATAACTTATTAAAAACCTCAAACCAACTATAAATTGTAGAAATGAATGTACAAATATTGAAAGCATTTAATGAGACAACTAAAATGTGTATGCAACATGAAAATATTGTTCCATTTACATTCTGTAATTTATTGACGGTTGTCGTGGCAATTTCCTGTATTACCAAATGAGGAGAGTTACAAACCACACACCAGTCAGAGTTATACTTAAATTTCATCTTTAATAATATGTTATGAGCTTTACAATAGCCCTTTGACTCTCAGATCAATTCAGTGTCTACAATGAATTCTGAGAGTCCCTACAAAAGAATACCAAGATCTTTTATAGCCAAGATACACCCCTCTCAACTTACATGACAAACCACAGATCTTAGGACAACTTCACAAAGTGCCTTTTACTTGAGAAAGGAGTATCCCATAGCCAGATAGCATTAGCTATAAATTATCGTTCAGTTTGGTCTCTAAGACGAGGTTCTAATCTTGTTCCTGGTACTTCATAGTACAAAAACACCAACTTATCTAATGGCATATATCAATTGTCAACTCTAGATATGCCCATCTCAAGTTCACCCCACTCCTGGACAAGCTCACTGAGGGGAGTGAGCCTCTAGGTCATATACTATCTCAAGATAAGTGCAACATCAGAGGGGACATACAATGGTTCCAGACACTGCCATACTCCTCCCCCCAATGGGAAAAGGAGGGCGTGACTGGCGTACAGACATTGTGGAGCCAAGAGATAATTGGTACCCCCTTAATCACGCCATCCCTTCACATGGTTTAACAGATACATTCACATATGAAGACAATGTTCCATTCTGACCTCTCCCTTTCTGATATTCTGCATATTACCAGACATGTAAAACACAAGCCTGACCTCTCCCCTCTCTGGGCCCCAAGTGACTTTTCTCTAGCTGAGAAGGGGAAAGTGCAACTGCCAACATTATAGTCCAAAGGGAGACATTCTAATGACAAGTATCTCACATAAGTATATTGTGTAAATAAAACATGTTATTTATCTATGTTACCCAACTAATTCTGATTCATCCTCCACACGGTCCCTAACGAGCCACGGAGAAAGGCTATCCAAAGTCAAACCAACTTTGCCACTGTTGCACACCAGCCGGCTGAAGCTAATTGGCGAAGAAGTTGGCGAGCACTAGCTAGCATAAGCGACTCCAAGACAAGACCTGGTTCGACTGTTTCAAGTCATGTAGACGGGTGTGTGACTGTAACTGTGTACTGTTTTGGTAGAATGAATGTAAAAACGCTTGCCACATACGAACACACAGCTAACAGACACCCACTTTAAACTACACCCCCAAGACATCTCTTGTTTGGCTTTAGTCATGGCCGCTGCGTTTCTTAATGAGCAAGCAAAAAAAGTAGGCCAAATCAGTAAGTTTAGCACCACTTTAATCAATTTATATTCCATTAGCTGAGCAATGGACAGGTTGCAGTCAGACTTCCTTCCCTCTAGTGTTTGTCTTTTCCGCGCTTTGGCTTTATACTCAAACTCAGAGGGCAACATTTGGCACATAGGGGAAGGGGCAATCTGCAGGTTTGGAATTATAAATTAGTAATGTTTCAACTGCTTATCGCCACTTTATTTACATAGGGCCTATTGCAACCATCGACGGCCACCAGATAATTGCAAACTGATCTCTGGTCAAACCATAAATACGTGCTAAATTCACCTGCACAGCTGATTTGAATTGCAACCATTACTGGTCACCTTATTACCGCTCCCTAAAAGCTGATGTCGGTGTTACCTTAGTCCTGCTTGCTACCAGTCTTTCAAGATAAGTTCGCCTTCTGGTGGTTATTATCATCTGAACAATTTAGTCCTACTTTTTGATGGGCGATTCATATATTTCCCAATCATTCCGTACAACTTAAATAAAGTATTTCCTTATTTACCACCGCAAATCGACTGTGGAAATTTGCCTGACACATTATATGAATGGAAAACTAATGCTGGTGTAGCCTACTCTTATTATTTGATTTATTTTCCAATTCATGTAATCCATTAAATACAACTGTTGTAAATTAAAACATATATTTCTTATCAAGATCGGGGGGGAAATATCCCTGGACTGTACATATTTAAGATGTGTAACTAAATCAAGACAATTGGGATTGAGTTACAGTAAATAATCTATATTTATCAAATGAAAATGTATGGTAATATTATTTTGACATTTAAGGTGAAATGTTTGAATGAAATATAGGCCTACTACTTCTATATTCTCACAGGCTACTCTAATAAGTATTTTTTAAATTCATTAGCCTTACGGATTCCAATGCATAATCACTCAGGGCCGACATTATGGGCTGGCTCGCCTGGCCGTACTTCCTTACCCATCTAAATAAAATATTCAAATATTGCTAATTTGACCGAGACGCGTTTTATGAAATCTAGCGGTAATATGTAGCGCAGCGCTACATTCTGCCCGTTGCTTGCAATGCACTCATTATTTTTGAGTTCTGAACATAATTTCAACAGACTACAACCAACTGTACTCTGTTACAACCAGGTAAACATATTTTACTTGACAAGAACAAGATGTCTTGTGACAGATGTCATACTTTGGTTGCTATATGGTCAAATAACCAGATTATGGTAAATGTTTTTTCTGCTTGCTAAAATGACAAACAAAACCTCCTATAAAACCAGTATTTTCACCATGATCTCAGGAAAGACATCATTACAACCAGTTTTGCCCGCTGGGAAGAGGCGCTAGCTTTGAGTCACATGCTTAAATCAGCATGAATTCGTTGCAATCAAACTAATTTGTACTAATGTCACAGAAACACAACAGTTGGACGTTGCCTACTCATGTATGCTATGGATCACACTGGTGTTGTACCCCGTACACACTGGGTCATATTCATATCACCCCGTATGTTGGTGCTCCTGCCTACCCTCCATTGCTGACTAATACTTATTCAAGCCATTCTTCAGACTAATAAATATACAATATACCATTTCGATTGAGGCTGATGAACTGATGTATGCCTCCCAAGCTAGCTCTCTCTTTGCAATCGCCAGCAAAGAGTCACTGTAATGTCTCACTGTGATGTGTTGCAAAGTGCTGGTTTGTTTCTGAAACTGGAAAATAAATGACACGAGAAAGAAATCTCTGAGTAAATAGTATGTTTTTGTACCCATGTATTGTTAACTTTGGGATCTTGCAAATGCTAAATTCAATGGAGGCCATATTACTATTACTGCTGCTGAATCAAGTGATTCAAGTGATTATTTCAGCAAGGAGCTCTAATAGGGGACGGTTTTTCCCAGAGTGTGTGTATGCAGGAGTATGACTCTAGGTTGATCTGAAAATCATCTTAGAACTCCAGACACCTGGGGAATATAGCACCCCAGGAATCTTTCTTTGAGAGAAACAGAAATGTAAGTGTGTATGAAGCATGTACAGGGGTCAGGTAAATGTTGTCGGTGTAGCACATCTCTCTCACTATTCTAGAGGGGGACATGAACCCAAGAGAGTCACCCTGTAAGCCTAAGGAGTGACCCCCATTAACCCCCTATGAACAGCTCGGGATCTGTTATCACTCCTCAATGCCCTACATACGGGTGCATCCCCAATGGCATGCTATTGCCTTTATAGTGCAAAAATATGCATTATGTAGAGAACAGGGTGCTATTTGGAAAGCAACCTACCTATAAAGGCAAGGGACATACCACAGCAGCACAGCATTTGCCATGGGTGTCACACCCCTATCAGTTTCACCTGTCCTCGTTATTGTCTCCACCCCCTCCAGGTGTCGCTTGTTTTCCCAAGTGTATTTATCCCTGTGTTTCCTGTCTCGCTTTGCCAGTTTGTCTTGTACGTTAGTCAAGTCAACCAGCGTGTTTTTACCGTAATCCTTTTTCCTATTCTCTTTTAGATAGTCTTCCTGGTTTTGATCCCTGCCTGACTCTGCACTTTGTTCCCGCCTGCCTGATCATCCTGCCTGGCCTGCCCTTGATTCTGCCTGCCCTTCGGTACCTTTTGGACTCTGAACTGGTTTTGACCCTTTTGGCTGTCCACGACCATTCTCTTGCCTTCCCTATCGGATTAACAAATATTGTAAGACTCCAACCATCTGCATCTGGGTCTCGCCTTGTGTCATGATAATGGGATGTCAAATAATAGAACTTTGCTGTTGGAATCTGTTTCAAGTTACATAAAATTATCAGATTTAAAACAAGTAAAGTTATCACTTTCCTAACAGCATCATGCCTTTTTCATGCCTGGCAAATATTTTATATTGGTTGAAGCGACACATTACACCAAGGAAAATATATTTTTCTGGTTGCTAAAAAGTGGTGTAAAAAACATCTGCATACCACCTAACCATTCAACCAATTTTTTTAACTAGAAATAATTTCATGATTACTGCTCCAATGATCATAACGATACAATAATCATTACAAACAAAAAGACGCATGTACACACACACAAGCATGCAAGCACACATGCATACACATACGCAGGCACCCACGCAATGTGGTGTAATACTGTTTAAAGAAGTCAGTTTTTTCCCAGTCATTAGCCAGTGCCAGTAATTTGTATTTATTTTATTAAATACATATTAACTCCACATTTTTGCTTTTGATACATACATTTTGAATAGTATATGTGGTACTTTTATATACAGCATTTACATGAACAATATATATATATGGCCTGCTGGAGGTCATTTTGCAGGGATCTGGCAGTGCTCCTCCTTGCACAAAGGCGGAGGTAGCGGTCCTGCTGCTGGGTTGTTGCCCTCCTACGGCCTCCTCCACGTCTCCTGATGTACTGGCCTGTCTCCTGGTAGCGCCTCCATGCTCTGGACACTACGCTGACAGACACAGCAAACCTTCTTTCCACAGCTCGCATTAATGTGCCATCCTGGATGAGCTGCACTACCTGAGCCACTTGTGTGGGTTGTAGACTACGTCTCATGCTACCACTAGAGTGAAAGCACCGCCAGCATTCAAAAGTGACCAAAACATCAGCCAGGAAGCATAGGAACTGAGAAGTGGTCTGTGGTCACCACCTGCAGAATCACTCCTTTATTGGGGGTGTCTTGCTAATTGCCTATAATTTCCACCTTTTGTCTATTCCATTTGCACAACAGCATGTGAAATTTATTGTCAGTCAGTGTTGCTTCCTAAGTGGACAGTTTGATTTCACAGAAGTGTGATTGACTTGGAGTTACATTGTGTTGTTTAAGTGTTCCCTTTATTTTTTTGAGCAGTGTATATATATATATATATAGATAGTTGAAGTCAGAAGTTTACATACGCCTTAGCCAAATACATTTAAACTTAGATTTTCACAATTCCTGAGAGTTAATCCTAGTAAAAATTCCCTGTCTTAGGTCAGTTAGGATCATCACTTTATTTTAAGAATGTGAAATGTCAAAATAATAGTAAAGAGAAAGATTTATTTCAGCTTTTTTTCTTTCTTCGCATTCCCAGTGGGTCAGATGTTGACATACACTCAGTTAGTATTTGGTAGCATTGCCTTTAAATTGTTTAACTTAGGTTAAATGTTTCGGATAGCCTTCCACAAGCTTCCCAGAATTGGCCCATTCCTCCTGACAGAGCTGGTGTAACGGAGTCAGGTTTGTAGGCCGCCTTGCTCGCACACACCTTTTCAGTTTTGCCCACAAGTTTTCTATGGGGTTGAGGTCAGGTCTTTGTGATGGCCTCTCCAATACCTTGATTTTGTTGTCCTTAAGCCATTTTGCCACAACCTTGGAAGTATGCTTGGGGTCATTGTTCATTTGGAAGACCTATTTGTGACCAAGCTTTAACTTCCTGACTGATGTCTTGAGATGTTGCTTCAACATATCCACGTAATTTTCCTCCTCATGAAGCCATCTATTTTGTGAAGTGCACCAGTCCCTCCTGCAGCAAAGCACCCCCACAACATGATGCTGACACCCCGTGCTTCACGGTTGGGATGGTGTTCTTCGGCTTGCAAGCTCCCCCTTTTTCCTCCAAACATAACAATGGTCATTATGGCCAACCAGTTCTATTCTTGTTTCACCAGACCAGAGGACATTTTTCCAAAAAGTTTTGTCCCCATGTGCAGTTGAAAACCATAATCTGGCTTTATAATGGCGGTTTTGGAGCAGTGGCTTCTTCCTTGCTGAGCGGCCTTTCAGGTTATGTCGATATAGGACTTGTTTTACTGTGGATGTAGATACTTTTGTACCCGTTTTCACAAGGTCCATTGCTGTTGTTCTGGGATTGATTTGCATTTTTCGCACCAAGGTACGTTCATCTTTAGGAGACAGAACACATCTCCTTTCTGAGCAGTATGACGGCAGAGTGGTCCCATGGTGTATTTACTTGCGTACAATTGTTTGTACAGATGAACGTGGTACCTTCAGGCGTTTGGAAATTGCTCCCAAGGATGAACCAGACATTTCTGAGGTCTTGGCTGATTTCTTTTGATTTTCCCATGATGTCAAGCAGAGGCACTGAGTTTAAAGGTAGGCCTTGAAATACATCCACAGGTACACCTCCAATAGACTCAAATGATGTCAATTAGCCTATCAGAAGCTTCTAAATCCATGACATTTTCTGTAATTTTCCAAGCTTTTTAAAGGCACAGTCAACATAGTGTATGTTAACTTCTGACCCACTAGAATTGTGATACAGTGAATTAATCTGTCTGTTAACAACAATTGCTTGTGTCATGCAAAAAGTAGATGTCCTAACCGACTTGCCAAAACTATAGTTTGTTAACAAGAAATGTGTGGATTGGTTGAAAAACGAGTTTTAATGACTCCAACCTAATTGTATGTAAACTTCTGACTCTTCTTCAACTGTTCACATGTTTACTCTGGTATACATTATATGTAGTGTCTTCAATAAAACCATTACCATTAATGAGCTCCTACATCCCAATGCGTGTTCCATTACACAAGGCCAAACATATAGAATATAGTTTTCACTCTATTTAGCTCTCAGCATCACTAAAGGGTAGTCCCACCTCTAATGAAGGTACATCAAAACTGTCATTATGTGTGGAAGGAGAACTCCACCTGTCGCATATTGCCCAGAAAATGAAGGCGAGGACACATGAATAACTAACCACTGCCAATATAGACTTCAAACACCTCTCTGGAGAGGAGAGGGGAGTTCTCGCTCTCTTCAAAAAGTGTGAAGCTGAATGTGCTCCTCAGACCTAGCTCATTAGTGTGGCAATCAGGGGCTCTGAAGCACAGAAATGATGGGGAAGAGAAAGAGAGAGGAGGCTAATTGACTTATGCGGCAATGGTGGCTCGCTTGCCGTCCTCCTACAATATTCTCGGGGTTTGACAGAGGTGAGAGATGTGTGAACGCCTACGCGCACCTCGCACACTCCTTCAGTGTCCTCGGTAACGTGACAGCATGTCAAGGCAGTGTTCCCCGGTATACATTTGTATTTTTTATTTACCTTTTATTTAACTAGGCAAGTCAGTTAAGAACAAAATCTTATTTACAATGACAGCGCTGGGCATTGATTGATACACTCACAAAAGCTTGGATTTCTTTCACTGTAAAGTATATATTCAAAATCTGACACGATAGGTGGATTAACAACAAGATAAACTGTGTTTTGGTATATTTCACTTGTAATTGCATAGCGGTTGTTTAGGAAAGTGATCCCGTAAAAGGGATCCCTAGCGCAGTGAAGTTAATGAGAAGGGTGTGCTTGAAAGAATGCACATAACTCTGCAATGTTGGGTTGTATTGGAGAGAATCTCTTAAATCATTTTCCACACACAGTCTGTGCCTGTATTTAGTTTTCATCCTAGTGAAGGTCGAGAATCCACTCTCACATAGGTACGTGGTTGCAAAGGGCATCATTGTCTTGACAGCGCAATTTGCCAAGGCAAGAAACTCTCAGCGCAGACCTATCCAGAAATCTGGCAGTGGCTTCTAATTAAATTAAGTAAGCATTACACTGTTGTATTCGGCGCATGTGACAAATAAACTTTGATTTGAAATTCAATTTTCACAGAACCGCTTGTTTCAATTTCGATGAGGCTTTCTTGTTCAGATGTTGGTAAGTGGACTGGAGGCAGGGCATGAAGGGGTTATCCTCTTAAGGATCTGCCCCTTTTTTAAAAATGTTCGCCTGAAATGACATACTCAAATCTAACTGCCTGTAGCTCAGGCCTTGAAGCAAGGATATGCATATTCTTGGTACCATTTGAAAGGAAACACTTTGACGTCTGGAAATTTGAAAGGAATGTAGGAGAATATAACACAATAGATCTGGTAAAAGATAATACAAAGAAAAAACAACCGTTCTTTTCAAAGAAAATTGTACCATCATCTTTGAAATGCAAGAGAAAGGCCAAAATGTATTAATCCAGCCCAGGTGCAATACACATTTTGGCCACTAGAAGGCAGCAGTGTATGTGCAAAGTTTTAGACTGATCCAATGAACCATTGCATTTCTGTTCAAAACGTTGTATCAAAACTGCTCCAATATGCCTAATTTGTTTATTTATAATGTTTTATGTTCAAAATTGTGCACTCGCCTCAAACAATAGCATGGTATTCTTTCACTGTAATGGCTACTGTAAATTGGACAGTGCAGTTAGATTAACAAGAATTTAAGCTTTAAGCCAATATCAGGTATGTCTATATCCTGGGAAATGTTCTTGTTACTTACAACCTTTTGCTAATCGCATTAGCCAATGTTAGCTCAAACGTCCCGTGGAAGGGACACCGATGCCGAAGAAGTTTTAAAAATATCCGCTCATGTTGCCCTAGTTTCCAGTGGTTTGCAGAAGAGGATGTCTTGCTTAATTGACCCCCCATAAATGTAATGGACATATGCCAGTCCCGCCACGTCTGTTGACTCATCCAGCTGTAACACATAGAATTCACTGGATTGTAAGCGAAGCAGTAAGTGTTTCAAAAGATCTCCTGACAAGTCACTGATATGTCGTGAAACAGTGATGTTTGATGAAGACATTGTCTGTATAGTTTTAAAAAAACTTTTCCCCCCAGCATTGTCCCAGCCATATCCACATCAGCAGGAAGAATTAAGTCCTCCACAATAGTATGGGGCTGGCCTGTCCTTGCCACTCGGTAGCTCACCATATAAGACGCTTCTAGCCCCTTCTTATTAATAGTATCTGTTGCTTTTATACATGTCTTACTACTTGAAAGTCGTCTTTATTCTCGCTCTAAAAACTCCTGTGGCTTATTTTTCAAATTGTCATGTTTTGTTTCTAAATGTCTGCGCAAGATTGAAGGTTTCCCGCGAGAGAGTAGCGGTTAATGTGATTGGATGTTAATTATTTGACTAGTCAACCTGTATTTGACAATGTGTTGTTATTTCGCTGAACACTAGATGATTTAATTACATTTTTGGCAGTGAAACGAGGCTACTCAGACGAGAAAAAACTCACCCAAAGGTATAGCCCGCTGGAAAATTTAAATGTAACTGTTTGAAAATGTGAAGAAAAAAACATGTTTTTTATAAAAAATAAATACATTTAAATCGCATTTTATTTGGCACACCCCCGATGGCATTGCTTGGAATACCTGACATAGGGTAACAGATGGAGGGTCTGTCATATCAGACGGTGAACAAGCTTCATTCACACATACATGTAACACTCTGTCCTCGTTGCTACTAATTTCTTTATATATTTTTTATTTAACCTTTATTTAACTAGGCAAGTCAGATAAGAACAAATTCTTATTTACAATGACGGCTTACACCGGCCAAACCCGGACGACGCTTGGCCAATTGTGTGCCGCCCTATGGGGCATTTACAACATGTTTGAGAAGTCAAAGCCCTTTGGATGAGTTATCTGTACCGTTGCTACTGCTATCTTATGATTTCTCCTCTCAGATCTCGCCCGACTGCTCCTCCCCCATCTTCTCCGAGCAGAACAGGCAGGCCAATTGCCCTAGCAACACCAGACTCCACACAATGTCTCTCATTCACAATTGCTTGTAAATGTCAAAACTCACCAAAAATTACATTCGGTAGCTCCTACCTATATATGTATAACTTTATGAGCTGGACTGCCTGACTTTGCAACAACTGAAAAAATCTGTTTGCGCTCATTAGCATATTTAGCTTGCAGCCTCCATGGAAATTCGCTATTACTTTTGATAATTTTCTTCCGGTAATAGACACCCAATGGGCTTAAAACATTTTAATGGCTCCCCCTTGTGTACTAAGCCGGTAATACCGTAAATCCCGGGATGAGAGAAGGACGGTAATGACTATATGAAAATCTGGCTATCGCCCAACCCTATTATGAACCAAGTCAAATACCATAATCACAAGTAATGTTTATATTTGTTGATATGAAAAGCTTTGTTTTTTATTATTGGAAGCCATATGTGTAAATGAAATAACTGTTATATAAAGGAAATATACATATCAATAATGTAGCCTCAGGCAGCCCTGGTATGCCACTAAAGCAAAAACAAGTCCTGTAGCCATTGTGAGATTGCGTGAAATAAATTACATCATTTGCAGAGATTCTACATTGAAAAAGAGCTGTGTGAGGGAGCACCGCTCCTCAGGAACACAGTTCTCACATCAGCTGTTAGGTGCACATCAGCCACTCTCTGTGAGCACAGGCTCTGGTAAGTGTTCACAAGCTCAGCAGTTACACTGCATAAAATATAATTTTCTGCTAATGATAACAAAGTGGGGCCTTTAGAGTGGTGCTGCACTGGGTTGCTGAGACTGAGTTTTCTCTTAGAGCGCAAGGTGCACTGGTCTGATCTCAGCTACCATGAATGAATGTACCTGTAGCTTTTGATTTTGTTGTATTTAGAGTTGAAGTCAGAAGTTTACATACACCTTAGCCAAATACATTTAAATTCAGTTTTTCACAATACCTGACATTTAAATCGGTTGGGATGGTGTCTTCGGCTTGCAAGCCTTCCCCTTTTTCCTTCAAACATAACGATGGTCATTATGGCCAAACAATTCTATATTTGTTTCATCAGACCAGAGGATATTTCTCCAAAATGTACGATCTTTGACCCCATGTGCAGTTGCAAACGTAGTCTGGCTTCTTTAATGGGGGTTTTGGAGCAGTGGCTTCTTCCTTCCTGAGAGGCCTTTCAGGTTACATTGATATAGGACTCGTTTTACTGTGGATATAGATAATGTTGTACCTGTTTCCTCCAGCATCTGCACAAGGTCCTTTGCTGTTGTTCTGGGAATGATTTGCACTTTTCACACCAAAGTACGTTCATCTCTAGGAGACAGAACGCGTCTCCTTCCTGAGCGGTATGAAGGCTGCGTGTTCCCATGGTGTTTATACTTGCGTACTATTGTTTGTACAGATGAACGTGGTACCTTCAGGCGTTTGGAAATTGCTCCCAAGGATGAACCAGACTTATGGAGGTCTACAATGTTTTTTCTGAGGTCTTGGCTGATTTCTTTTGATTTTCCCATGATGTCAAGCAAAGATGCAATGAGTTTGAAGGTAGGCCTTGAAATACATCCACAGGTACACCTCCAATTGACTCAAATGATGTCAATTAGCCTATCAGAAGCTTCTAAAGCCATGACATCATTTTCTGGAATTTTCCAAGCTGTTTAAAAGCACAGTCAACTTAGTGTATGTAAACTTCTGTCCCACTGGAATTGTGATACAGAATAATCTGTCTGTAAACAATTATTGGAAATAATGACTTGTGTCACATGCACAAAGTAAATGTCCTAACCGACTTGCCAAAACTACAGATGGTTAACAAGAAATTTGTAGAGTGGTTTAAAAATGAGTTTTAATGACTCCAACCTAAGTGTATGTAAACTTCCGACTTCAACTGTATATACAGCTGGATCCGGATGGACTTGGGACCTGACCCGAATTGCAGTCATGTCACTACTCAAATAATGTAGCATGAAACATAAGGTAAATACAAGGTAGGATCTGCAAATCAGACTGTTAAATAAATAGCCTGGATAGAATATAATTCACAGCTAGAGCAACAAGTGAAGTTATTGCTGTGCATATCTAAATAGATAATCTAGGGAAGTGTAAGTGAGATGACTCTTAGCGAGGGTAGCATAGTGAGAGTAGCATAGCTCTAATTACAGGAGATCTCACTAAGTCTTACCGAGTGCCTCAGAATCAGAGTCCTTATCCACCGCATTGAGGTGGCTTCTTAGTAGTCACATTGATTCCACATGTTTAGAATGAAACCACTGGCATATGGTAAATGTGGGATCCTTACTGTTATATGGACAAGGTGCCTGCAAGTGTGTTGACTTTAGTGAGAAATCAACTGTCAACTGGATAGAGTGAGACTGCTGAGGGAGGATTGTGTACTCTTTTGCTTTCCAGTTGACTGGAGACAATCTGTTGCTGTTTGATGGCGACGACGCCCAACACACACACACCAGCTGCGTTAGTCTATTAAACCCTGGGAACAGGGTTCCTACTAAGCGGTGATTTCTCATAGCCTCACAGTGAGTGCATCAATATCTCATCTGATATGATTCCACTTCTTTAGAGCGGAGGCTCCTCCGCCGGGAAAGCCCCCGGAGTGCCTTAGCGAGGTGTAAATACGGACTAGAGAGAGACAGAAATGGAACAAGGGAATGTGTGCATTTTCATTAGCGCTTTGAAAGCTTTGCAGGGATTTTCCTCCCGGGAATCCAGAAATTTACTGTAATTAAATTACACTGCAGGGCTGCCTCCGTATCATTGTTTCCTGCATATTTTTCACCAAAATCATCAGACAATAGACATTGCAGTTCTAATGCATTATTCTGATCTTTTAATTCTAGAGCCCTGTTCAGAGTATGGATAATATATAATCATGTATAATGTCATTTGTGATAATGAAGTGGTCCGTGGTTTGGACACAGTGCGGCTTCCTTTGAAGCTTTAAGTTCAAAGGACTGGTCGTGTGTGTGTGTGTGTGTGTGTGTGTGTGTGTGTGTGTGTGTGTGTGTGTGTGTGTGTATCATCTCTTTTACAGAGCTGATATTCTGTAATATCACACAGTCCCAGATCTGTAACGCTTTATCACTGTTGTAATTACTAATAGCCGGCTTCCTCAGCACACAATCAAACAGGATTATATATAGCACATATCTTCATAAATGCATCCATATGGTTCAAAATGCAACATTAGTTAAATGTAGAATTTTGTCTTGTTCAGAAGTTTATGAGATGGTGCAGGTCTTACCAAGTTCTTGCTGCCATTCTTATTGAGGGGACCCCGGAAAACTCCCTTGATGTTCCTGAAGTGTCCATTGCTGAGGTGTGTGGAGCTGATGACAATGTAGTAACAAGCCATCGGAGACCAGTGGCTTCCATGTGCAAAAAGCACACTGTCTGGTCAAGCGAGAGAAAAAAAGTCAAGTAAAGTGTGCGGATGTAAACAACTTCACTAATCACAGAACACATAGGATGGACTCAGTAAGGCGTGAGAGTCAGGGCTGTCCAGACGCGGATGGAGAGGGTGGGAGGGCTTTTTCAGATTCTCTCCTCACAGGGGAGACTCTCCAAACTCTGCAGCCCATCAAAACAGAAGGCTCAGACACTCTGGGCTTCTGTGTTCCTCTCGCACACTATATCTTTATTTCTCTGTTCTCTCGCACGTTTCTCTACGGCAGCGTGCTCTCGTTTCCTCATTCATCTCTTGCTGAGGTGCTCATGCTCCGGCTCGGTCTGCGAGCATCTGCTGGGGAGAGGATGTTTCCACAAACCGTGGCGACAGGCATGCATTTATACAGCGTTTGGTGTTGCTCAGCTGAGCCAATGGCTGAGAGCCCTCTACTCTGATGGCCAGGGCTGGGAGGAGAAGGGGCTGTCACACACTCTAGCTACCTCTCCTACATTCCTAGCTCAGCCTGCGCTTCCCGGCCAATCAGCGGCTATCTCTCAAATCAATTCAAGGCGCTTGATTGGCATGGGAAACAAATGTTAACATTGCCAAAGCAAAACAAAGTAGATAATATAGAAAGTGAAATAAACAAAAATGAACAGTAAACATTACACTCACAGAAGTTCCAAAAGAATAAATACATTTCAAATGTCATTATGTATATATATACACAGTGTTGTAAGGGTGTGAAAATGGTTACAGGTTTTAAAGTACAAAAGGGATATTAAATAAACATAAATATGGGTTGTATTTACAATGGTGTTTGTTCTTCACTGGTTGCCCTTTTTTTGTGGCAACAGGTCACAAACCTTTCTGCTGTGATGGCACACTGTGGTATTTCACCCAATGGATATGGGAGTTTATCAAATTGGGTTTGTTTTCAAATTCTTTGTGGATCTGTGTAATCTGAGGGAAATATATGTCTCTAATATGGTCATACGTTTGGCAGGAGGTTAGGAAGTGCAGCTCAATTTCAACCTCGTTTTGTGGGCAGTAGCTTGTCTTCTCTTGAGAGCCAGGTCTGCCTATGGCGGCCTTTCTCAATAGCAAGGCTATGCTCACTGAGTCTGTACATAGTCAAAGCTTTCCTTAAGTTTGGGTCAGCCACTGTGGTCAGGTATTCTGCCGCTGTGTACTCTCTGTTTAGGGCCAAATAGCATTCTAGTTTGCTCTGTTTTTTTGTTAATTCTTTCCAATTTGTCAAGTAATTATAATTTTGTTTTCTCATGATTTGGTTGGGTCTAATTGTGTTGCTGTCCTGGGGGTCTGTTTGTGTTTGTGAACAGAGCCCCAGGACCAGTTTGCTTAGGGGGCTCTTCTCCAGGTTCATCTCTCTGTAGGTGATGGCTTTGTTATAGAAGGTTTGGGATTCGCTTCCTTTTAGGTGGTTGTAGAATTTAGCGGCTCTTTTCTGGATTTTGATCATTTGCGGGTATCGGCCTAATTCTGCTCTGCATGGATTATTTGGTGTTTTACGTTGTACAGTAGTGACCAAAAGTTTTGAGAATGACACAAATATTAATTCTCACAATGTCTGCTGCCTCAGTTTGTATGATGGCAATTTGCATATACTCCAGAATGTTATGAAGAGTGATCAGATGAGTTTTAATTAATTGCAAAATCCCTCTTTGCCATTCAAATGAACTGAATCCCCAAAACCATTTCCACTGCATTTCAGCCCTGCCACAAAGGACCAGCTGACATCATGTCAGTGATTCTCTCGTTAACACAGGTGTGAGTGTTGATGAGGTCAAGGCTGGAGATCACTCTGTCATGCTGATTGAGTTCGAATAACAGACTGGAAGCTTCAAAAGGAGGGTGGTGCTTGGAATCATTTTTCTTCCTCTGTCAAACATGGTTACCTGCAAGGAAACACGTGCCGTCATCATTGCTTTGCACAAAAAGGGCTTCACAGGCAAGGATATTGCTGCCTGTAAGATTGCACCTAAATCAACCATTTATCGGATCATCAAGAACTTTTATGTTCCTTTTGATGGCATAGAAGGCCCTTCTTGCCTTGTCTCTCAGATTGTTCACAGCTTTGTGAAAGTTACCTTTTGTGCTGATGTTTAGGCCAAGGTACAGTATGTGTTACGGATACAGGTATCCTGTGTGTGTATCCTGTGTGTGTTTATTTTCTCCTCTCACAGGTGGCAATCATCATTCCCCAATCAGTCACCAATCAGTCGCTAATCAGAAGACACCTGCTCCTTTTCTCTTACCCTATCACATTCCCTTTCCCTTGGTTTAAAAACCCTGTCAGTTGTTTTCTCTAGAGCTCAATCTCTCTGTCATGCAATCTCTCTGTAGATCTCTCGTTTGGTTTAGCAACTACATGTCACTTTGTCCGTTATGCTGTGAGTATGGTGTTTGACTGTTTGTTTGATGGTGGGAAAAGGGGGTACCAAGACAAGTCGCCCATAGACATACACTACCCGTAGGAATACTTTGTCTAAGAACACTAGTTAGAACTGGGCCGACCACCCACTGTATTTTGGTTAGTTAGTTACCCAGTACTTCAATACTGGGTAACTAACCAAAATACAGTCTAGTTTAGGGGGTGTTTTTGGATATTTGTTTCTTTCCTTGGGTCCAGCTCAGCCCCCCCACCCCCCCCCCCCCCCCCCTTTACCGTGTGTTTACCAAATAAACCATGAGTGTTTGACGGTAATTTAGTTGTGTGGTTTTTCGTTCTCACTGTTATGTTTTCACTATTATACTTTGCATGAGTTATGTTATGGGTCTCGTTACCATCCCCCCCCTAGACTGCTGGGCCAAAGGGATTCGTAACAGTATGTATCGTTTTGTGTGTGCTCTAGGGCAATGGTGTCTAGATGGAATTTTTACTTGTAGTCCTGGCGACTGGACCTTTTTTGGAAACCATCATTTTGGTCTTACTAAGATTATCCAAGATGGCGTAGCAGTCAGGCGTCTTTGTCTTCGTCTTGTCGTGTCCCGTGTATATATCTTTTTTTCTTCGCATATATTTTTCCTGCAACGCGCCTCACCCAATGTGGTATGGATCTGCTTTTTTCTTTACTTTAGAACCGGAACCCCCAACAGAAGCTAACTAGCTAGTAGTCAGCTAGCCTTTAGCCTGGACAACTCCTGCCAGTCTGCACAGCGCGATTCATCCCAGAGCTTATCGTACTTCTTCTCCATGTTTCCGGATTCCTACCGCAAGCTATGAACCTCTTCACCTGGATCATCACAGCTAGCTAGCTGCTATCTGATTGGCTTCTCCTGGTTAACGTCTCTGTCCCGAAGCAAGCCCTCAATTAGCATGGAGTTAGCAAATGCTAGGCCCATCTCCCAGCTAGCTGAAGAGGTCCATCAGCCACTCCTTGGGCTACAATACCTATTTTGGCAATTTGCCTGGACCCCTTTTATTGCCGTTACGGAGCCCCACCAATCCATCACGACTGGACTACCGACGTAAAACCGCCCGAGCAGGTTTTTCAACAGGCTCCTCCATCGCGACGTCCCCTGAATGCCCATCTACTAGCCTGCTAGCCGTCTAGAGCATACCAGACTGTTAGACAAAGAGGTCTATCAGTCAATTTCTTGGGCTACTATACCTATTTTGCCAATTGGCCTGGACCCTTTTACTACACGGACCCCTGATGATCCATCACGACTGGTCTGCTGTTCGTAACCGCATGAGGGGGCTACAACAGACTTCTTCCGTCGCGACATCACTCTAAGGCCCTCCTGGTTTAATTGATGTTTCTAGAGACAATAGCTCTCTCATCGTCACTCAATGCCTAGGTTTACCTCCACTGTATTCACATCCTACCGTACCTTTGTCTGTACATTATGCATGGAATCTATTCTACCGTACCCAGAAACCTGCTCCTTTTATTCTCTGTTCTGAACGTACTAGACGACCAGTTCTTATAGCCTTAAGCCGTACCCTTATCCTACTCCTCTTCTGCTCCTCTGGTGATGTAGAGGTTAACCCAGGCCCTGTAGCCCCCAGTATTACATCTATTCCCCAGGCACTCTCATTTGTTGACTTCTGTAACCATAAAAGCCTTGGTTTCATGCATGTTAACATTAGAAGTCTCCTCCCTAAGTTTGATTCACTGCTTTAGCACACTCTGCCAACGTGGATGTCCCAGCCGTGTCTGATTCCTGGTTTAGGAAGGCCACCAAAACCCCTGAAATTTCCATCCCTAACTATAACATTTTACGACAAGACAGAACTGCCAAAGGGGGCGGAGTTGCAATTTACTGCAGAGTGTAGCCTGCAGAGTCATGTCTTACTATCCAGGTCTGTGCCAAAACAATTTGAGCTTCTACTTTTAAAAATCCACCATTCCAGAAACAAGTCTCTCACCGTTGCTACTTGCTATAGACCACCTTCTGCCCCCAGCGTTGCCCTGGACACCATATGTGAATTGATTGCCACCCATCTATCTTCAGAGCTCGTGCTGTTAAGCATGTCCCAGTTTAGGTCACCTAACACCCCAGCCTTCCTACAATCTAAGCTTAATGCCTCAATTTCACACAAATGATCAATGAACCTACCAGGTACAACCCCAAATCTGTAAACACATGCACCCTCATAGATATCATCCTAACCAACCTGCCCTCCAAATACCTCTGCTGTCTTCAACCAGGATCTCATCAATCACTGCCTTTTGCCGTTATGGGTCTGAGGTCAAACGACCACCCCTCATCACTGTCAAACGCTCCCTAAAACACTTCAGCGAGCAGGCCTATATAATTGACCTGGCACAGGTATCCTGGAAGGATATTGACCTTATTCCGTCAGAAGATGCCTGGTTCATTAAAAATGCTTTCCTCTCCATCTTAAATAAGCATGCCCCATTCAAAAAATGTAGAACCAGGAACAGATATAGCCCGTGGTTCACTCCAGACCTGACTGCCCTTGACCAGCACAAAAAAAATCCTGTGGCGTACTGCATTAGCATCGGATAACCCCCGCGATAGTCAACTTTTCAGGGAAGTTAGGAACCACAGGCAGTTAGGAAAGCAAAGGCTAGTTTTTCAAACAGAAATTTGCATCCTCCAGCACAAACTCCAAAAAGTTCTGAGACACTGTAAAGTCCATGGAGAATAAGAGCACCTCCTCCCAGCTGCCCACTGCACTGAGGCTAGGAAACACTGTCACCACTGATAATTCCAAGATAATTGAGAATTACAATAAGCATTTTTCCACAGCTGGCCATGCTTTCCACCTGGCCAACCCTACCCTGGTCAACAGCTCTGCACCCCCCACAGCAACTTGCCCAAGCCTCCCCCATTTCTCCTTCACCAAAATCCAGGTAGCTGATGTTCTGAAAGAGCTGCAAAATCTTTGACCCCTACAAATCAGCAGGGCTAGACAATCTGGACCCTCACTAAAATGATCAGCCCAAATTGTTGCAACCCCTATTACTAGCCTGTTCAACCTCTCTTTTGTATTGTCTGAGATCCCCAAAGATTGGAAAGCTGCCGCGGTCATCCCTCTCTTCAAAGGGGGAGACTCTCTAGATCAAAACTGCTACAGACCTATATCTATCTTACCCTGCCTTTCTAAGGTCTTCGAATGTCAAGTTAACAAACAGATCACTGACCATTTCGAATCCCACCGTACTTTCTCAGCTATGCAATCTGGTTTCTGAGCTGGTCATGGGTGCACCTCAGCCACGCTCAAAATCCTAAAGATATCATAACCTCCATCGATAAGAGACAATACTGTGCCACTGTATTCATAACCTGGCCAAGGCTTTCGACTCTGTCAATCATTGGCAGACTCAACAGCCTTGGTTTATCAAATGACTGCCTCGCCTGGTTTACAAACTACTTAGACAGAGTTCAGTGTGTTAAATCGGAGGGCTTGTTGTCCAGACCTCTGGCAGTGTCTATGGGGGTGCCACAGAGTTCAATACTCGGGTCGACTCTTTTCTCTGTATACATCAATGATGTCGCTCTTGCTGCTGGTGATTCTCTGATCCACCTCTATGCAGACGACACCATTCTGTATACTTCTGGCCCTTTGGAAACTGTGTTAACTAACCTCCAGACATGCTTCAATGCCAAACAACTTTCCCTCCGTGGCCTCCAACTGCTCTTAAATGGAAGTAAAACTAAACTCTTCAACTGATCTCTACCAGCACCTGCCTGCCCGTCCAGCATCACTACTCTGGACATTTCTGACTTGAATTTGTGGACAACTACAAATACCTAGCTGTCTGGTTAGACTGTAAACTCTCCTTCCAGACTCACATTAAACATCTCCAATCCAAAATTAAATCTAGAATCAGCTTCCTATTTCGCAACAAAGCATCCTTCACTCATGCTGCCAAACATACCTTCGTAAAACTGACTATCCTACTGATCCTTGACTTCGGTGATGTCATTTACAAAATAGCCTCCAACACTCTACTCAGTAAATTGGATGTAGTCTATCACAGTGCCATCCGTTTTGTCACCAAAGCCCCATATACTACCCACCACTGTGACCTGTATGCTCTTGTTGGCTGGCCCTCGCTTCATATTCGTCGCCAAACCCACGGGCTCCAGGTCATCTATAAGTCTTTGTTAGGTAAAGCCCCGCCTTCTCAGCTCACTGGTCACCATAGCAGCACCCACCCGTAGCACGCACCCTAGCAGGTATATTTCACTGGTCACCCCCAAAGCCAATTCCTACTTTGGCCGCCTCTCCTTCCAGTTCTCTGCTGCCAATGACTGGAACGGATTGCAAAAATCACTGAAGCTGTAGACTCATATCTCCCTCATTAACTTTAAGCACCAGCTGTCAGAGCAGCTCACAGATCATTGCACCTGTACATAGCCCATCTTGTAAATAGCCCATCCAACTACCTCATCCCCATACTGTTTTTTTTGGCTCCTTTGCACCCCTGTATCTCTACTTGCACATTCATCTTCTGCACATCTATCACACCAGTGTTTAATTACTAAATTGTAATTATTTTGCTACTATGGCCCTTTTATTTCCGTACCTCCCTTGTCTTACATTATTTGCACACACTGTATATATACTTTTTTTCTATTGTGTTATTGACTATGTTTATTTATTCCATGTGTAACTCTGTGTTGTTGTTTGTGTCACACTACTTTGCTTTATCTTTGCCAGGTTGCAGTTGTAAATGAGAACTTGTTCTCAACTAGCCTACCTGGTCAAATAAAAAATACATTTAAAAAATGTACTGTCAGGGCCCAGGTCTAGCAGAATCTGTGTAGAAGATTTAGATGCTGCTATAGGACCTCCTTGGTTGGTGACAGAAGCACCAGATGATCAGCAAACAGTAGGCATTTGACTTCAGATTCTAGTAGGGTGAGGTCGGGACTGCAGACTGTTCTAGTGCTCTCGCCAATTCGTTGATATATGTTTAAGAGGGTGGGGTTTAAGCTGCATCCCTGTCTCACCCCATGGCCCTGTGGGAAGAAATGTGTTTTTTGCCAATTTTAACCACACACTTGTTTGTGTACATGGATATTATGTTGTATGTTTTTCCCCCAACACCACCCTCAATTTGTATAGCAGACCCTCATGCCAATTTGAGTCAAAGGCTTTTTTTAAATCAACAAAGCATGAGTAGACTTTGCCTTTGTTTTGGTTTGTTTGTTTGTCAATTAAGGTGTGCAGGGTGAATGTGGTCTTTCGTTTGATAATTTGGTAAAAAGCCAATTTGACATATGCTCAGGACATTGTTTTCACTGAGACAATGTACGAGTCTGCTGTTAATGATAATGCAGAGGATTTTCCCAAGGTTGCAGTTGACGAATATCTCACGGTAGTTATTGGTGTCACATTTGTCTCTACTTTTTGGATTGGGGTGATCAGTCCTTGGTTCCAAAGATTGGGGAAGATGCCAGAGCTAAGGATGATGTTAAGGAGTTTAAGTATAGCCAATTGGAGTTTATTTTATGTCATTGAGGATACCATCAACACCACAGGCCTTTTTGGGTTGGAGGGTTTTTATTTTGTCCTGTAGTTCATTCAAGGTAATTGGATAATCCAGGGGGTTCTGGTAGTCTTTAATAGTTAATAGTGATCATGTATATGTTTTTGCTCTTTGTTCTTTGCTGTTTGTTCTCCATTTTGGATAGATAATTCTTTGTGATGTTTGTTTAGTGTTTCCCAATTTCCCAGAGGTGGTTAGAGTCTATGGATTCTTCAATTACATTGAGCTGATTTCTGACGTGCTGTTCCTTCTTTTTCCATAGTGTATTTCTGTATTGTTATAGTGAATGCGTAGACTCAGGTTTTCTGGGTCTCTAAGTTTTTGGTTGGACAGGTTTCTCAATTTCTTTCTTAGGTTTTTGCATTCTTCCAAACCATTTGTCATTGTTGTTCATTTTCTTCGCAATAAACATATCAGAAAACCTATGAGGTTATGACATAGGTAATTCAAGAACAGCTAAAAGAACACACTGTCCAACAACTAAGACCTTAAATGAAAAAGTTCCACTAATTATAGTATATTCTAAGTGATATAAAAAGCACTGTCATGTTAGACAACAACAAAATGGACTTATTGATAGTGATATAACCTTCCTTCTAATAGAGCAGACTGATGAGCACAGCAGGCCCCGGCTGGAGCATTTAAATGTAAAAGATGACAATTGGCAATCAAAGCACTCAGCAATGGGAACAAAAGCATCATCTGTGTTAAAACCTGTTGATGATAGGGGGCGCTATTTACACTTTGGGGGGAAATCGTTCCCAATTTAAACGGCCTCATACTCAATTCTTGCTCGTACAATATGCATATTATTATTACTATTGGATAGAAAACACTCTAGTTTCTAAAACCGTTTGAATTATTTCTCTGAGTGAAACAGAACACATTCTGCAGCACATTTCCTGTCAGGGAGTGAGATTTCAGAAATCGAGGTCCCTGTTCTGGGGTCAGTTTATAAGTCCCAATGTAAGCTATGGGGCTACATGCACTGCATACGCCTTCCTCTAGATGTCAGTAAGCGGGGAGAATTTGAATGGAGTGGATTGCGCAATCTGGGACCTTATATAGGACCGTGGAACGGAAGGACCGTCCTTTTCAACAGTGCGCCTGACGCATGAAGACATCACAATGGCGTCCTGCAAACGCTTTCGTTTTAGTAGTTCTATATCTCCGGTCATGTTTTTATTCGTTATAGGTGTTAAAGACATCATAAGGTAGTTAATTTAAACCGACTTATAGCAGTATATAGCAGTTTATTGCGATTTTCCTGGATTACTTTGTCATGCGCGTTCACGAGGTGGACACCTCTCGAGTTGGTGGCTAACATTAGCGGCTATTTCGACAGGACAAGAGGACATCTTTCAACCCAAAGACGATTGTTCTGGAGAAAGGACACCTTGCCCAAGATTCTGATGGAAGCTCAGCTAATAGTAAGCAGTCTTTATGCTGTTAATTCGTACTTATGTTGACAATTGTCAGATAATAATTCCGCCATGAATTATGGTACGGTCTCGCTTTAGCGCACGCTGTATGCTTGAAGTAACGTTAATTTTAAAAATGTAACCCAGCGATTGCATTAAGAACTAATTTGTCTTTCAATTGCTGTCCAACCTGTATTTTTTAGTCAAGTTTTGGAATAGTTACTTATTAGAATAGGTGCCTCTTCAAAGATTTCTCCTGACATTTTCTGGGCAGCTTTGCTACTTTTCTCATTGTATAACCACGATTTGTGGCGCTAAATATGCACATTTTCGAACAAACTCTATATGCATTGTGTAATATGATGTTATAGGACTGTCATCTGAAGAATTCTGAGAAGGTTAGTGAAAAAATTAATATCTTTTGGTGGTTTATACGTCATCGCTATGTTTGGCTTGAATCAATGCTATTGTGATGTTTGCTATTGTGCTAAGCTAATATAACGCTATATTGTGTTTTCGCTGTAAAACACTTAGAACATTTGAAATATTGTCTGGATTCACAAGATCTGTGTCTTTCATTTGCTGTACGCTGTGTATTTTTAAGAAATGTTTTATGATGAGTATTTAGTTATTCCACGTTGGTCTCTATAATTGCTCTGGCTGCTTCGGTGCTATTTTTGACGGTAGCTGTGATGGTAGCTGCAATGTAAAACTGATTTATACCTCAAATATGCACATTTTTCGAACAAAACATAGATTTATTGTGTAACATGTTATAAGACTGTCATCTGATGAAGTTGTTTCTTGGTTAGTTTGGTTGGTTCTTGGTTAGTTAGGTTGGCTTTGTGCATGCTACCTGTGCTGTGAAAAATGTCTGTCCTTCTTTGTATTTGGTGGTGAGCTAACATAAATATACGTGCTGTTTTCGCTGTAAAACATTTAAAAAATCGGACATGTTGACTGGATTCACAAGATGTGTATCTTTCATTTGCTGTATTGGACTTGTTAATGTGTGAAAGTTAAATATTTCTAAAAAATATATTTTGAATTTTATCGCTCTGCTTTTTCAGTGGAATGTGGGAGGAGTTCCGCTAGCGGAACGCCTGGGCGAGACAGGTTAAGAGTCTCATTTTAGACAGTAGAGAGGGAGATAAAAAGTAAGGGCATTGACAGAATAAGCTCGACCAGACTCTGGCAGATAACACTGAATTTGAAATTACATTGGTATGGAGAGAGTCGCAACATATAAACCGGATTTAATTAAAGTGGAAATCTGGGATTGATATATACATTTTTGGACTTATTGCTTAAATAATATATAGCTATCATAAGGCCCGAGAAGGTCTTCGTATATGGCCAATAAACCACGGCTAAGGGCTGTTCTTAAGCACAACACAACGCAAGGTGCCTCATTGCTATTATAAACTGGTTATCAAAGTAATTAGAAAAGTAAAACGTTGTTTTTGTTGTCATACCTGTGGTATACGTTCTGATATAACACATATTTCAGCATTCAGGGCTTGAACCACCCGGTTTATAATGAAGAATATAACGTATTAATGTGTCATGAGCTGAGTTCCACTGTCTTACCCCTACAGACCCCTAACTATAACCTTGCTTTACTCCATTGCTTGTAAAAAATGTAATAAAAAACGTTATAGCTTCAAAACATTGTTAAAACGACAATTTCTTCTCACCCTGATCTGTTTCACCTGTCTTGTGATTGTCTCCAACCCCTACCAGGTGTCTCCCATTACCTCATGTGTATTTTTACCTGCAATTTCTGTTTGTCTGTTACCAGTTTGTCTTATCAAGTACAACCAGCATGTTCCCGTGTTTCCTGTGCTCTAGTTTTGGCTTTTTCTAGTCTTTCCAGTTTTGACCTTTGTCTGTCCTGACCCTGCCTGCCGTCTTGTACCTGCCTGACTCTGATTTGGATTATGACTCTTTGCCTGCCTTGACCTACCGATTGCCTGCTCCTTGTACTGTAAAAAAAACTAACTCGTACTATCCGCCTCCTGTGTGCATATGGGTCTTAGTCTGAGCCGTGATACATTTTGAACTACCATGGATGGTCATTCCTTGCATACATTTCTCCAGCACCATCCCTCAACTGTTTACTCCAAGAAGTGGCTGGGTGGCGGCTTTGTTGTTTTTTAAATAAGTACTTTAAAGGGGCAATCTACTATTCAAAGGGTGAATATGAAAAGGTGTCATGGAGAAGGAAATCCTTTACCAGGCCCCATAGTATTGTTTTTCAATCTATTTATATCCCTAAAAATAATCTATATTCATTTTATACCAACGGGTTGAAAAGTGCTTTTGAACGTTCTTGACGTTCTGAATGAATGGTCACTCGAAAACCAGTTGATCAACTGCAGCATATTACTATAGCAGATGCCATAGAAATAACTGGGAAAAGGATGAATATTTTTGTTGAAATGATAGCCAGTTGCCTAATACCATGATTTAGATGGACCTGCCTATTCATTCATATAGGTATCTGATTCTAGAAATAAAAATACAGCTACTGTAGCATTCAGAACTTTAAAAAAAAATAGATTTTTATTTTTATTGAATATCCGAAACATACAATATACTTGCAGTGAACAACTACATCATACCAGTCATCCAACAGACTCCCATTCAGAGCAACACACAGAAGCATCCAGGGTCAATGCCATGCTCAAGGGCACGTTGACTGATCTCCCTTCAGGCCAAAAAACGTGAACTCGAACCCTCCAAGATCCCCCCCAAAGTTCACCAATAGCTGTCCCTCAACCATTCGAGACCCCTCCCACAGCCAAGAAGAAAAATGAAAAATACAATTAATTCCATTCCCCACCCTCAAGAACCCTCCAATGCACCAACACACCAAGAGAATGAACTGAAGAGAAAAAAGAAAGACACAAGAAAACAGCAAACAACAATGTAAAATTCAACAACAAAAAAACCCATTTAAAACAGGGACATCAAGGACAACTAAAATCATAATAGCAATGCCAATTGTATATGTTTGTGTGCATGTCTGGCACTATTACATGTATGTGTGTGTTCTTGTATTCGTTTATTTGAATGAGAGTGTGTGTATATGTACAGTGGGGAGAACAAGTATTTGAAACACTGCCGATTTTGCAGGTTTTCCTACTTACAAAGCATGTAGAGGTCTGTAATTTTTATCATAGGTTCACTTCAACTGTGAGAGACGGAATCTAAAACAAATCCAGAAAATCACATTGTATGATTTTTAAGTAATTAACTTGCATTTTATTGCAAGGCATAAGTATTTGATACATCAGAAAAGCAGAACTTAATATTTGGTACAGAAACCTTTGTTTGCAATTACAGAGATCATACGTTTCCTGTAGTTCTTGACCAGGTTGAAGTTGAAGTGTACCTATGATAAAAAAATTACAGACCTCTACATGCTTTGTAAGTAGGAAAACCTGCAAAATCGGCAGTGTATCAAATACTTGTTCTCCCCACTGTATGTGTACAAACACCTGCACGGCATCAGCCTCAGGCAAACCGGCATTAGTTGTAAAAACACTGCGCCTCAGTGTCATTCAAACGTACTGACTGTACACTCTCAGTCAGTAGCCATATGGGTAGGCTACGCTACTCCCCTGGATAGGCCTCGAGTTGGACAGTGAACGGGTTATTTGTTGACTGAACATCCCCTGATCAATCCATCCCTGCATCTCATATTATATTACAAAATTATGTTATTATTATGATATTACAGCTGTTATGATCGGCACATTTCAGTGATGAATACCTTGCAAATCACCTCGTCATCTATTTATCACTCTATCGTAGGACATGGACATCTGTAAATTATCCAAAATGTTTTGATGTAATTGGCTACTTGGCTATTGTTTTAGAAAAAAAAATTACAAAATGATTTCATAGAATGATCTAAAATGCTAAACATGTGTGCAAGGTTTGCAGTTCCAGTGCACTCAGTCGCATCAATTCCTATGCCACCAGTTTAGCGAGTTGTCCCCCCCAGTGATTTCACAGAACAGTTTTTCAAAATGTCTCTACAAATGCACATAAAGTATTGTAATTTTATTTTTTATTGGTTGTGAATAGGCGACTTTGTTTCAAAAAGTCCTTTAACAAAAAGATAATATGCCTACTAGTATATTCCCTGCTATTATCTGTGTGAAAGCAAAGATGAGAAACACCTTGACTCAAACTACTCCCTGCAAATAGGCTATATATCTTGAACTCCCACAGAAATATGTAGGGCCTCCACTGTGGGTTTCACTGTGTATCTTACAGACTCCATCATGCAGGGTCACACATTTCATAAAGAATATTCCTTACCTCTAAATCCCCTTTCAAGGATGTCTCAGAGGCGTGGTGTACAGTGGGAGGAAAGGGAAAAGTGCCATATGGATGCCCTCCAGTTCAGCTTGCCATCTCAATCAGCTCCCTAAATCAAATCTGCTACATCAGTCACCCTCAAATAGCATGGGGGATATTATATATTATCCTCAGACAGTACAAGTCATTCCCGATCCATGTTGACATGAATCTCTTGATTTAGAGGTAGCAGGCAAGCGGGTAAAACAAAAGTTCTGGTTGATGTGTTGTTATTGTTGTTATTGTTGATGCAAAATTGTCAGATAACCAGATAGATTACACCCAGTTAAAGATATATTTCTGGACACAATTATGTCTAAACACAAAACCAGGTAAGTAAGTAAGCCTTGGACAAGTTAGCTTTGTCAGTGCCAGACCAGTCAGGTCTGTAGCGTGAGGCAGCTTGATGTACAAGTACACTGCCTGGACAGGATGCTAGTCTATCACAGAGCCTTTCCCCTTAATCCATCTCTTTAATGCTGTGTGCCAAGCAGAGACATCAAGTCCCATTCTTGGAGTCTTCGTTATTACTCAACCCAGGATCGAAACCCCAACCCTCCAATCTCAGGTTGGACACCAAACCAAAAAGCCTCTGAAAAAACTGTGACAAACCCCAATTGGCCCCATGTTGGGGAATAAGAAATTTGAACATCTGGTTTTGAGATAAAATATGGTCACGAATTTTTGTCAGATCTTTCATCTTATGGTTGCACTCTAAACATATGCAAATTCCCATTGGTACAGTACACAGCCATTTTAAAAGTGCAGGGCTTGTGCAATGTGCCATAGATTCTTATGACATTGTCAGCAGTAAGACTTGAAAGCCAACGGTCCAATATTTTAGAACACTGCTGTGCCTAGGCGTACACGTTTGGACAATGATAAACCTTTAATCCCATCTGCTTGCTGGTCACTGGTGTTTCTGACAGACCACTTCACCTCAGATCTGATCATTGGATCCTTTCAGTCATTATTCCCCTGTCTACATGGCACGAGGAAAGGGCAAAGTAAAGAAAAAATACAGCCTCCTGCAGGCTTACAATGTATGATTCTAAACACATGATTCCAACAGGTACACTCTTAGAAAAAAGTGTTCCGAAAGGGTTCAACGGCTGTCCCCATAGGATAACCTTTTTTTGTTCCAGGTAAAACTCTTTTGGGTTCAATCTAGAACCTTCTGTAGAAAGGGTTCTACATGCAACCAAAAAAAGTTATTCAAAGGGATCTCCTGTGGGGACAGCCGAAGAACCCTTTAAGGATCTAGATGGCTTTTTTAAGTTCCATATCAGCATCCCTAAGACAGTTCCTGTGCCCATTTTAGCCCACTTTCATCCAAAACTTTCTCATTCTCATCTGCAGATACAAACCATATTAGCATATATATTGTGCTGCCCCTCTGTGCCTCTGAGCAGAGCCAACATGGGTGTTTGTTCAAATGATATTTTTCTCTTCTGATTCTCCCAGCACAGCTCTCTACATTAGAGTCCCTGCTTTGGCGTTAAGAACTGTCATATTCAGTCAGTTTCACATACCGATATACATATTAGTAATAATAACTTGGTTGTTATTGTTGAACACGTGGGTGGTAATCAAAAATTGCAAAACTCTACAGCCAACTTAATTTGACAACTTTAGAAGGACAGCAGAGTGGTTGGTTTATGTTTTAAATGTAATATTTAGTCATATTTGATTTGTTCATATTTTTTTTTTTAAACACTGCTTAGAAAACCTAAACTGGCTTAGTACTGCTTCTTACCATATCATAATCCAAAATACAGTAGTTTCAAGGACATAATGAAGTTTTCTATTGCTACTGTTTTTTGCTATTGTTGTCAACCTCCCAAATGAGAACCAAATGTAATTCAAGAAGTTGTGTACACAACAACAGCCGGACTGTCACGTTTCTGACCTGATTTCCTTTAGCGAAAGCACCACAATAGATTATGTTAGGTCACCGCCAAATCACAGAAAAACACAGCCATTTTTCCAGCCAAAGAGTGGAGTCACAAAAAGCAGAAATATAGATAAAATTAATCACTAACCTTTGATGATCTTCATCAGATGACACTCATAGGACTTCATGTTACACAATACATATATGTTTTGTTCGATAAAGTTCATATTTATATCCAAAAACCTCAGTTTACATTGGCGCCATGTTCAGAAATGTCTCCAAAACATCCGGAGAAATTGCAGAGCCACATCAAATAACAGAAATACTCATCATAAACTTTGATGAAAGATACATTTTTTACATAGAATTAAAGATAAACGTGTTCTTAATGCAGCCGCTGTGGCAGATTTCAAAAAGTCTTATGGCAAAAGCACAATATTCAATAATCTGATTACAGCGTTCAGCCACAAAAGCAAGCCATACAGTTACCTGCAAAATTGTGGAGTCAACAAAAGTCAGAAATAGCATTATAAATCTTCACTTACCTTTGCTGATCTTCGTCAGAATGCACTCCCAGGACTCCCACTTCCACAAGAAATATTTGTTTTGTTCGATTACGTCCATATTTATGTCCAAATACCTCCGTTTTGTTTGCGCGTTTAGTTCACTTTTCCAAAGGCACAATGCGCGAGCGCAAAATCCAGACAAAAAGTCAAAAGAGGGGCCTCCCGGGTGGCGCAGTGGTCTAGGGCACTGCATCGCAGTGCTAACTGCGCCACCAGAGTCTCTGGGTTCGCGCCCAGGCTCTGTCGCAGCCGGCCGCGACCGGGAGGTCCGTGGGGCGACGCACAATTGGCATAGCGTCGCCCGGGGTAGGGAGGGTTTGGCCGGTAGGGATATCCTTGTCTCATCGCGCTCCAGCGACTCCTGTGGCGGGCCGGGCGCAGTGCGCGCCAACCAAGGGGGCCAGGTACACGGTGTTTCCTCCGACACATTGGTGCGGCTGGCTTCCGGGTTGGAGGCGCGCTGTGTTAAGAAGCAGTACGGCTGGTTGGGTTGTGCTTCGGAGGACGCATGGCTTTCGACCTTCGTCTCTCCCGAGCCCGTACGGGAGTTGTAGCGATGAGACAAGGTAGTAATTACTAGCGATTGGATACCACGAAAATTGGGGAGAAAATGGGATAAAAAATAAACAAAAAAAACAAATAAAAAAAAAGAGTTCCATTACAGTTTGTAAAAACATGTCAAACGATGTTTACAATCAATCCTGAGGGTCTTCTTAGCTGTGAGATGGGGGGCTTTCTCTATCAATTTCCTCTATAATTTGGGTTAAATCTGTATACCTAGACTTTGTTTTAGCTTTTCCTGATTTATTCGCCAAAATTTAAATATATAAACTTGTTGAAAATGCTATTGAATATGTACTGCTATGTGTAACACTCGTGGCTCCGTCAAGTAGGATTTGCAATGGCGAATGAACCTCTTTTACGCCAGAGTTTACGACAAAGGCTGGTCTTCAAACGTATAACCATTACATATTGCTGTTTACCTCAGCTCATTGGCTATCTTCCAAGCTAGATTTCAAGATGATCAGTGGTCATTGGGCCAAAATACAGTCAATCAACGATAGACCGGTCCTACCATTGGTGCGGAATGAGGTCATTGATTGGTGTCTTCAAATCGGTTTGTTTCGGTCAATACGTCCCGGGAAAAGAGCTATCATGTATGGTTGTGTTAGTAACAACCAGAAGATTGCAATGAAGCCAACCATGACTGGATAAACATTTGTTTAGTGTGTGTAATTACCACGAACGCTTCGTCCAAAGTTGAATGAGACGGAAATCACGACGCAACCTGTTTACAAATGTTTCGTGTTAGGCTATAGAAATTCATTTTATCAAACAAAATGAACATTCACTGTGTAGTTAGGACACTTGGCATTGCCACCAGAGGAAGATCTTCAATGGTAAGCGATTTATTCTATTGTTATTTCTGACTTTCGTGACGCTAATGCTTGGTTGGAAAATGCTAGTAATACTTGTGTGTGTGTGTGGGGCGCCGTCCTCAGAAAATCGCATGTTTGCTTTTGCAGTGAACCTTTTTGAAATCTGACACAGCGGCTGGATTAATAAGACATTCATCTTTTAAATGATGTAAGATACATGTATTTACAAGAATGTTTAACACAACGAATGGTGTATTTAAAATGTTAGCTCTCTGCAGTTTCACCGGATGTTGGCCTGGTGGGATGTTAGCGTCTCACCCACCCTAGAGAAGTTAAAGAAAAAAATCTTCTTCTAGTTTGAGGTGAGTAATCGCTGTTCTGATGTCCAGAAGTTATTTTCGGTCTTAAGAGATGGTAACCTCAACATTATGTACTAAATAAGTAAAAAAATAAGTTAAAAAAAATGCTAAATGTTTATAAAATAGCACAGTTGGTTAGGAGCACGTAAAACGGCAGCCATCCCCTCCGGTGCCATTCTGTCCAAGGTGCTGTCAAGTTCCTTTTACAGAGGAGTGGCTTCTGTCTGGCCACTCTACCATAAAATTCTGATTGGTGAAGTGCTGCTGAGATGGTTGTCCTTCTGGAAGGTTCTCCCATCTCCACAGAGGAACTCTGGAGCTCTGTCAGAGTGACCATCTGGTTCTTCGTCACATCCGTGACCAAGGCCCTTCTCCCCAGTTGCTCAGTTTGGCCGGGCGGCCAGCTCTAGGAAGAGTCTTGGTGGTTCCAAACTTCATCATTTAAGAATGATGGAGGACAGTGTTCTTGGGGACCTTCAATCCTGCAGAAATGTTTTGGTACCCTTCCCCAGATTGTGCCTCGACACAATCCTGTCTCGGAGCTCTATGGACAATTCTGTTCAACCTTATATAGACAGGTGTGTGCCTTTCCAAATCATGTGCAATCAATTGAATTTACCACAGGGGGACTCCAATCAAGTGTAGAAACATCTCAACATGATCCATGGAAACAGGATGCACCTGAGCTCAATTTTGAGTCTCATAGCAAAGGGTTGGAATACTTAGGTAAATAAGGTATTTCAGTAAAAAAAATTATACATTTTTAACAACCTGTTTTCGCTTTGTCACCTAATCATTGGTTTCCTTCGTGGTTTCTTTGCAGCAATTCAACCACGAAGGCTTGATTCACACAGTCTCCTCTGAACAGTTAATGTTGAGATGTGTCTGTTACTTGAACTCTGTGAAGCATTTATTTGGTCTGCAATTTCTGAGGCTGGTAACTCTAATGAATTTATCCTCTGCAGCAGAGGTACCTCTGGGTCCTCCATCCCTGTGGCGGTCCTCATGGGAGCCAGTTTCATCATAGCGGTTGATGGTTTTTGCAACTACACTTGAAGAAACTTTCAAAGTTCTTGAAATTTTCCAGATTGGCTAACCTTCATGTCTTTAAAGTAATGATGAACTGTTGTTTCTCTTTGCTTATTTGAGCTGTTCTTGAAATAATATGGAATTTGTCTTTTACCAAATAAGGCTTTATCCTCTCTAGGAACGGATTTAAAACAGATTTAAAAAAAAAATTTAAAAAAAAAAAAGCACACCAGAAAATAATCTGAGTACGGCGCTCAGAGACCAACACAACCCAAACAGATATCCGCCATGGAGTCAACAGAAGTCAGAAATAGCATTATAAATATTCACCTTTGATGATCTTCATTAGAGTGTCTAGTTTGAGAAACAGACGCCTCACAAGTCCTCAACTGGCAGCTTCATTAAATAGTACCCGCAAAACACCAGTCTCAACGTCAACAGTGAAGATCAACAGTGAAGAGGCGACTCCAGGATGCTGGCCTTCTAGGCAGAGTTCCTCTGTCCAGTGTCTGGGTTCTTTTGCCCATCTTAATCTTTTCTTTTCATTGGCCAGTCTGAGATATGGCTTATTCTTTGCAACTCTGCCTAGAAGGCCAGCATCCCGGAGTTGCCTCTTCACTGTTTACTTTGAGACTTGTGTTTTGCGGTGTTAGTAAAACGTTTACTGTTGACAGGAGAACAAGAGGAGACAATAGGACGAGGTGGATAATTGTATAATGAGGCAGATTTATTCAAGTGTAAAGATATTAGGCAAAGCGTGCGGCACGGCTCTTTCTGTCTGATTTGTATGAAATCGTCCGGAAAAGAGATAGTTTCAAGAATCGTACAGTATTATATAGACAACAAGCAAAGTAGGTAGATCTGCGAGTCTGGCCTTCCGATTGGTCGATCTGGGTCTTGGGTAGTCCTGAACAGGCCTGGTGTCCACGTTCCATTGGTTCCTGAGATAGTTCTTTGTCTTGTGCTCCAACCGTGTGTTCTGTGGTTATTATGGGGGAGGGGAATTATGTGTGTCTGTAGTTGGTGTCTTAATAAGTCCAGCATATGTCCAAGAGAAATGAGGAGTATGTGTATTTTTGTATAAAATATGGCTTATGTTGAAATGTAGTTATTACTAGTTTCCAGTCTCTATTACAATTTCTTACAGCGGGTACTATTTAATGAAGCTGCCAGTTGAGGACTTGTGAGGCGTCTGTTTCTCAAACTAGACACTCTAATGTACTTGTCCTCTTGATCAGTTGTGCACAGCGGCCTCCCACTCCTCTTTATATTCTGGTTAGTGCCAGGTTGTGCTGTGTAGGGAGTAGTACATAGCGTTGTACGAGATCTTCAGTTTCTTGGCAATTTCACGCATGGAATAGCCTTCATTTCTCAGAACAAGAATAGACTGACAAGTATCAGAATTAAGTTCTTTGTTTCTGTTCATTTTGAGCCCACAAATGCCGATGCTCCAGATACTCAACTAGTCTAAAGAAGGCCAGTTTTATTGCTTTTTAATCAGAACCACAGTTTTCAGCTGTGCTAACATAATTGCAAAAGGGTTTCTAATGTTCAATTAGCCTTGGATTAGCTAACATAACGTGCCATTGGAACACAGGAGTGATGGTTGCTGATACTGGGCCTCTGTGCGCCTATGTAGATATTCCATAAAAAAATCCAGCTACAATAGTTTCCAGCTACAATAGTAATTTACAACATTGACAATGTCTACACTATATTTCTGATCAATTTTATGTTATTTTAATGGACAAAAAATGTGCTTTTCTTTCAAAAACAAGGATAATTCTAAGTGACCCCAAACTTTTGAACGGTAGTGTATATATGCCTAATTTTCCACATACCAATCATAACATGACTTCAAGCTTACATAGAAGCAATATCTGCTTTATTTACACAATCTTTGCATGTCAGAAGAAAGTCATTATTCAGATTTGATTAAATAACATTGAAGCTTCTCTGAAATCAAAAACCTTGGTTCTCTGTGACAATTGTCTACCCATATTATTCCACTTTCTTCCCAATTGTTTGTCTATTTCAATCCACATTTTTCCTGAAACACAATAGAATTCACATTTGTCAATGTGGTAAAGAAACAATTGTTTCCCTCAGACAGCAAATTACATCCACAATATGCTCAGAGAATCAATAGCCTGGACCCACAAAATAGTGTAGGTTTAACACAGAGAAAAAGTGAAAAGGACGCTCGACGGAAATGGGTAAAAAATTATAATTGAGTGTTGTTGTAGGCTACTAGAGTAACTTCAGTATGATTATTTGACTAGTCGGTGGGTAAAACGACTTTTCATTTGGCATTGATTGGATTAGCTGATATCGTGTGTTCATCAATCATAATGCATGGCCGTAACTATCCTTTGTACAAAAAAATCCTCTGTGATACTACTTTAGTTGTAATGACATTAAATCAATTAACTCTTTCCAAATTGGACCATTCAGTATTCTGCCAGCTTGCTAATTGTGCAGTAGAAATGCTGAATAAGGAGGAATAGATATTGAAGGGATAATGTACTCTGGGATTTCTGGTTATGTTGAACTGTTGGGCATTAGTGCAGACTCCTGACAGGTGTAGCAATTGAATGGGGTGGGGGGAGGAATAGAAAAAAAAGCGAGTGAGTGAGAAGGAGAGATTAATATTATTTGATTGCCATGCAAAGGTCTCTTTAAAACCATTGTCTGTTGTTGTGAGAGACCTTCTTTTATGTAAAAGTAGTATAAAATCATAATTAATGTACACCATTTAGCAGTTAGCTACTAAACAACCTACTCTTCATCAGAACATCCAAACCCCACAGGACTAGCTCTCACCTCACTTTCTGAGTTGAAGAAACTTCTTCAAACAAGCCTGAATAAAAAGGGGTGCTGGGGGATTCTAGTCCGCTGAACACGCTCATCACTATTGAAATCGATTGGCCCTTTCTCAGGTCCATGCAGATTGGCATCCCATCCCCCTCAAGTTGTAACTAGCCATGATTGAGATTCTGAGTGCACCCAGACTGGCTAGCCTACTGTATTCCCATCTCTCTCTCTCTCTAAAGAAAGGGCAGAGAAAAAACACAAGATCTTGGTGGTGAACTGCATAAATCATGCAGCCCTGTCGTAAGCGATAGCTCTGGATAAGAATCACAGAAACAGAGCGGGTAAACAGCAGTGCTAGAGAATGAAGGAAACATGAATGGTGCATGTTTTTTTTCTCCGTACACTAAAAAGATTTGTACAGCTGGCTGAATTTTCTCCCAATAACATTACGTAACATGTAGTTGGAGTACACAAATAGCATGTCTATGCTTTTTTGAACTACTACAAGTGTTTGAAAAGTATACATTGCTCTTATGCATACAGCCAAATTGGGCCCAAGGATTGCAGAGTTTGGTTCCTCTTGACAGAGATTTGTTAAAAATACTGCACTCTGTATTCATAAAGGAGAGCAGAGCATTCCTCACGTATGCAGAGATATTGCTGACTCGTAATTTATCAGCACTAGCGCTTGCCACCGAACAGAAATGAGGTGTGGTCATATGATAAAGCTAACGCTTGCTGACATGGTCTCCTCCCTCCTCCACAGTATAGGGCCATTTGCACCACACATATCAGCAGGCAGACAGTAATGGGAATTTTAATGTTTGTGCTTTTCTTATAACTAATTTCAGTGTTCTATTCATGTGCTGTTCTATAAACCAATGTGTTCATGCAAGTGGCTGACTACAAATCACACCTATCAGTAGCTGTAATTTGCAGTCCAACAGTCCAGGTCACAACAGGAAATCACACAGATTTTGCTCTCATTTTACCTCCTCTGCCCTGTTGTGCAGGGTGCTTCCCCCTTTTATCCCAAAACAATTACTGGCTTAACGAGTTACAATCTTGCCTCGTTGGGGCAGGAAGTCCATATAAAGCTTGGGGGTGGAGCCAACGGACTGCCAGATATCTCCCCTAAATCACCACTTAAACAAATCCAAATATACACTGCTCAAAAGAATAAAGGGAACACTTAAACAACACAATGTAACTCCAAGTCAATCACACTTCTGTGAAATCAAACTGTCCACTTAGGAAGCAACACTGATTGACAATAAATTTCACATGCTGTTGTGCAAATGAAATAGACAACAGGTGGAAATTATAGGCAATTAGCAAGACACCCCCAATAAAGGAGTGGTTCTGCAGGTGGTGACCACAGACCACTTCTCAGTTCCTATGCTTCCTGGCTGATGTTTTGGTCACTTTTGAATGCTGGCGGTGCTCTCACTCTAGTGGTAGCATGAGACGGAGTCTACAACCCACACAAGTGGCTCAGGTAGTGCAGATCATCCAGGATGGCACATCAATGCGAGCTGTGGCAAGAAGGTTTGCTGTGTCTGTCAGCGTAGTGTCCAGAGCATGGAGGCGCTACCAGGAGACAGGCCAGTACATCAGGAGACGTGGAGGAGGCCGTAGGAGGGCAACAACCCAGCAGCAGGACCGCTACCTCCGCCTTTGTGCAAGGAGGATCAGGAGGAGCACTGCCAGAGCCCTGCAAAATGACCTCCAGCAGGCCACAAATGTGCATATGTCTGCTCAAATGGTCAGAAACAGACTCCATGAGGGTGGTATGAGGGCCCAACGTCCACAGTTGGGGGTTGTGCTTACAGCCCAACACCGTGCAGGACGTTTGGCATTTGCCAGAGAACGCCAAGATTGGCAAATTCGCCACTGGCGCCCTGTGCTCTTCACAGATGAAAGTAGGTTCACACTGAGCACGTGACAGAGTTTGGAGACGGCGTGGAGAACGTTCTGCTGCCTGCAACATCCTCCAGCATGACTGGTTTGGCGTTGGGTCAGTCATGGTGTGGGGTGGCATTTCTTTGTGGGGCCGCTCAGCCCTCCATGTGCTCGCCAGAGGTAGCCTGACTGCCATTAGGTACCGAGATGAGATCCTCAGACCCCTTGTGAGACCATATGCTGGTGCGGTTGGCCCTGGGTTCCTCCTAATGCAAGACAATGCTAGACCTCATGTGGCTGGAGTGTGTCAGTAGTTCCTGCAAGAGGAAGGCATTGATGCTATGGACTGGCCCGCCCGTTCCCCAGACCTGAATCCAATTGAGCACATCTGGGACATCATGTCTCGCTCCATCCACCAAAGCCACGTTGCACCACAGACTGTCCAGCAGTTGGCGGATGCTTTAGTCAAGGTCTGGGAGGAGATCCCTCAGGAGACCATCCGCCACCTCATCAGGAGCATGCCCAGGCGTTGTAGGGAGGTCATATAGGCACGTGGAGGCCACACACTACTGAGCCTCATTTTTACTTTTTTTAAGGACATTACATCAAAGTTGGATCAGCCTGTAGTGTGGTTTTCCACTTCAATTTTGAGTGTGACTCCAAATCCAGACCTCCATGGGTTGATAAATTTGATTTCCATTGATTTTTGTGTGATTTTGTTGTCAGCACATTCAACTATGTAAAGAAAAAAGTATTTAATAAGAATATTTCATTCATTCAGACCTAGGATGTGTTATTTTAGTGTTACCTTTATTTTTATGAGCAGTGTATTTTACATTTGAGATTCTTCAACGTAGCCACGCCTTTGCCTTGGTAACAGCTTTGCACACTCTTGGCATTTTCTCAACCAGCTTCATTAGGTAGTCACCTGGAATGCATTTCAATTAACAGGTGTGCCTTAAAAGTGAATTTGTGGAATTTCTTCCCTTCTTAATGCGTTTGAGTCAATCAGTTGTGTTGTAACAAAGTATGGGGGGGGGGGGGGTAATACACCACATAGCCCTATTTGGTAAAAGACCAATTCCATACTATTTCAAGAACAGCTCAAATAAGCAAAGATAAACAACAGTCCATCATTACTTTAAGACATGAAGTTTAGCCAATCTGGAAAATTTAAAAACATTTGAAGAAATTTCTTCAAGTGCAGTCGCAAAAACCATCAACCGCTATGATGAAACTGGCTCTCATGAGGACCTCCACAGGAATGGAAGACCCAGAGTTACCTCAGCTGCAGAGGATAAGTTCATTAGAGTTACCAGCCTCAGAAATTGTAGCCTAAGTAAATGCTTCAGAGTTCTAGAAACAGACACATCTCAACATCAACTGCATGAATCAGGCCTTCATGGTCGAATTTCTGCAAAGAAACCACTAATAAAGGACATCAATAAGACTAAAACACTTGCTTGGCCAAGAAACACGAGCAAAGGACATTAGACCGGTGGAAATGTGTCCTTTGGTCTGGAGTCCAAACTGGAGATTTTTGGTTCCAACCGCCGTATCTTTGTGAGACGCGGTGTGGGTGAACAGATAATCTCCACATGTGTATATCTCACCGTAAGCATGGAAGAGGAGTTTTTCGCTGTAAAACATTTAAAAAATCGGAAATGATGGCTGGATTCACAAGATGTTTATCTTTCATTTGCTGTATTGGACTTGTGATTTCATGAAAATTATATTATATGATATCCCTGTCCCGTTAGGCTAGGCTATGCTAGTCAGCTTTTTTGATGAGGATGCTCCCAGATCCGGGATGGGTATTAACTTCTTTGGGCTGCAAGCCCGAAGCCGGGCACAATATGACAACAGCCACTTCAAGTGCAGGGCGCGAAATTCAAAATATATTTTGAAGTCCAATACAGCATATGAAAGATAAACATCTTGTGAATCCAGCCAACATGTCCGATTTTTTAAATGTTTTACAGCGAAAACACCACATATATTTATGTTAGCTCACCACCAAATACAAAAAAGGACAGACATTTTTCACAGCAGGTAGCATGCACAAAGCCAACCTAACTAACCAAGAACCAACCAAACTAATCAAGAAACAACTTCATCAGATGACAGTCTTATAACATGTTATACAATAAATCTATGTTTTGTTCGAAAAATGTGCATATTTGAGGTATAAATCGGTTTTACATTGCAGCTACCATCACAGCTACCGTCACAAATAGGACCGAAGCAGCCAGAGTAATTACAGACACCAACGTCAAATACCTAAATACTCATCATAAAACATTTCTGAAAAATCGATGGTGTATAGCAAATTAAAGACAAACATCTTGTGAATCCAACCAATATTTCCGATTTTTTAAGTGTTTTACAGCGAAAACACAATATAGCATTATATTAGCTTACTACAATAGCCTACCACACTACCGCATTCATTCATCAAGGCACGTTAGCGATAGCAATAGGCACGTTAGCGATAGCGAATAAACCAGCAAAAGATATATCATTTTTGACTAACCTTGATAAGCTTCATCAGATGACAGTCCTATAACATCAGGTTATACATACACTTATGTTTTGTTCGAAAATGTGCATATTTAGAGCTGAAATCAGTGGTTATACATTGTGCTAACGTAGCATCTTTTTCCCAGAATGTGCGAATATTTTTATGATACTCCAACTATTCTGACCAAATAACTATTCATAAACGTTACTAGAAAATACATATTGTATAGGAAATGATAGATACACTAGTTCTTAATGCAATCGCCGTGTTAGAATTCTAAAAATAACTTCATTACGACATCCAGCTTAGGTATAACGAGAGAGTACCCAAAATCTGGGCGCAAACTACTAGTACAACATGTTTGACAGATATATGAAATAGCATCATAAAATGGGTCCTACTTTTGATGATCTTTCATCAGAATGTTGTACAAGGGGTCCTTTGTCGGGAACAATCGTTGTTTGGATTTAGAATGTCCTCTTCTCCAGTCAATTAGCACGGAAAGATAGCAAAGTAGGGCGAAGCTCTCCTTCCTGAAGAAAGGCACACAACGCAACACGCCTGACGTCCCGAAAAAAAATTCAATAATCTAATAAAACTATATTGAAAAAACATACTTTACGATGATATTGTCACATGTATCAAATAAAATCAAAGCCGGAGATATTAGTCGTCCATAACGACAGCTTATCGGAAGGCAAAACCAGGTCCCGTCACGCGCTCTCCAGAAAACAGGAAACTGGTGACACGTCATGCCGAGAGCTTTTATTCGACCCCAGATCAAGTTATTCACTCCATTTCTTCTCTCACTGCCTGTCGACATCTAGTGGAAGACGTATGAAGTGCATCTATACTAATAAATATCAAGGACATTAATAGGCAGGCCCTAGAACAGAGCATCGATTTCAGATTTTCCACTTCCTGTCAGGAAGTTTGCTGCAAAATGAGTTCTGTTTTACTCACATACATAATTCAAACGGTTTTAGAAACTAGAGAGTGTTTTCTATCCAATAGTAATAATAATATGCATATTGTACGAGCAAGAATTGAGTACGAGGTCGTTTGAAAGGGGCACCTTTTATCCGGCTACTCAATACTGCCCCTGCAGCCCAAACAGGTTAAGAAATAAGGTTAATGAAATCAATAATTTGCCAGTAACAGATGACATTCATATTCTGACTATTTCTGAAACTCACTTAGATAATACCTTTGACGATACAGTAGTAGCAATACAAGGTTATAACATTTGTAAAAAAGATAGAAATGCCAATGGTGGAGGTGTTGCTGTTTGTATTCAGAACCACATTCCTGTAACGATTAGAGAGGACCTCATGTCAAATACTGTTGAAGTAATATGGCTATAGGTTCATCTGAATCACCTAATGCCAAATCTGGTGGGAAGCTGCTATAGACCACCAAGTGCTAACAGTCAGTATCTGGATAACATGTGTGAAATGCTTTAAATTGTATGTGATATCAACAGAGGGGTATATTTTCTGGGTGCTTTTTCAATATTGACTGGCTTTCATCAAGCTGCCCACTCAAGAAAAAGCTTCAAACTGTAACCAGTGACTGCAACCTGGTTCAGGTTATCAGTCAACCTACCAGGGTAGTTACAAACAGCAGAGTAATGAAATCATCGATTCCTATGTTATTGATGTAAAGAATATCTGTTGGTCCGTGGTATGTAATGAGGAACAAACAGACACTGCACTTGACACATTTATGAAATGACTGTAAAAATGGATTAATCCCCATGGATTGATGAGGAATTTAAAAATTGTATTGTTGAGAGGGATGAGGCAAAAGGAATGGCAAATAAGTCTGGCTGTACAACCGAATGGCAAACTTATTGCAACTTGAGAAATCATGTGACTAAACTGAATAAAAAGATGAAACTACACTATGAAACCAAGAGAAATGAAATAAAGAATGATTTGGAGAAGCTTTGGAGCACCCTAAATTAAATTCTGGGTTAAAAGGAAAACTCAGCTCCATCATTCATTGAAACTCATTCATGGCTCATTCATTACAAAACCCACTGATATTGCCAACTACTTTAATGATTTTTCCATTAGCAAGATTAACAAATTTAGGCATAACATGCCAGCAACAAATGCTGACACTACACATCCAAGTACATCTGACCAAATTATGAAGGACAAACATTGTCCTTTTTAATTCTGTAAAGTTTGTGTGGAAGAGGTGAAAAATTATTGTGGACACGCCACTGGGGTGTGACAACTTGGATGGAAAATTACTGAGGATAATAGCGGACGATATTGCCACATCTTCAATTTAAGCCTACTAAAAATTGTGTGCCCTCGGGCTTGGAGGGAAGCAAAAGTCATTCCATTACTTAAAAATAGTAAATCCCCCTTCACTGGCTCAATTAGCCGTTCAATCAGCCTGTTACCAACCCTTCGAAAACTTTTGTGTTTGACCAGATTCAATGCTATTTTACAGTAAACAAATTGACAACAAACTTTCAGCATGCTTATAGAGAAGGACATTCAACAAGCACAGCACTTACACAAACGACCGATGACTGGCTGAGAGGAATTGATGATTAAAAGGTGGTGGGTGCTGTTTTGTTAGACTTCAGTGTGGCCTTTGACATTATCAATCATAGTTTGCTGCTGGCAAAACATACGTGTTATGGCTTGCTATATACCCTGCCATATTGTGGATAAACAGCTACCTGTCTAACACAGAGGTTGTTCTTTAATGGAAGCCTCTCCAACATAATCCAGGTAGAATCAGGAATTCCCCAGGGCAGCTGTCTAGGCCCAATAATTTTTTCAGACTTTACTAATGACATGCAACTGGCTTTGAGTAAAGCCAGAGTGTCTATATATGCGGAGGACTCAAAACTATACATGTCAGCTACTATAGTGACTGAACAACACTTAACAAACTGCAACACACTAACTGCAACACTTAACAAAGAGTTGCAGTTAGTTTCAGAGTGGGTGGCAAGGAATAAGTTTGTCCTAAATATTTCTAAAACAGAAAGCATTGTATTTGGGACAAATCATTCACTAAACCCTAAACCTCAACTACATATTGTAATAAATAATGTGGAAATTGAGCAAGTTGAGGTGACTAAACTGCTTGGAGTAACCCTAGATTGTAAACTGTCATGGTCAAAACATATTGATACAACAGTAACTAAGATGGGGAGAAGTATGTCCATGACAAGGCACTGCTCTACCTTCTTGACAGCACTGTCAACAAGGCAGGTCCTAGTTTTGTCGCACCTGGACTACTGTTCAGTTGTGTGGTCAGGTGCCACAAAAATGACTTTGCAATTGGTTCAGAACAGGGCAGCACGGCTCATGATGTGAGTCATGTGTCCAAAGGGGGAATTTCCGTGCCCTTCACCAGGCCCTTTGTTACATACAAAAATGTATTTTATTCACATGCCTGTCTGTAAAAGAGAAAAAGAGATGTTGGTGATGGATAACAGTTACTTCAATGAATTGAAGTTATCCCCACCTCGAGTGATAGACAAGTATTGCTGTTGTTGTTTATTTTAATTTAATTTGTTTTTGTCTCGCTTCAATAACAAATCTCACCAGATTTGGTCTGCTGGATGGTCGGGATTTCTCCCTAAGGATTAGCCCTCTGACTCCCTGACCTGTAACTCCGCAATGAGATCGCCAAGATGATAGGGGAGTATAAACCAATTTGGGGGGGAACAAATTGTTTTCCTGAATTACAAATGACCTAAACTAAACTGTTGTTCTGGTAGGTCCTCTCTCGAGGTAATGGCGGAGATGGTATCTAGATGCATGGAAGATCATTCGGTCGATGAACAGTGTGAACCTCAACACCCCCTCTAACCGGCTGAAAATGGCATTCAGTGTGGTCCACTCACTACCGTGAGATCTGAGTCCGAGCCAGGTGAAGATATCAACTGCCTTTTGTTTTTTCTCTCTCAGCAGTGACATGCGGTGCATATGGAGTGAGCATGGAGAGAGATCCAGTCCAAACTTCTCTCATGCTGCTGGTGTACTGGTCGAAAAATGGACAAAGACATAATGGACTGTAAAGGATACTGAGAGACATTATCAAGGCCCATCCACTTTGAACATGTGCCATTTAACCTGTTTGGGCTGCAGGGGCAGTATTGAGTAGCCAGATAAAAGGTGCCCATTTCAAACAGCCTCGTACTCAATTCTTGCTCGTACAATATGCATATTATTATTACTATTGGATAGAAAACACTCTCTAGTTTCTAAAACCGTTTGAATTATATCTGTGAGTAAAACAGAACTCATTTGGCACAAACTTCCTGACCAGGAAGTGGAAAGTCTGAAATCGAGGCTCTGTTCTAGGTCCTGCCTAAAAATGGGCATGATACGTATTAGTATAAATGCACGTCATACACCTTCCCCTAGATGTCAAGAGGCAGTGAGAGAAGAAATGGAGTGTTTATCTTGGTCTGAAGTGGAATAAATCCTCTTGGAATGACGTGTCACCCATTTCCTGTTTTCAGGAAGGCGCGAGAAGGAACCGGGGATTGCCTTCTGAAAAGCTGTCGTTATAGGCGACTACTATCTCCGGCTTTGATTTTATTTGATACATGTGACAATATCATCGTAAAGTATGTTTTTTCAATATAGTTTAATCAGATTATTGAAATTTTTTCGGGAGTTTTGCCGTGTTCCGTTCTCTTCCGTTTGTTGACATGGAGAGATTCGTGCCACTTGGCAAGTGTGCTTGCTAAATCGAGAGGGAAAAAGGCCGTTCTAAATCCAAACAACGATTGTTCTGGACAAAGGACCCCTTGTACAACATTCTGATGAAAGATCAGCAAAAGTAGGACCCATTTTATGATGCTATTTCATATATCTGTCGAACATGTTGTGCTAGTCGTTTGCGCCTAGCTTTTGGGTACTCTCTCGCTATACCTAAGCTGTATGTCGTAATGAAGTTATTTTTAGAATTCTAACACGGCGATTGCATTAAGAACTAGTGTATCTATCATTTCCTATACAACATGTATTTTTTTGTTATATTTATGAATAGCTATTTGGTCAGAATATGTGTGTCAGAAAAAGTGTCAGAAAAATATCCGGACGTTGTGGGAAATAGTAGCTACGTTAGCACAATGTATAACCACTGATTTCAGCTCTAAATATGCACATTTCGGGAAGTAGAACAGAGCCTCGATTTCAGACTTTCCACTTCCTGGTCAGGAAGTTTGTGCCAAATGAGTTCTGTTTTACTCAGATATATAATTCAAACGGTTTTAGAAACTAGAGAGTGTTTTCTATCCAATAGTAATAATAATATGCATATTGTACGAGCAAGAATTGAGTACGAGGCCGTTTGAAATGGGCACCTTTTATCTGGCTACTCAATACTGCCCCTAGACGAACAAGAAAGAATAATGAGTGCCGTGAAGGGGGGTGGTCAACCGTGCCCGTAATTGATTTAGGCTTGTCCAAAAATGTTTATTTGGGGTATCAGGTTTATTGTGAAGATCTGCACAGTGCAGAATGTAGTAATTTAGAATAAGAATGCAATGAAATACAAATCTGTCATTACCACAAGTGATGAGAAAAGTGAGGGTCTTAGATGAAAGTGATAGAACCAACGTGAAGCACTAAGGACTGTCGTTCTAAATTTGGGTTGGATAATATATCAATAGTTATAATTATGATTTGGAAAGGCAAGGCTTCTAGAGACAGAGCTGTGCCCTAAAAAATGCAAGGAGAGACACTAGATTGTAGCTTTGGGCTAACCTTGCAGCAATCTCATTCTTCGCTAGGTTGGTGTGAAACGGTTATAACGTGTTCTCTTTCTCTTTCCTGTGAATTGTTATTAACATGCTGTATGGCGTTGTGCCTCTCTGGCTGATAGGATTTCAGTAGCTATATCTTGTTTTCTACTCCTCCAGAGGATGGTGAACCAGTTAGATGCCAACTCTGGATGAGCCCCATTTACCTCTGTAGATACAGGACGATGAGTAATGATTGAAGGTTGTTTTCTTTGAACAAATTGAGAGTAAGGTCATCTAAACCGTTAACTTGTTTACATTAAGTGGAACACTGAGCTGATGAGCAGGCACCAACCTTTTGAAGATCTTAGCAGAATTGTTAAACAACTGGGTTTTATATTTTGACTAGGTGGATGTCCCAGGGACAGTTACTGAAACCATAGGTCAATGCAACCCGACTGTGGTAAGAAATATGGAAACAATGGTTCACTTTTTCTCAATAGGGGGTGCTGTTTTCACTTTGTAAAAATTTCGTTCCCAAATTAAACTGCCTGGTACTCAATTCTTGCTCGTACAATATGCATATTATTATTACCAGTGGATAGAAAACACTCTCTAGTTTATAAAACAGTTTGAATTGTATCTGTGAGTAAAATAGAACTCAAGTTGGAGCAATTTTCCTGTGAGGAAGTGAGAAATCTGAAATCAGGCAGGCTGTTCTGGGGTCAGTTTATTAATTTGCATGCTTTCTATTGGTTGAGATGCACTGCATACGCCTTCCCCTAGATGTCAGCAAATAGTGAGAATTGTGATGGAGTTGCTAGGCAGATCTGAGGCCATATAAAGGGTCTGGGAACGTGGGGTCCACTCTTTTCAACATTCGCCATGACGCAAGACAGACCTCAGGATTGCGTTCTGGAAAGCTCCCGTTATAGGCCTTAGATATATCCGGCTCTGATTTTATTCGATATAGGTGTTAAAGACATCATAATGTTGTTATTTTAAACCGAGTTCTATCAGTTTATATCAGTATATTGCGATTTTCGGATATTTCTTAGTGCTGCGTTATAGTGAGTTGGACACGTCTTCGCCACATGGCTAATGTTTACTGCTAATTCCAAAGTTGAAGGCGACAATCTACAACCGAGCAACAATTCCTCTGGACAAAGGACAACTTGCCCAAGATTCTGATGAAAGCTCATCAAAAAGTAAGAACTATTTATGATGTTAATTCGTTGTTCTGTTGAAAAATGTAAAACTCCTATTCCGCCATTAATATTCTCATTGTATAACCACGATTTGTGCCGCTAAATATGCACATTTTCGAACAAACTCTATGTATTGTGTAATATGATGTTATAGGACTGTCATCTGAAGAAGTTTGAGAAGGTTAGTGAAAAAATGTATATCTTTTGCTGGTTTATTCGTTATCGCTATTGTTGGCTTGAATCAATGCTGTTGTGTGGTTGGCTATTGTAGTAAGCTAATATAATGCTATATTGTGTTTTCGCTGTAAAACACTTAAAAAATCTGAAATATTGTCTGGATTCACAAGATCTATGTCTTGCATTTGCTGTACGCTGTGTATTTTTCATAAATGTTTTATGATGAGTATTTATGTAATTCACGTTGGTCTCTGTAGTTATTCTAGTTGCTTTGGTGAGAGTTGTGATGGTGGCTGCAATGTAAAACTATGATTTATACCTGAAATATGCACATTTTTCTAACAAAACATATGCTATACAATAAATATGTTTTCAGACTGTCATCTGAGGAAGTTGTTTCTTGGTTAGTAACTATTTATATCTTTATTTGGTCAAAATTGTGATAGCTACCAATGCAGGAAAAAATGGTGGGGGAAAAAAAGTTGTGTCTTTTGCTATCGTGGTTAGCTAATAGAAATACATAGTGTCTTCCCTGTAAAACATTTTAAAAATCAGTAATGATGGCTGGATTCACAAGATGTGTATCTTTCATCTGGTGTCTTGGACTTGTGATTTAATGATATTTAGATGCTAGTATTTACTTGTGACGCTATGCTAGGCTATGCTAGTCAGCTTTTTTACTGATGGGGGTGCTCCCGGATCCGGGATTGTGATGAAGTAGAAGTTAACGTTGAGATATTTATTCACCTCTGAATCTGCAGATCTCTTGTGTACGTGTGTATTGTTTATACACACTCCCATTAATTAAGTTTAACTTTATTATAATTATAGTATTACCATACTAAGTGGATTGTACAACCCAGAATGAAGGGTCTGAAATGGAATGTCTGTTTTTTTCTGTGTTGATTTCCCTTGCTTTAATATAATATCTTGATATAGAAGCTAACATCTAAATGCTTACATTAAAATGTAATTATTATTATCACACATAGTGATAAGAGGATGGAATGTAATGGGAATTTCTTAAATCTAATTTTGGTGTTCTATTCATGTGCTGTTCTATAAGCCAATTTATGTGTTCATGCAAGCGGCTGACTATACAAATCACACCTATCAGTCGCTGTAATTTGGCAGTACGCCCAGACCATGTTTTGAAAATGAACGACCGTGTTTTGAGAACAAACAAAAGATATCTCAGTTTCACTGTCTCAGCTTAGAGAGGTGAAGCCCCGTGAGGTGTTGGTCTGTCACATGTTATGAAACACTATTGGTTGGTCACATGAATGAAACAACACTTTAATGATTAATTAATTATGCAAAATCATGCAAAAATAACTTGTCTGTGTATAGCCGTATACAAGACAACTGCTGGGTCTGCCAAAGGAGAGCTCCTGATTAACCTGTGTATTATGGTGCATTGAGTTGGAACCTCTCCAGCATGCTGACAAACAATGATTAATTTAAGATTGACTTCGAGTGTCCCTGTGTAAGATTTTTTTGCATAACAAGACGGAATCTTTCACTCCTAGCAAAGTGGTTATTTTGTAGTAAATGTGGAGCGACGGGTAATTTGTGCTCGTGGAATATGAGCCTCTGTCCGTCTTTCCTTGGGTGATTTAACAGAGCATGAGAATGCCTCTTCTCGGCTCTAATGCGGATCCACTTTGTAATAGATCACTGAGGTTGAAGTGCAGGAAGAGGGGGACATTAGCTGACACCGCAGACATACATCGCTCTGGCGAAGACCATGCCTGATCCCTAATGGTGGGCATTTACAGTGGTCGCTTGAGCAGCAGACTACAGTCATTGTGAGGACGGCCTGCTCAAGGGCAAACAAATAAGCCTAGGGTTAATTCAGCTGTGACCAAAGAATGAGCTCCTTAGTAAAATCTTAGTCATAATTGATACAAGACCAATTTACATACAGTATGTCCTTCTCCAATCATTTATGGGAGACCTAATCGAGCTGCCAGTCAGGACTGTGGAAAAATACCAGTTAATTCCAATTGTCATTTCCTTATTACCACCTACCTCATATGTCTGATTATATTATCATTCTTATATTACCAAAATGTAACGTACAGTTGAAAGTTTACATACACTTTAGCCAAATACATTTAAACTCAGTTTTTCACAATTCCTGACATTTAATCCTAGTAAAAATTCTGTCTTTTAGGTCAGTTAGGATCACCACTCTATTTTAAGATTGTCAAATGTCAGAATAATAGTAGAGAGAATTATTTATTCAGCTTTTATTTCTTTCATCACATTCCCAGTGTGTCAGAAGTTTACATGCACTCAATTAGTATTTGGTAGCATTGCCTTTAAATTGTTTAACTTGGGTCAAACGTTTTGGGTAGCCTTCCACAAGCATCCCACAATAAGTTGGGTGAATTTTAGCCCATTCCTCCTGACAGAGCTGGTGTAATTGAGTCAGGATTGTAGGCGTCCTTGCTCGCACACGCTTTTTCAGTTCTGTTCACAAATTTTCTCTAGGATTGAGGTCAGAGCTTTGTGATGGCCACTCCAATACCTTGACTTTGTTGTCCTTAAGCCATTTTGCCAACACTTTGGAAGTATGCTTGGGGTCATTGTCCATTTGGGAAAGCCATTTGCGACCAAGCTTTGACTTCCTGAATGTCTTGAGATGTTGCTTCAATATATCCACAAAATTGTCTTCCTCATGAAGCCATCTATTTTGTAAGTACACCAGTTCCTCCTGCAGAAAAGCACCCCCACAACATGATGCTGCCACCTCCATGCTTCACAGTTGGGATGATGTTCTTTGGCTTGCAAGCCTCCCCCTTTTTCCTCCAAACATAAATTGTCATTATGGCCAAACAGTTCTATTTTTGTTTCATCAGACCAGAGGACATTTCTCCAAAAAGTATGATCTTTGTCCCCATGTGCAGTTGCAAACGTAGTCTGGCTTTTTATGGCGGTTTTGACATTTACATTTACATTTAAGTCATTTAGCAGACGCTCTTATCCAGAGCGACTTACAAATTGGTGCATTCACCTTATGACATCCAGTGGAACAGCCACTTTACAATAGTGCATCTAGATCTTTTAAGGGGGGGGGGGGGGGGGGGCAGAAGGATTGCTTTATCCTAGGTATTCCTTGAAGAGGTGGGGTTTCAGGTGTCTCCGGAAGGTGGTGATTGACTCCGCTTTCCTGGCGTCGTGAGGGAGTTTGTTCCACCATTGGGGTGCCAGAGCAGCGAACAGTTTTGACTGGGCTGAGCGGGAACTGTACTTCCTCAGTGGTAGGGAGGCGAGCAGGCCAGAGGTGGATGAACGCAGTGCCCTTGTTTGGGTGTAGGGCCTGATCAGAGCCTGAAGGTACTGAGGTGCCGTTCCCCTCACAGCTCCGTAGGCAAGCACCATGGTCTTGTAGCGGATGCGAGCTTCAACTGGAAGCCAGTGGAGAGAGCGGAGGAGCGGGGTGACGTGAGAGAACTTGGGAAGGTTGAACACCAGACGGGCTGCGGCGTTCTGGATGAGTTGTAGGGGTTTAATGGCACAGGCAGGGATCCCAGCCAACAGCGAGTTGCAGTAATCCAGACGGGAGATGACAAGTGCCTGGATTAGGACCTGCGCCGCTTCCTGTGTGAGGCAGGGTCGTACTCTGCGGATGTTGTAGAGCATGAACCTACAGGAACGGGCCACCGCCTTGATGTTGGTGGAGAACGACAGGGTGTTGTCCAGGATCACGCCAAGGTTCTTAGCGCTCTGGGAGGAGGACACAATGGAGTTGTCAACCGTGATGGCGAGATCATGGAACGGACAGTCCTTCCCCGGGAGGAAGAGCAGCTCCGTCTTGCCGAGGTTCAGCTTGAGGTGGTGATCCGTCATCCACACTGATATGTCTGCCAGACATGCAGAGATGCGATTCGCCACCTGGTCATCAGAAGGGGGAAAGGAGAAGATTAATTGTGTGTCGTCTGCATAGCAATGATAGGAGAGACCATGTGAGGTTATGACAGAGCCAAGTGACTTGGTGTATAGCGAGAATAGGAGAGGGCCTAGAACAGAGCCCTGGGGGACACCAGTGGTGAGAGCGCGTGGTGAGGAGACAGATTCTCGCCACGCCACCTGGTAGGAGCGACCTGTCAGGTAGGACGCAATCCAAGCGTGGGCCGCGCCGGAGATGCCCAACTCGGAGAGGGTGGAGAGGAGGATCTGATGGTTCACAGTATCGAAGGCAGCCGATAGGTCTAGAAGGATGAGAGCAGAGGAGAGAGAGTTAGCTTTAGCAGTGCGGAGCGCCTCCGTGATACAGAGAAGAGCAGTCTCAGTTGAGTGACTAGTCTTGAAACCTGACTGATTTGGATCAAGAAGGTCATTCTGAGAGAGATAGCAGGAGAGCTGGCCAAGGACGGCACGTTCAAGAGTTTTGGAGAGAAAAGAAAGAAGGGATACTGGTCTGTAGTTGTTGACATCGGAGGGATCGAGTGTAGGTTTTTTCAGAAGGGGTGCAACTCTCGCTCTCTTGAAGACGGAAGGGACGTAGCCAGCGGTCAAGGATGAGTTGATGAGCGAGGTGAGGTAAGGTAGAAGGTCTCCGGAAATGGTCTGGAGAAGAGAGGAGGGGATAGGGTCAAGCGGGCAGGTTGTTGGGCGGCCGGCCGTCACAAGACGCGAGATTTCATCTGGAGAGAGAGGGGAGAAAGAGGTCAAAGCACAGGGTTGGGCAGTGTGAGCAGAACCAGCGGTGTCGTTTGACTTAGCGAACGAGGATCGGATGTCGTCGACCTTCTTTTCAAAATGGTTGACGAAGTCATCTGCAGAGAGGGAGGAGGGGGGGGGAGGGGGAGGAGGATTCAGGAGGGAGGAGAAGGTGGCAAAGAGCTTCCTAGGGTTAGAGGCAGATGCTAAATGACTTAAATGTAAATGTAAATGTAAAATGTAAATTATGAGCGAGACATTTCCTCATTCAGCCATTTCTGTAGTTTGGTTATTGCTGTAATGCAGTGTAATGACATCCACTCATCAGGACTCTAATGACTTGTGTCTGTGCTTAGTAGGAAAGACAGAGAAATACCTGTTATTGTTTTTATTTTTTGTGGAAGGACTACCAGGGGGCAGGCTGGTCCCACAGATAGTAGCCCAGCCCAGAATGTGAGTCAAGGTGATAAGAAGCAATTAAGCACAGCTGACGGTACTAATGACCTAGTCTCTTCCCCCTACAAGAGAGAGGAGGGAACCGGCAGTGGAGGGGACTGGAGAAAAAAAAGTGATTGCTTCTCCAAAGGAGAGGACTTAACGGATGGAAGGAAGAAGAAGGGACAAACTACCTCTTGGGAATGACAACCACGGATCTGCACCACTGCCCGAAGGGAGCTCTCCACAAATGGATAGTTAAGGCAGTTACACACCCGTAATTTATGTAATAGTTAAAAGTTACTCACCTTGTGTTCCTTGTTCCTGTAAAGTAGAAGATTTGTGATTTGTGAGATCATCCTTGATTGTGTGGGATTGTTTGAGAAGAAAGAAATACCTCAATAGAGAACTTTATTCAATGTAAGAAAACCTGCTCCCGAGTCATTTATTCCACCTTTTCGCTTTAGAGCAACCTCAAAGTACTTGCTCCGTTCACATTTATTATTTTGCAGTCAAAAGAAAAGCAATTAGCAAGTAAGTAATGTTTAAGTGTTCATACTGATGTACTTTATTTTTTAACTTTTGTCACAATGAAAGCCCATTGTCACAAATGCTGTACTGCACCACCACTTCAAGGATGGAAACCAGCTAAGTGCAATCAAGAACACTATTGATCTCTCAAACTGTCTGACTCATCTTAGAAGTAGTTCTTGAAAGAAGTAAAAAGTGCGTGTCACTTCACTTCATTCTGAACAATAAATAATCACACCAATCAAGAAAACAATGTTTTAATGTGAAATGCTTAGGCCAATCCCAAGGGCTATGCCTCAAGTGACATCCTATTCCCAATAGTACACTACTTTTGAGCAGACCCCTATGGTCAAAAGTAGTGCACTACTGTATATTGGGGATAGGGTGCCTGTGTTACAATTGATGTGTGAGAACTGACTGAGTCATGTTGGTTGTTTCCACCAGTTATATGTGCTTGTGTCTCTGTGTGAAAGCATGGCAGAGGCACTGAATCGAACCAGCAGAGCTAAGAGGTCTGTTCTGCATGGCGTGTCCTGATAGATGTGCTGCTTCCCTGACAGAGAAGGGAAGGTTGGGATTGAGGGCTAAAATTAGGGCCTCAGAGCCAGCTGATAAGGCAGGAATCTAGCTCAGTGAAGAGCAATGTAACAGGATTCTGCTTCTCTGAACCCATTTGTCATTAGGGGATGACTTAAGTTCCCTACCCCTTCACATGCGCCATCAACATGGGAAATCTTTCTGCACTTGAAACACCACACCACTGAAACCCGCCTCAGTGTGTGTGGGCATGCATGTTTGTGTGCGTGTGTCTACAGTATGTCCTCTAGGGGAAGGGGCGGCGGGGTATAGCATGGTATGTCAGACAAATGTCACCATTCTTTTAACCCAGTTAAAAGTGGCCACTGGAATGTGAAAGGATTTAAACCTTATAAAAATACACTCTTGCATCAAACCACACAACTACTGTAAATGTAGTCAAAGCCAGAGTCCATGTCACCTACAGGCGACAAACCCGATTTCACCTCAGGATAAATACATTCAGCTTTACTGAACACTTTTGATGCGCACCTGTGGGTTGAGAGAATTATTTTCAAGTCTATTGTGATTTGTATACTGCCTGGCTCTCTGTTTTGGCGTAGCAAGCGTGCCAGAGAGGAATTGATCTGCTATTGGTTGTGATGTTTTCTGACCCCTAAAATGTGTCCTGATGGACCATGATAATGGGCTTTAAAAATAAAGATTCCATCTGTTTATCGATCAGATCATCAAGGCGCTATGCCCCACCCCTGTTCCAGTGAAGAGGATGTTACATTTGGTTTATTGGGAATGTCACAGAGTATTAAAACACACGGCTCTTTTGCTTGCTGTGAAATGTAATGACTGACAACGAACACAACGGACAGTTTTTCTGAAAAGTAAATTCCACAACTGTTGTAGAGACGCCGCACAATGGCTGTTTAAACATTTCTGTGCAGACAAACTTTCTGTTGTATGAAATGCGTTATCAAATTGCTGTATAATTTGAGTGTTTACGGGGAATGTGAGGGAGGCATCAATATCCTGTTAGGAGGGTTGCTAGTTCGAATAAAATCAAAGTTGGTCACATGCGCTGAATACAACCGGTGTAGACCTTACAGTGAAATGCTTACTTACAGGCTAAAACCAATAGTGCAAAAAATGTATTAGGTGAACAATAGGTAGGTAAAGAAATAAAACAACAGTAAAAAGACAGGCTATATACAGTAGCGAGGCTACAAACATACCGGTTAGTTAGGCTGATTGAAGTAGTATGTACATGTAGATAGAGTAGCAGTAGCGTAAAAGAGGGGTTGGGGGATGGGACACAATGCAGATAGCCCGGTTAGCCAATGTGCGGGAGCACTGGTTGGTCGGGCCATTTGAGGTAGTATGTACATGAATGTATAGTTAAAGTGACTATGCATATATAATAAACAGAGAGTAGCAGCAGCGTAAAAAGAGGGGTTGGAGGGGCACACAATTTAAATAGTCCGAGTAGCCATTTGATTACCTGTTTAGGAGGCTTATGGCTTGGGGGTAAAAACTGTTGAGAAGCCTTTTTGTCCTAGACTTGGCACTCCGGTATCGCTTGCTATGCGGTAGTAGAGAGAACAGTCTATGGCTGGGGTCTTTGACAATATTTAGGGCCTTTCTCTGACACCGCCTGGTGTAGAGGTCCTGGACAGCAGGCAGCTTAGCCCCAGTGATGTGCTGGGCCGTACGCACTACCCTCTGTAGTGCCTTGTGGTTGGAGGCCGAACAATTGCCGTACCAGGCAGTGATGCTCTCGACGTTGCAACTGTAGAAACCATTTGAGGATCTCAGAACCCATGCCAAATCTTTTTAGTTTCCTTAGGGGGAATAGGATTTGTCGGGCCCTCTTCACAACTGTCTTGGTGTGTTTGGACCATTCTAGTTTGTTGTTGATGTGGACACCAAGGAACTTGAAGCTCTCAACCTGATCCACTACGGCCCCGTCATTGAGAATGGGGGCGTGCTCGGTCCTCCTTTTCTTGTAGTCCATAATCATCTCCTTAGTCTTGGTTACGTTGAGGGATAGGTTGTTATTCTGGCACCACCCTCCCAGGTCTCTGACTTCCTCCCTATAGGCTGTCTCGTCGTTGTCGGTGATCAGGCCTACCACTGTTGTGTCGTCTGCAAACTTAATGATGGTTTTGGAGTCGTGCCTGGCCATGCAGTCTTGGGTGAACAGGGAGTACAGGAGGGGACTGAGCACGCACCCCTGGGGAGCTCCAGTGTTGAGGATCAGCGTGGCAGATGTGCTGCTACCTACCCTCACCACCTGGGGGCGGCCCATCAGGAAGTCCAGGATCCAGTTGCAGAGGGAGGTGTTTAGTCCCAGGATCCTTAGCTTATCCTTGCTGGCATCAATATCTCAGGTGCCCTTGAGCAAGGCACCTAACCCATAACCTGCTCCAGGGGCGCTGCTCTGTGGCTGACTCTACTGTTCCCAACCTGTTGTCGGGGTGAGTCAGGGTACTGTGATAATAAAAATACTAAAAGTTTTGCTTTCAGAAAATTTCCATAATACTGTATATCTGCAGTAATAGTGGAATGATACTGTTCCAGAATATTACTTATGATTGGCTCTGATATTCACCTATTGATTTCTCTCACCGGAGCGGCATCTGATGTCAATATGGGAAAGCTGGTTTGACTTTGTGGCTGTGTTATCTACTAGAAATCGGATCAAGTGGACAATATTGAAATCGCTCTGTCGTTTACTGTTTCTTTACGAACAAAAATATAAACGCAACATGTAAAGTGTTGGTCCCATGCTTCATGAACAGAAATAAAAGATCCTAGAAATGTTCCAAAAGCACAAAAATATGATTTCTCTCAAATGTTGTGCACAAATTTGTTTACGTCCCCGTTAGTATGCATTTCTCATATGCCAAGATAATCCATCCACCTGACAGCAGTACTGGTGGTCTAGATGATAGGAACACTATGAGACAATTTTCAGCAGTTGGCAACTGTGAAATATAGTTATGAACAGTTTTCAATAAACAAGGTCTAAAAACATGTTTGATGCAATGTGTAAGTCAAAAGAAACAAACAGGTACAAACAGGTGGACAACAGAGGACTCTGGGTGAGAATAGTGCAGACTCTGCCTGCTGCCTCGACTCCCAGAGAGACCAACCCGGCACCGACCGGCAGTGTGCCCTCTGCGGCCACAGATGGTGCTCGTGAAGGCCCCTCCAGCTTCCCTACGCACAGCCCCTCCCAACTCCATGGGCACCAGAACGGGAGTGCTGGGAGATGGAACCGACAAAGCCCCCTCAGGACGTCCACGGATGACCAGCAGGTTATCCAACCGGATGGACAGATCCACCAGTTGGTCAAAGGTGATGGTGGCATCCCTGCAGGCCAACTCCCGTCGGATGTCCTCACGCAGGCTGCATCGATAGTGGTCGATGAGGACCCTGTCGTTCCATCCTGCTCCGGCGGCCAAGGTCCGGAACTCCAGTGCGAAATCCAGTGCGCACCTCGTCCCCTGCCTCAAATGGAAGAGTCGTTCCCCCGCCGCTCTACCTTCGGGTGGGTGTTCAAAGACGGCCCGGAAGCGGAGTGTGAACTCTTCAAAGTGGTCCAACGCTGCGTCTTCCTCTCCCCACACGGCGTTTGCCCACTCCAGAGCTCTCCCCGAGAGGCATGAGACGAGGGCGGATACTCTCTCCCTTCCTGAGGGAGCTGGGTGAACGGTGGCCAGGTATAGGTCCAGTTGTAAAATGAACCCCTGGCACTGTGCGGCCGTCACATCATACTCCCTTTGGAAGGGAGAGACGCATCCGAAGTCAGGTGCAGGAGAGCAGAGATTTGTGAACAGGCGCACACTTTATTTAGGCAAAAGTGCAAAACAGTAACAAGAATTATGTTTAACAATAAACATCTTTGTGAAATACCACAGAAAAAAACAAACCAGTCTGGCGCGTCAACAATAAACACGTAACACGAACAATCTTTCACAAAGACATGATGGGGAACAGAGGAATAAATACATGTAGATTGATTGGGGAATGAAAACCAGGTGTACAGGGAACAAGACAAAACAAATGGATCCATGAAAAATGGAGCGGCGATGGCTAGAAAGACGGTGCAGTCGACCGCCGAATGCCGCCCGAACAAGGAGAGGATCCAACTTCGGCGGAAGTCGTGACAATTACTGGTAGTAGAGATGATAGGAACAATATGAGACAATTTTCAGCAGATGGCAACTGTGAAATATAGTTATAAACAGTTTTAAATAAACAAGGTCTAAAATCATGTTTGTCGCAATTTGTAAGTAAAAACTGGTGCAGTACTGGTAGTAGAGATGATAGGAACACTGAGACAATTTTCAGCAGTTGGCAACTGTGAATATAGTTATAAACAGTTTTAAATGAACAAGGTCAAAAAAAACATGTTTGATGCAATTTGTAAGTAAACGTTAGTGTTCCTATCATCTCTACTACCAGTACTGCACTATGAGACAATTTTCAGCATTTTGCAACTGTGAAATATAGTTCTAAACAGTTTTCCAGAAACAAGGTCTAAAACATGTTTGATACAATTTGTAAGTCAAAGTTAGTGCAGTACTGGTAGTAGAGATGATAGGAACACTATGAGACAATTTTCAGCATGTTGCAACTGTGAAATTGAGTTATAAACAGTTTTCCAGAAACAAGGTCTAAAACATGTTTGACGCAATTTGTAAGTAAAAACTGGTGCAGTACTGGTAGTAGAGATGATAGGAACAATATGAGACAATTTTCAGCATGATGCAACTGTGAAATATAGTTAAACAGTTTTAAATTAACAAGGTCTAAAACTGTCACGCCCTGACCATAGAGAGCCTTTTTATTGTCTATTTTGGTTAGTTCGGGGTGTGACTAGGGTGGGTGATCGAGTGCATTTATTTCTATGTTGGGCTGGTATGGTTCCCAATCAGAGGCAGCTGTTTATTGTTGTCTCTGATTGGGGTTCAAATTTAAGCAGCCATTTCCCCACTGGTTTTTGTGGGATCTTGTTTGTGTGTAGTTGCCTGTGAGCAATCCATGACTTCACTTCTCATTTGCTGTTTATTGTTTTTGTGAGTTTCCTTTATTAAACATGTGGAACCCAAATCACGCTGCACGTTGCTCTGAGTATATTTCCAGTTCGTACGATGGTCGTGACAAAAACATGTTTGATGCAATTTGTAAGTCAAAGTTACTGCAGTACTGGTAGTAGAGATGATAGGAACAGTATGAGACAATGTTCAGCAGTTTGCAACTTTGAAATATAGTTCTAAACAGTTCTAAAAACATGTTTGATGCGATTTGTAATTAAAAATGTGTGCAGTACTGGTGGTCGAGATGATAGGAACACTGTGACATTTTTATGCCTTTTGCAACTGGGAAATATAATTATAAACAGTTTTCCAGAAACAAGGTCTAAAACGTGTTTGATGCATTTTGTAAGAATAAATTGGTGCAGTACTGGTGGTCGAGATGATAGGAACACTATGAGATAATTTTCATCATGTTGCAACTGTGAAATATAGTTATAAACAGTTTTCAATAAATAAGGTCTAAAAACATGTTTGATGCAATTTGTAAGAAAAATTGGCTGCGTTGGCTGCGAACTGCCAGGGGTTCTTATTACAATTAGACCTCTATCTGGCCACCGTTCATCGGGCCGTGAGAGGGTGTCCGCCCTCGTCTCGTGCCTCACCGGGAGAGCCCTGGAGTGGGCCAACCCCGTGTGGAGAGGGAGATGCAGCGTTGGACCAGTTTGAGGAGTTCACCCGTCTTCGACCACCCGCCCGAGTGTAGAGCGGCGGGTGAGCGCCACTACCATCTGAGGTAGGAGACGAGGAGCGCCCAGGAGTTCGCCCTGGAGTTTAGGACCCTGGCTCCCGGTGCAGGATGGAACAACAGGGCCCTGATCGACCATTACCGCTGCAGTCTGTGCAAGGACATCCGTCAGGAGCTGGCCTGCAGAGACACGTGGACCAGCTGGTGGACAACCTGCTGGCTACTCGCGGATGTTCAGATCGGGGTCTGGTAGTTCCATCCTCCCGCACCCCCTCTCCGATACCCATGGAGCGGTGAGGGGAGGTGAGCAGGGAGACCGGAGGGGGTTCCCGCTCGTGCACCATCTGTGGCCCTGCCGGTCGGTGCCGGGTTGGTTCCTCTGGGAGTCGAGGCAGCAGGCAGGGCGCTCTGGCGTCACCCCAGGTGAGCCGGCACCATTCTCACCCAGAGTCTTCTGTTGCACAGATGTTTGTGTTCGTCACGTTCCCTGAGTTTCCCCCGCATTCCCAGCATAAGGCGCTAGTCGATTCAGGTGCGGCTGGGAAATTTATCGATAGTGCTTTAGCCCATAGTTTAGGGATCCCCATTGTTCCCGTGGATGTGCCCTTCCCTGATCACGACTTAGATAGTCGACCATTAGGGTCAGGTTTAATTAGGGAGGTCACCGCGCCTTTGGACATGGTGACGCAGGGGGGGGACATACGGAGAGAATTAGTCTCTTCCTTATTGACTCTCCTGCGTTTCCCGTCGTGCTGGGCCTACCCTGGTTAGCTTGTCATAACCCCACTGTTTCTTGGCCACAGAGGGCTCTCACGGGGTGGTCGCAAGAGTGCTCAGGTAGGTGTTTCCGTTGGTGCTACTATGGAGGAACGTTCAGACCAGGTCTCAACCGTGCGCATTCCCCCTGAATATGCCGATTTGACTCTCACCTTCTCCAAAAAGAAGGCGACTCTACCACCTCATCGACGGGGCGATTGTGCGATAGATCTCCTTGTAGACGCTGCACTTCCCAGGAGCACGTACACCCTCTCTCACAGGCGGAAACGGAGGCTATGGAAACATATGTCTCCGAATCCCTGCTTCAGGGTTACGTTCGGTCCTCCACTTCACCCGCCGCCTCTATTTTTTTTTTTGTGAAGGAGGGAGGTCTGCGCCCGTGTATTGACTATCTGGGTCTGAATCAGATCACTGTGAGGTATAGTTACCCGCTACCGCTCATAGGCACAGCGATAGAGTCAATGCACGGGGCGCGCTCTTCACCAAACTAGATCTCAGGAGCGCTTACAACCTGGTGCATATCCGAGAGGGAGATGAATGGAAGACGACTTTCAGTACCACCTCTGGGCACTATGAGCACCTCGTCTTGCCGTACGGGTTGATGAATACACAATCAGTCTTCCAAGCCTTGGTAGATGAGATTTTCAGGGACCTGCACGGGCAGGGTGTAGTGGTGTATATTGATGACATTTTTAAATATCCCGCTACACTTGCTGAGCATGTGTCCCTGGTGCGTAGAGTACTTGGTCGCCTGATGGAGCATGACCTGTACGTCAAGGCTGAGAAATGCCTGTTCTTCCAACAGTCCGTCTCCTTCCTAGGGTATCGCTTTTCCACTTCAGGGGTGGAGATGGAGAGTGACCGTATTGCAGCCGTGCGTAATTGGCCGACTCCCACCACGGTAAAGGAGGTGCAGCGGTTCTTAGGGTTTTCCAACTACTACCGGAGGTTTATCCGGGGTCAGCTGAGGCGGACAGGGCTTTTAGTCACCTGAGGGCTCTGTTTACCTCGGCTCCCGTGTTGGCCCATCTGGATCCCTCTTTGGCATTCATAGTGGAGGTGGACGCGTCCGAGGCTGGGATAGGAGCTGTGCTCTCTCAGTGCTCGGGTACGCCACCGAAGCTCTTCCCCTGTGCCATCTTCTCGAAGAAGCTCATCCCGGCGGAGCGAAACTATGATGTGGGGGACCGGGAGCTGTTGGCTGTCGTAAAGGCCTTGAAGGCATGGAGACATTGGCATGAGTGGGCTAGACACCCTTTTCTCATCTGGACTGACCACCGCAATCTGGAGTACATCCGGCGGCGAGGAGACTGAACACTCGCCAGGCAAGGTGGGCCATGTTTTTCACCCATTTTGTGTTTACCCGTTCCTACAGACCAGGCTCCCAGAACGTTAAGGCAGACGCATTACCCGGCTGTATGACAGAGAGGAACGGCCCATGTATCCCACTCCCATACTCCCCGCCTCTTGCCTGGTGGTGCCAGTGGTGTGGGAGCTGGACGCGGACATTGAGCAGGCGTTACGTGCAGAGCCCGCTCCCCTCCAGTATCCAGCTGGGCGTCTGTACGTTCCGTCTGCTGTCCGCGACCGGCTGATCTATTGGGCCCACACGTCACATTCCTCTGGTCATCCTGGGATCAGTCGGACAGTGCGCTGTCTTAGTGGGAAGTACTGGTGGCCCACTTTGGCCAAGGGTGCGAGGGTTTATGTTTCCTCCTGCTCGGTGTGCGCCCAGTGTAAGGCTCCTAGGCACCTGCCCAGAGGTAAGTTACAACCCTTACCCGTTCCACAACAGCCGTGGTCGCACCTTTCGGTGGACTTCCTGACCGATCTTCCACCTTCACAGGGTAACACCACGATCCTGGTTGTTGTGGATCGTTTTTCTAAGTCCTGTCGTCTCCTCCCTTTGCCCGGTCTCCCTACGGCCCTACAGACTGCGGAAGCCCTGCTAACACACGTCTTCCAGCACTACGGGGTGCCTGAGGATATAGTGTCTGATCGGGGTCCCCAGTTCAAGTCGAGGGTCTGGAGGGCGTTCATGGAACGTCTGGGGGTCTCGGTCAGCCTTACCTCAGGTTTTCACCTCGAGAGTAACGGGCAGGTGGAGAGAGTTAACCAGGATGTGGGGTAGGTTTCTGAGGTCTTATTGCCAGGACCGTCCGGGGGAGTGGGCAGCGTTTGTGCCCTGGGCAGAGATGGCCCAGAACTCACGCCACCACTCCTCCACTAACCTCTCTCCCTTCCAGTGTGTATTGGGGTACCAGCCAGTTCTGGCGCCTTGGCATCAGAGTCAGACTGAGGTTCCTGCGGTGGACGACTGGTTCAGGCGCGCGGAGGAGAATTGGAAGCTGTCCGTGTTCACCATCAGCAGGCCGTGATACGCCAAAAGGAGAACGCAGAAGAGGTGCTGGTTTCCGGTCGAGGACGTGTTGGATCCTTTAATGCTGCAGGAGTTCCACCGTCTTCGTCCGGATCGCCTGGCCCCTCGCCCTCCGGGTCGTCCCCGAGGTCGGTGTCGGCGCGCTGCACATGTAGTGCTTGTGCACGTTATGCTGGGGGTTACCGGGTTTTGTTTGACCCATTATTATATTGTTCTGTCTACGGTGGTTTTTATGTGTATTAAACGACACCGTTGTAAATCAATTTTCGCTCTCCTGCGCCAGGATTCTCTGCCGCCAGTATGCACCACGCTACAATCTTGTTATTAGTCCCACCCTTCAGCTCCATTCAACCCATCCCATCTATTTCTTAACACCATCCATTTTGTATTTCTATTTGCCATATATTTTTCAACTGTGCTGTGATGTTTCACAAATGTACTGAACCTTTCTATTCTCATAGCTTCCACAGATTGTACATTTAAAATAATATTGTTGATATTATATTATTGATTAATTGACTCTGGCTTTTCAAATCACCCAGTATTGCTATGTGCAGCGTTAGTTCTAGGCAAATGTTGCAATTCTTCAGCCATTCCTGGACCTGACCAAAAACAAGATACATATGGACAATAACAAAGTAAATGATCTAATGACTCTGCCTCCTCACAGCAAAATCTGCAGAGCTGGGAAGATTGTATTCCCCATTATATATACCCATTATATATATATACATTATATACATATATATACTCTCTGAGGTCATTAAAGATCCCATGGCACTTATCGTAAGAGTAGGGGTGTTAACCCCGGTGTCCTGGCTAAATTCCCAATCTGGCCCTCAAACCATCATGGTCACCTAATAATCCCCAGTTTACAATTGGCTCATTCATCCCCCTCCTCTCCCCTGTAACTATTCCCCAGGTCGTTGCTGCAAATGAGAACGTGTTCTCAGTCAACTTACCTGGTAAAATAACGGTAAAATAAAAAAATAAAAAATATATATAACATTCTATTGACTGCAAGAATTTTGTATAGTAATTTAAATTGAGATTTTTTCAAACCGGCATTGTTTTCTGTATCAATTCATAAACCATGTGCCATGGAATGGGTACATCGACAATCTCTTGCCAACTATTTTGCAATTTATATGGCACAGCTGTCAGTTTTTGGTCCTTAAATGAAATTGGTATACCTTATTATTTATCACACTTTTCTTCAACCATTTATGTTCTTTAATGCAGGGCCGACATACAAGTTCCTTACTTTTTTCCCTTCTACTTGCCTCTTCCATTTTTGTGGTAATGCTGCAATTAGTTGGTTGTAATTTTGGGTAGAGCAGACATTTCCATATGTCTGTGTTAGCTGCATGTGTGACATAACTCCACCAGTCCTATTTATGATACCATTCACAAACATTGTACCTTTTTAAAACATATCTTCAAAAAATACATTTTTTTTTAATCAATTATATATTTCAGTTTAACCACAATATTTGTTGTATTATTTCTTCTGTCTTTTCAGGCAGATTAAAGTGAAATTGCAACCAACTTTCTAAAGCTTTTTTTTTTTTTAAATCACGATATTTTGGAGATGATTGTCACGATCGTTATAAGGAGTGGACCAAGATGCAGCGTGGTATGTTTCCATCTTTTTTAATTTGGAAGAGAAACTCAAAGGAAAAAACAATAAAGCGAAAAAACGAAACGTAAAGCTCAAAGTAGTGCTCGCAGGCAACTATACCTAGACAAGATCCCACAAAGCACAATGGGGAAATGGCTGCCTAAATATGATCCCCAATCAGAGACATTGATTAAGAGCTGCCTCTGATTGAGAACCATACCAGGCCAACATAGATAATTAATCACCTATATAACCCACCCTAGTCACTGTCACGCCCCAACCAACATAGAGAATAAACAGCTCTCTATGGTCAGGGCGTGACAATGATTTCTTTATCAAACAACCGAAAGTGAGCAGGTGTAATCTGAATAAAGGGAAAAAGGCCATTCTTGAACATTGGTAGGAATGTCTCATCCTACTTACTAGAGAATCAGTTTGGATTTAAGTATATCTTGTCTGACTGATGCCTTAAGTGAGAGGTCTAATGCTTTAATAGTTAATCATTTCTGCCATCCGAATTCATATTCGTTATACAAATAGGCCTTTTTAATTGTGTGGCTTGCCATTCTAAATAAAATTGAATATTTTTTGTTCATATAATTTAAAAAGCAGGTCACTAGGTGTAGGCAACACCATATATATGAATTACAAATCAATCATGTTTCTAGTCTATTGTATAGTTACAATGTGTAATCATTGATGTCCCAGGAGCAGGAGTGGTAAACACTGTTGAAGTGTATAATTGTAATACATACATGCAGAAACAGCATCATTCAAATAATGGAGTTTGGTATGACTGAAAAATAATATCTCAGAGATTCATACCTGAACCACACCTTTATTTGCCAAGGATGAGTACATGATCAGTGAATATATTCAATGTACAGGCTACAATGTGGGAATCTCATGTGTGGTAATAACTACAGTACATGTGTATATAGGACTTGCATCCTTGGCACAATAAAGTTATTAAATTTTACTCCATCCACATGTAACAGTATAGCTTCCGTCCCTCTCCTCGCCCCTACCTGGGATGGAAACAGGGACCCTCTGCACACATCGACAACAGGCACCCTGGAAGCATCGCTCCACAAAAGCCGCGGCCCTTGCAGAGCAAGGGGAACAACTACTTCAAGGTCTCAGAGAGAGTGACGTCACCGATTGAAATGCTATTAGCGCGCACCCCGCTAACTAGCTAGCCTCTCACACCAGTTACACAGAGTACATGATCAGTGAATATATTCAATGTACAGACTACAATGTGGGGATATCATGCATTACCACGCATGATATCTACAGTACATGTATATAGGAACTACAGTACATGTATATAGGACTTGCATCCTTGGCACAATAAAGTTATTATATCCTACTAAATCCATAAGCTTCATTAATGCCATTCAGACTTGAAGTTGATACAACAACTCTGATAGCTGAGGTTCATAGATAAATATCAGTTCAGAACCTAACGTTTTAGGGTCCATACACAGATCGGCTACATACTGTAGCTTGCTACACATCCATAGGCATACAGTTATTTTTATCCCCCACTACACAATAAGCAAATAAACTGTTAGCTATTTTACTTCAGCTGCATTGCATGGCAAGCTTACACAATTGTACATTCAATTTGCAGTAAATGCTTTAGCTAGCTAGATTCTTTAAATCCACTGTTTCACAAGACGACAGCCTGGTTTGCTGGTTTTCTAAAGACTACCTAAAACATTAAACAACACAAATTACAAATTACACAAGCTAGCTGGCTAATGTTAGCTAGTCAGATAATTTACAAAAATCGCTATATAGCAAGTTAATGTAGAGACTTTTTGTCAGGAAGTTAACTAACATATTCCTCTCAATTGCACATTTTTTGTATGACTCGTTATGATGTTATAACAACTTACATTTGGTTCCGCCGTAATGCTTTGTCAGCCATCTTCACCCAGGGATGTGTGGCTCGCGTCAAAATTCGTAATTGGAACCACTTAATATGATTGGTCATATAAAAACCTTGGGACCCAAACGCATAATGAGTGCTCTAACTCCCCCTTGTGGAGGTCAGGAGCAATGCAACCATGACACTGGGTATCTCTGAGTCCCGTGGTGCAAGCTCACAACTTTTAAAAGGAGGAACCACTCTGTAGTCCCTTCCAAATGCATCATTAAGCCTCGAGACCCTAGGTCTCGACCCTGCCCTTCGCAACTGGGTCCTGGACTGACGGGTCACCCCCAGATGGTGAAGGTAGGAAACAACGTCTCCACCCCGCTGACCCTCAACACTGGGACTTCACAAGGGTGTGTTCTCAGCCCTCTCCTGTACGCCCTGTTCACCCATGACTGCGTGGCCATGCACGCTTCCAACTCAATCATCAAGTTTGCAGATGACACTACAGTGGTAGGCTTGATTACCAACAACGACGAGACGGCCTACAGGGAGGAGGTGAGGGCCCTCGGAGTCTGGTGTCAGGAAAAAACCTCTCACTCAACGTCAACTAAACAAAAGAAATGATCAAGGACTTCAGGAAACAGCAGAGCGAGCCCCCCCCCCCCCCACAACTTTTGGTGATGTAGTGTATGTGGTGGTAAATGTTACCAGTGTGCACATGACTGTACAAAGGAAAGATGAGGGGGCCATCTTGTGGCCAAGAAATGTTGTTCATGTTTAGAATATTTGTTGAACCGTGGTGTGCAATGAGAAGCAACCAGGTGCTGCACTGACACATTTATGCACCCATTAAGAAAATGACTGTACAAACTGTTAAATCCCAGTGGATTGATGGGGAATTTAAAAAATGTATAGTTGAGAGGGATGAGGCTAAATAAATGGCAAATAGGTCTGGCTGCACAACAGATTGGCAAACGTACTGCAAATTGAGAAATCATGTGACTAAAATAAATAAAAATAAGAAACCACACTACGAAATAAAGAAGCATAGTAAAAAGCTTTGGAGCACCTTAAATTACATTTTGGGCAAAAACACCAACTCAGCTCCATCATTCATTGAATCAGATGGCTCATTCATCACAAAACCACTGATATTGGGCTCCCTGCCTGTGCCATTAAACCCCTACAACTCATCCAGAACGCTGCAGCCCGTCTGGTGTTCAACTTTCCCAAGTTCTCTCACGTCACCCCGCTCCTCCGCTCTCTCCACTGGCTTCCAGTTGAAGCTCGCATCCGCTACAAGACCATGGTGCTTGCCTACGGAGCTGTGAGGGGAACGGCACCTCCGTACCTTCAGGCTCTGATCAGGCCCTACACCCAAACAAGGGCACTGCGTTCATCCACCTCTGGCCTGCTCGCCTCCCTACCTCTGAGGAAGTACAGTTCCCGCTCAGCCCAGTCAAAACTGTTCGCTGCTCTGGCACCCCAATGGTGGAACAAACTCCCTTACGACGCCAGGTCAGCGGAGTCAATCACCACCTTCCGGAGACACCTGAAACCCCACCTCTTTAAGGAATACCTAGGATAGGATAAAGTAATCCTTCTAACCCCCCCCCCCTTAAAAGAGTTAGATGCACTATTGTAAAGTGGTTGTTCCACTGGATATCATAAGGTGAATGCACCAATTTGTAAGTCGCTCTGGATAAGAGCGTCTGCTAAATGACTTAAATGTAAATGTAATATTGCCAACTACTTTAAAGAAGATGGAAAATTACTGAGAATAATAGCGGATATTGCCACTCCTAAACTCACAAAAAAATATATATATAATTTTTTCAGGACCCCGTCTTTCAAAGATAATTCGTAAAAATCCAAAATAACTTCACAGATCTTCATTGTAAAGGGTTTAAACACTGTTTCCCATGCTTTTTCAATGAACATGCACCTGTGGAACGGTCGATAAGACACAAACAGCTTAGGCAATTAATGTCAGTTATGAAAACTTAGGACACTAAGGCAGGTCATCACCGGCAACAACGTCACCTATGGGCACAAACCCACCGTCGCTGGACTAGACAGGACTGGCAAAAAGTGCTCTTCACTGACGAGTCGCAGTTTTGTCTCACCAGGAGTGATGGTCGGATTCACGTTTATCGTCGAAGGAATGAGCGTTACACCGAGGCCTGTACTCTGGGGCGGCATCGATTTAGAGGGTCCGTCGTGGTCTGGGGCGGTATGTCACAGCATCATCGAACTGTGCTTGTTGTCATTGCAGGCGATCTCAATGCTGTGCGTTACAGGGAAGACATCCTCCACCCTCATGTGGTACCCTTCCTGCAGGCTCATCCTGACATGACCCTCCAGCATGACAATGCCACCAGCCATACTGCTCGTTCTGTGCGTGATTTCCTGCAAGACAGGAATGTCAGTGTTCTGCCATGGCCAGCGAAGAGACTGGATCTCAATCCCATTGAGCACGTCTGGGACCTGTTGGACCGGAGGGTGAGGGCTAGGGCCATCCCCCCCAGAAATGTCTGGAAATTTGCAGGTGCCTTGGTGGAAGAGTGGGTTAACATATCACAGCAAGAACTGGCAAATCTGGTGCAGTCCATAAGGAGGAGATGCACTGCAGTACTAAATGCAGCTGATGGCCACACCAGATACTGACTGTTACTTTTGATTTTGACCCCCCCCTTTGTTGAGGGACACATTATTCAATTTCTGTTAGTCACATGTCTGTGGAACTTGTTCAGTTTGTGTTTCAGTTGTTGAATCTTGTTATGTCATACAAATATTTACACATTTTAAGTTTGCTGAAAATAAACGCAGTTGACAGTGAGGACGTTTTTTTTTTTGCTGAGTTTATTTGCCATATCTTTAATTTAAGCATACTAGAAAGTGTGTGCCCTCAGGCCTGGAGGGAAGCAAAAGTTATTCCCCTACCTAAGGATAGTAAAGCCCGTTTACTGGCTCAAATAGCCAACCAATCAGCCTGTTACAAACTTTTGGAAAAACATTTGACCAGACACAATGCTATTTTAAAGTAAACAAATTCACAACAGACTTTCAGCACACTTATAGGGAAGGGCATTCAACAAACTTACACAAATGACAGAGAAATTGACAATTAAAAAGATTGTGGGGGCTGTGTTATTCAGTGTGGTTGACATTATCGATCATAGTTTGTTGCTGGAAAAACTTGTGTTATGGATCTACACCCCCTGCTATATTGTGGGTGTTCAACAAAATCCAGGTCAAATCAGGAACTCCCCAGGGCAGCTGTCTAGGCCCCTTACTTCTTTCAATCATTACTAACGACCCTTGCTTTTTTTTTTTTTACTAACGACATGCCAGTGACTTTGAGTAAAGTCAGTGTATCTATGTATGCGGATGACTCTACACTATACACGTCAGCTACTACAGCAACTGAAATGACTGCAACACTTAACAAAGAGCTGCAGTTAGTTTCAGAATGGGTCGCAAGGAATAAGAGTCCTAAATATTAAAAAAACGAAACGCATTGTATTTGGGACAAATAATTCACTAAACCTCAACAAAATTTTGCAATGAATAATGTTGTAACTGAGCAAGTTGAGGAGACTGAACTGCTTGGAGTAACCTTGGACTGCAAACTGTCATGGTCATAACATATTCACACAACAGTAGCTAAGGTGGGGAGAACTCTGTCCATAATAAAGTGTTGCTTCGTATTCTTAACAGCACTATAAACAAGGCAGGTCCCACAGGCCCTAGTTTTGTCGCACCTGGACTAGTGTTCAGTCGTGTGGTCAGGTGCCACAAAGGAAAATTGCAATTAGCTCAGAACAGGGCAGCACGGCTTGCCCTCGCAAGTACACAGAGAGCTAACATTAATAATATGCATGTCAATCTCTCTTGTCTCAAAGTGGAGGAGAGATTGACTTCATCACTACTTGTATTTGTGAGAAGTATTGACATGTTGAATGCACTGAGCTGTCTGTTTGAACTACTGGCAGACAGCTCGGACACCCATGCATACCCCACAAGACATGCCACAATAGGTCTCTTCACAGTCCCCAAGAACAGACTATGGGAGGCGTACAGTACTACATAGAGCCATGACTACATGGAACGCTATTCCACATCAAGTAACTGATGCAAGTAGTAAAATTAGACTTAAAAAACAGATACAAATACACCTTATGGGAGAGGGGGGACTGTGAAGCAACACAAACAGAGGCACAGACACATGCATACACACGATAACATACGCATTATACACACACATACACAGAGTAGGGGCCAGAGAGCACACACTTAAGATGTTGTGAAATCTGTTGTAAATGTATTGTAATATTAAAAAAAAAAAAATTATAACTGCCTTCATTTTGCTGGACCCCAGGAAGAGTGGCAGTAGCTAATGGGGATCCATCCAAAAAGACCTACAAATATTGACAGATAATGAAGGAAAAACTATTCCCCCCCTCCTAAGTCAAAAGACTTGACCATTTGGTCTTGTTTCTCTTTCAATGGTGTTCAGATTGACTTGGTTGGTGGCACTGCTCTGACTGCATATTTTCTGAAGCTGGGGGTATGAATCAGATGTTCCCGTTCTTAGTACATGTCTGAGGGGTGTCCTAGAAAGTAAGATCAATGACTTAGCCAGCTAACTTACAAGAATATTCTGAAATAGCTATGTAATATTTTAAGAAGATAAGCATAACATGGTCCAACTGACTCATCAACCAAAAACACCTATGAACCAGAAAATCAATAGTTATTTCAGGTTGTTTATCAATTTTAGCTGGCTAACTCGTTGATCCTGCTTTGTGGTATATCCCTCTGGTCTGTCAGACGTGAAACTAGCTGGGTAGATAAGCATCCGAGTGGCCATCGATGAGCCTCCTCCCCAACAACTTGAAGTTAGTAAAACTAAATGAAAGACAACTGTTGCTCATGGAGTCAGTTTGCACAGTTGACGTTGAGTGGTGAGCGATGTGCACAAAAGGTTGAGAGTTTGTCACAGTTGGGATGGAACTCACTCTGGTACAATGGTCCGTCAACTGAATGCTGCTATATTTGGACTAACAGAGCAGTTTGATATAACCTATTGTTTATTTAAGTTATGGAAGTTAGTGTAATTTTCAAAAATGTATAACATAAATTGGTTAAGGTAGAACAATTTATAAACATTCCATAAATATGCAATAATTTTAATCATACCATATGGGCAGGTACAATGGTGAGTTAATGATACTGAGGCATCATGAGTTAGTAAAAAAATTATACTATGCTTTGTACAAACACCATCTGTTCGTCTTATTATATAGCTACCGGCAACAATGTTGAGTATCAAACCAAATTAGACGCATGTGTCAATAATTTGGCAAATATAAAAACCAAACTGTAAAAAAACACACAGAATAACCCATAAAAATCTAGAACCACCTAAATAAAATCACTGTTCATCATTAAAGCTCCGGTCAATAAACAGGCAACATGTTCGCATTATTAATAATAAAGATATTTAAAATTCAGCCCCCAAACATCAGATTGTTATTTTTCCATTACACCTTTTTCTCATGTTGAAAAACGGACGCTTCTCATAAAAAAATGGAATTTAGTAGTGTAAATCATATATATATTTTTTAAATCAAGCAAAACTCATAGGTTACTACTGTATGACTCTTTTAGGAAACGACAGGTCATTAATGCAATTTCACGAGGAGAAGAAAATGTATCCCACAATTTCATAGTGTAGTTTTAAGACCAAGTGAAATGAGCACATGGCAGTTTATGTTAGCAAGGCTCCTGTGGTCCACTTGATGTCCCATGTGAGGGACTTATGTTCTGAAGAGGAGACTTATGCAGAGGAGCTGACGCTCTGCTTGTAGACAGCATGGTACGCGTTTCTCAGTAGCGCGTAGGGGAAGCATGACTCCAGGAGGTCCATGGTGAGGAATGGAGACTCTTGGACAATCTGAAACCAAAGCAAATACATGTATTTTGTGCCGAAACCTAGTTGTAGCACTCCAGACTAAACATTGCCCCGTACAGCATGGGTTTAAAGCCCACGTGCACCTTGTGTATTCATCCCCACTCATTTCTGACTTTCTATCTCAAAAAGAAAACATGAATGAAAAAAATACAGTATGTATAAAAAAGATTCTCAGAGAAAATGTGTGGGTGTGAACTTTTATTTATCATGCATATGCATAATGATAATGGGTGACATTCATAGATGGGATGGGACATTATTTATGCAATTTGCTGTTTTAAATAATGGTCTACTTCCCACGAACATCACATAATAAAAGTAGCGAAATAAATCACTAGTTGCAGTATTCGGAAATCTCCTTGGGTGATGTGCCATACCGTATCGTGCCATCCCAAATATATAGAATCAGCACAAATACTCACCATGTCCAGCAGCAGGTACACAGACTCCCTGTTTCGTGTCGTCATTTTGTCGGTCTCCTGGCCGATCTTCAGCAAGCTGGAGGACGCCAGCTGTAAATACCAAAACAGCAGAGGATTAAAAGGTCCGCAGCAACACTGATTGATGTTAAAGTTGCTCATCAATTTTAAAAAATACGTTTGAAGTTTTCAAAGATACTGCATTTCAGAAACTGCTCAGTAGTGAAAAAAGTTGTGACAAAATCCATTTGTAATGTTAAAGTGAATCTGGGATTCACACAACCACAAAGCGGTCACCTTGCCACTTTTTTTGACCAACAGCTGAGAGATGAGGCTGGAGAAATGTAGTGACTCTCAAATTCATAGACAGAGCCATGATACATGGACTGGCCCTCCATGAGGTCAACATTATAATTTTAACTATGTTCTGAAGCTATACAGTGTTTGTTTACAATTACTTTGCTTACAAACAATGACGTAAAACAAGCTCACGTTTTTGGGTTTAGATGGGGTAAGAAAGTTGAACTAAACTCAAGAGGTATTTATTTATAAAGTTATATCCAAGAATCAATGGCTAAATATAATGAATGTAAAAGTACAAAAATGGATGCACCAATCCAATGTGATAAATCACAGGGAGGGAAAGGAAAAATGCATATAATATATCAATGTTGACAATTCATTGCATATGGTCGATAGGCATAAGAGCGACATGTTGCACTTACAGCCAGAAATTCTTTGAGACGATCTTCAATGCTTCCCTTGTGAATGGTGAACAAGGCAGCAGCTATCTGGTTGACAGCTTTCGCCAGACAGTGAATATTGTTGCAGTGTCCTTAGAAAGATTGAAGAAAACATTTACTTCTCAGTTATCACAGTCCGACAACAATTGCTCGACTGTTTACCTTGGCTACCTCAATCACTCTATAGTTATATACAAAATCAAAAGAAAGTAGTAGCCAAATAGTAATTGGTTACTACTTACTAAAACTACATACTGTGTACTAATAATAATACGTACAACTATGGAACATACCGTTTTAATAAAAAATATGCAGTAAGCAACACATATCAATATACTAGGCTCATTCATACTGAGAAAGCATCACATAATGTGCGATCGCGCCTGTTCCCCCCGCCATTCATTTATTTTGGAAGCGCATGTCTCCTTATCTTATGATCAGCTGTTTTCGAACACACGTGGGTCTGAAAAGACGTTTCTCTTGTCCAATAGAAAAAAATTGAAAAGCTAAAATGAGCATTCCATACTGGCATATAAAGCATACCAAATGTTCCATATTTCACATAGACCTACTAAAAAGTATTATATTTCCGCATACCCGATCAGAGTACTTACTATTTAGAAAGAGTATTCGTACATGGCCACTGTGTACTAACCATACTACTAGTGATGCACCGGTATGACATTTTTGCACGATACCGATATCCAATATTTTCTTTGCCAAAAAACCTAAAACCGATATTTACATTTTTAGTGGCCTTTTAAGCATTCTAGTACAGTTAAATAGTTCACACACACACACACACACACACACACACACACACACACACACACACACACACACACACACACACACACACACACACACACACACACAGCGGTCTAAGGCACTGCATCTCAGTGCAAGAGGGGTCACTACAGTCCCTGGTTCGAATCCAGGCTGTATCACATCCGGCACATCGGTGTTAAACTAGACATCGGGCCGATACCGTTGTTGGCATGTTTAGCTAATATCGGCCAATTCTGATATGTTCACAGATAAATCGTGCATCCCTACATACTATTAAGGATATACGGCCTGTCCTATAGGGCCTGTCCGAATACCCAGACGTGTGTTCTAAAAAGTACTCAGACAGATCTATATCTGCGCCTGGTGGGTTCTATGGTTAATCAGATATGGCCACTATTACCCAAACAGCCATTGACAAATAGAAATGATTAAAATACCTTCGATTGCAGGGCTATATTGAGACATGACGTTGCTGGCCAGAGTTGGCATGGAAACGGCAACGAAGACCATGAGCAGACAGGCGATCTTATACTCCTCCTCTGGGCTTATGTTTTCTGGAAACAGTGGTATTATGTACAGTTAATAACTGGACGACAATCAAACAGTAGCTCTTAGAAAACAATGTCAAAGCTCTGCCAACTACACCATAATCATGTTTTTCCAGATAGCAGTATTCAGTACGGCCAGGCTTTCCTTTTGTAATGAATTGAAGATACACATAAGAAACCTGCACACTGTGAACATACACATGAAATGAACATCTTCCTCAAATGTGTTTATCTCCATTGGCAAACACTGTCAGCCCTTTTGCAGGGGCCTAGTTGTGGCGCTCACCTGATTTCTGTGAAGAAAGGGCCACCACTAAGGCTGGGTCTATCTCACAGGGCAGGCCTGCTGCAGACGACAGCTCATACACATTCATGGCCACCTGACAGGAAGAGGAAATCATAGACTCAGCCAGAAAAACAACAGATCATCATCTTCAAAAGTGTTTCCAAAATCTATCCTCCAGCACAGGGGACACCAGTTCCACCTATTTTATGTATTCCAGAACTAGCACACCTGATTCAACTAATGCAGGACTTGGTGATTGGTTAACCAATTGAATCAGGTGTGCTCATACTGGAAAACATCTAATAAGTCAAACTGTATAGGGGGTACTCAAGAGAGGTTTGGAAAAGACTGATCTAGACTGTTGTCTCCATTGTAACCCACTGAGAAAGGTTCTATATACACACGTTGCCTCCTACCTTCATGTCAGTCTCTCTGGGAATGTGGTCCTTGAAATCCTCGACGGAGCTCACCAGGAAAGGAATGTGGAAGGACAGCACCTGACGACGGGTGAGGGGACAGAAAAATCGGTCACATTTGAGTGCCGGCATGTTGTCATGTTAAATCTAGTTACTGGCATCTTTCTTTCACATCTTATATATTTGTATACATTTTATTGGACAGAGAAAGTCGGGAATAATAGGACGAGAGTGTGTTTTCAAACCCATGTCGACGCTGGTATAGAAGTGCTGTAGGCGGTGGCACTAACTGCTATACCACCCAAGCTACATTACTGGCAATTTTGACTTGATCTTATTTGTACCCAGATATACAGCAGAGGACTTCAGTGATGATACAGAGGACTAGTTAGTGACAGTGATACAGTATTGGCCAGGATAAGTGTTGTGACTGGACTTACGTCGCGGAGTGCTTCCTGGGCCAGTGATCGGAATGACAAGATGACTCCAATGATGGTCATCCTCTTCAGGACGCTGTCAACAGCTACAGAACACAGACAAGGACACAAACAAGGCTTTAACCTCCTGTAAAAGTGTTTCAAAATGAAAAACATATAACTAAAAGAGATTTCAATGCTCAGTGCTGATCTGATGGAAAACCATTTAGCGAGCACATCTTGAGTCATTACCATATACAGGATGTGTTTAATATGGCAACAAGCACACTGTTTCTTCTGTTTTAGGGCTACAAGTGTAAGACATAGGCAAGGCAAGAGAGAGACGTACATGAGAGCTTCTTAAAGAGGGCAGCCATCTGCTCTGGCTTATCAAAGCTGGTCCTCATCTGGTTCAGAACTTCCATGTTGTCCACCACCAGTTTCTATGGAAGTGAGAAGGGGGAGAGCGAGAAAGACGGTGCCAGACCAAAAAAACCCAGAAAGAACAAAATAAAAGGAGAGGTACTATTAATGAGATTCAGAGATAAAGAGCCCAGGGGCATCAACATCAGTACAAAAAGCTCAGAAGGAAAATAAAAACAAACGCCTCTGGATAAGTCAGTGACCACACCTTGAGTTCTGCCACCTGGGAGGATATATGCCACATGAGGCTCTCGCTGAGGAACTTCATGCCATAGGGTCCCAGCAGCTCTGACAGTGACCTCATCTCTGTGGGGGAAAGACAGAGAGCAGGGGGATGTTTTTGGGATTGCTTTTGAGATTTAAGTATGTAGGTGGCCATGATTAAAATGTACACATATTTAACCCGATAAAGGCAATGCTTTCCCCCAAAAAATGACTTGTCCTAGAGTGGCGGAATATTCACAAAACTATATTCACTATACAGCAGCCTCAGCATACACTATACCCATCTCGTCACATTATCCTATTCAGGACAGGCTACAAATTCCTACTCAAAGTATTGCAAGCCTCTATTATGTCTAATAAATTATTCTGATGGTCTCACCGGATATATCTGAGTACTCCTCAGCATTAAAGGTGAGTTCGTTCTCCGTAGGCAGGTTGACAAAGGCCTTCATGGCCGGGAAGTAGGCAATGTGGCCGTTGCTTACCTGCCGGAGCAAGGTCTCCAGATACCTATGGACACACAAGCAGACTCAATCTCACTGGGTGACACGATAGATATCCATTCTATCAAGAGTGCTGATCTAGGATCAGGTCCCCCAGTCCATGTTACCTTATTCATTGTGATCCTAAATAAGCACTGCTACTCTGAGACGCTTAATACATACGGCCCAAATCTCCATCTACTCATTGGACATTTATTTGTCCTGGTTTTGTGAGGAATCACCTAGGTGACATAATACAGTGCCTTGCGAAAGTATTAATCCCTCTTGGTGTTTTTCCTATTTTGTTGCATTACAACCTGTAATTTAAATGGATTTTATTTGGATTTCATATAATGGACATACACAAAAGTCAAAATTGGTGAAGCAAAAAAAAATGTACATGTTTAAAAAAATCCCCAAAAATTCTAAACGGAAAAGGGGTGCGTGCAAATGTATTCACCCCTTTGCTATGAAGCCCTTAAATAAGAACTGGTGCAAACAATTACCTTCAGTAGTCACATAATTAGTTAAATAAAGTCCACCTGTGTGCAATCTAAGTGTCACATGATCGGTCACATGATCTCAGTACATATATATCTGTTCTGAAAGGCCCCAGAATCTGCAACACCACTGAGCAAGAGGCACCACCAAGCAAGCGGCATCACGAAGACCAAGAAGCTCTCCAAATAGGTCAGGGACAAAGTTATGGAGAAGTACAGTTCAGGGCTGGGTTATAAAAAAATATCTGAAACTTTGAACATCCCACAGAGCAACATTAAATCCATTATTAACATCCCACAGAGCACCATTAAATCCATTATTAAAAACTGGTAAGAATGGCACCACAGCAACCCTGCCAAAAGAGTGCCGTCCACAAACAGTCACGGACCAGGCAAGGAGGGCATTAATCATAGAGGCAACAAAGACCCCAAAGATAACCTTTAAGGAGCTGCAAAGATCCACAGCGGAGATACACTCCACAGAGCTGGGCTTTATGGAAGAGTGTCCAGAAAAAATACATTGCTTTAAGAAAAAAATAAGAAAACACATTTAGTGTTCGCCAAAAGGCATGTGGGAGACTCCCCAAACATATGGAAGGTACTCTGGTCAGATGAGGCTAAAATGTAGCTTTTTGGCAATCAAGGAAAACGCTATGTCTAGCGCAAACCTAACACCTCTCATCACCCCAAAAACCCCATCTCCACAGTGAAGCTGTGGCAGCATCATGCTGTGAGGAGGTTTTTCATCAGCAGGGACTGGGAAATTGGTCAGAATTGAATGGTGCTAAAGGGTGCTAAATACAGGGTGCTAAATACAGGGAAATTCTTGAGGGAAACCTGCTTCAGTCTTCCAGAGATTTGAGACTGGGATAGAGGTTCAGCTTCCAGCAGGACAATGACCCTAAGCATACTGCTGAAGCAACACTCGAGTGGTTTAACGGAAAACATTTAAATGTCTTGGAATGGCCTAGTCAAAGCCCAGACCCCAATCCAATTGAAAATCTGCGTTATGACTTTGCTGTACACCAGCCGAACCCATCTAACTTGAAGGAGATGGAGCAGTTTTGCCTTGAAGAATGGACAAATATCACAGTGGCTAGATGTGCCAAGCTTATAGAGACATACCCCGAGAGAATTGCAGCTGTAATTGCTGCAAACGGTGGATCTGCAAAGTATCACCTTCGGGGGGGATGAATAGTTATGCATGCTCAAGTTTTCTTGTTTGTTTCAGAATAAAAAATATTTTGCATCTTCAAAATGGTAGGCATGTTGTGTAAATCAAATGATACAACCCCCCCCAAAAATAAATTTGCATTCCAGGTTGTAAGGCAACAAAATAGGAAAAATGCCAAGGGGGTGAATACTTTCGCAAGCCAACATATGTGAACTGAGGACTGGTGTGTTGGTTGGGCGGGACTCACCAGTTGGTGTAGAGGCTGGTGATGGTGGGCTCCCCATGGCTGTCCAGGTGCTGGGTCTGCTGCAGCAGCACATTGTTGAACACCCGCGTGATGTCAATCTGCACATAGTTCTCGATGGACTGCAGCACTGTCATGTAGGAACGCACGCTGGTGAGCAGCTCGGAGGGCTTGGCGATCTCTTGCGTGGCCTGGTTGTACATGGTCATCCCCACAATGGACCTGAGAGAAGAGGGAGCATCATGAGTCTTGGATCGATCTATAGATTGTATCTATCGATCACATTGTTTCAATCCATGGTAATGTATCATACAGTTGAAGTCAGAAGTTTACATACACCTCAGCCAAATACATGATTCTGCCACCCCTGTGCTTCACGGTTGGGATGGTGTTCTTTGGCTTGCAAGCCTCCCTCTTTTTACTCCAAACATAACGATGGTCATAATGCCCAAACAGTTCTATTTTTGTTTCATCAGACCAGAGGACATTTCTCCCAAAAGTACAATCTTGCACTTTTCGCACCAAAGCACGTTCATCTCTAGGAGACAGAACGCGTCTCCTTCCTGAGTGGTATGACGGCTGCGCGGTCCCACGGTGTTTATACTTTAAGTTTTTTATTAAATGTTTAAAAAAAAATCTTTACATTTTTCCCCCTCCCCAATTTTGTGGTAGCCAATTGGTAGTAGTTACAGTCTTGTCTCATCGCTACAACTCCCGTACGGACTCGGGAGAGGAAGGTCGAGAGCCATGCGTCCTCCGAAACACAACCCAACCTAGCCGCAATGCTTCTTGACACAACGCACATCCAACCCGGAAGCCAGCCGCATCAATGTGTCGGAGGAACCACCGTACACCTGGCGACCTGGTCAGCGTGCACTGCACCCGGCCCACCACAGGAGTCGCTAGTGCGCGATGAGAAAAGGATATCCCTGCCGGCCAAACCCTCCCTAACCCGGACAACACTGGGCCAATTGTGCGTCGCCCCATGGACCTCCCGGTCGCGGCCGGCTGCGACAGAGCCTGGGCTCGAACCCAGAATCTCTGGTGGCACACTGCGATGCAGTGCCGTAGACCACTGCGCCACCCGGGAGGCCCCATGGTGTTTATACTTGCGTACTATTGTTTGTACAGATGAATGTGCTACCTTCAGGCATTTGGAAATTGCCCCCAAGGGTGAACCAGACTTGTGGGGGTCTACAATTTATTTTCTGAGGTCTTGGCTGATTTCTTTTGATTTTCCCATGATGTCAAGCAAATAGGCACTGAGTTTGAAGGTAGGCCTTGAAATACATCCACAGGTACACCTCCAATTGACTCAAATGATGTCAATTAGCCTAACAGAAGCTTCTAAAGCCATGACATACTTTTCTGGAATGTTCCAAGCTATTCAAAGGCACAGTCAACTTAGTGTATGTACATTTCTGACCCACTGGAATTGTGATTGTGAATTATAAGTGAAATAATCTGTCTGTAAACAATTGTTTGAAAAATGACTTGTGTCATGCATAAAGTAGATGTCCTAACGAATTGCCAAACTATAGTTTGTTAACAAGAAATTTTTGGAGTGGTTGAAAAACGAGTTAACGACGCCAACCTAAGTGTATGTAAACTTCCAACTTCAACTGTATATATCGTATCATATCCATAGTATTTATTGTATCGTATGATATCCTAACACAGCATAAATACTTGAAGACCAGAGGAATAGGAAACACTGCTGTTGAAATATACTGTGTCCCAAATGGAAGCCTATACCCTATATCGGGCACTTAGGGCCCTGGTCAAAAGTAGAGCACTAAATAGGGAAAAGCGCACCATTTGGGAGGCATTCTATGTGTAGGTGGGCGGACTCACTTGGTGAAGCGGATCTCCAGGTGGGAGGTGAGGTATTCGCGGGGGGTAAAGGTATGTTCCCACACCACAATGTTGGGCACGTAGTTAATGGAGAAGCACAGCTCTGACAGCGCCGTGTGCAGCTTGTCCAGGCTGGAAGACACAACAAGATAGAAATGAACATCAGCAACTACTAACATACACCATCACACACACACACACGCAGGCACAACTCACTTGGTGACCAGGAGCCTGTTCTTCCTCATGCTCTCAACACCCGGCTTCTCTCGCTCCGGCTCGCCTTTCTTCCCAGTCAGCTTTTTGGACTTCTTGTTCACTGCCTGACTGATGGTTTTCGCACAGTGTTTAGGGAGCAGCTGCAAAGAGATCAAATCTAATCTGAATGAAAATCCACGTGCAATAATTGTATCTATACTTTGATAAGAAGGTAACATAGGACTCCATGAAACTGTCATATATCGTCAATAAGGCCTTACATCAATATGGCCCCTGTCCATTCATTATAAAAGGCAAAACTGATCCTAGAATCAGCACTCCTACTCTGGATCACATACTAAAAATATATGCATCCACTGTACTGAAGTCACTATGGAAAAAAGATACCGCTAAAGTGACAAACGCATCCTTATATACCCTGTTCCACAAGGACATGGTTCTCCATGCCGATGACCCCTCACCTGGTCACTGAGCATGCACTGCTCTGTGCAGATGTCAGTGATGAGGTTGCGCGCCTGCTTGGCCATCTCGTCCAGGAACATGTTGCAGAGCGACAGACTGCGGTCGCCAATGTGATGCCGCTGGGAGAACGCAGGGAAGGGGCAGGTAGTTAACCACTCAGGAACAGTGTGAGATGGGAATCTTAGGGCAACACTTCCATAGTGCAAAATGACTAATCAAAGTGCAAAACTGACAATAAACCTCAATCTCGCAGTGATTTAATTTGAAACGTTTCTTGAACAATGTGCTTTATAAGCAGGCTTCTTTTTTTCTTTTTACTTGAGTAGTAAACTGATCAATACAATCACTTTGTTATGCACATTGCAAATTGTTGAAGAAAAGTTTCAAATTATATCACACAGATGATTATAGTGACATTTTATAGTAAGTTTTGCACTTTGCACAATGAAAAATGCTGCCCTTAGTGTTTTATGAGAATCTCAAGTTGGGTTGCAAAATTCCAGAAACTTTCCCAAAGTTCCCCGGTTTAAAAAAAAATCCCAGTTGGAAGATTCCCAGAGTCAGAAGGGAAAATGCAGGGAGGGAACACTCCAACGGAATCCTGCAACCAGGACTTCTGGAAAACCCAGGAACTTTTAAGAATGTTTCCTGAATTTTGCAGACCTAACATTACAAAACGAATTGTAGATATGAATGTGATGTTACGCTTCATAAGGGTTTCTTTCAACCATTGGTTGTGGGGCCTTACCTCTTCAGGACAGAGCTCATGGGTGCAGCTCATGAAGTGTGTGCACAGCAGGGGGAATGAGATAGAGTGGCGCGACTGTGAGGGCAGTTCCAGACACTGCTGAAACATCTTCTCAAATGCTCGGCTGTAGAAGCTATCACCACCAATGAGACGAGGACACCAAGAAAGACAAACTCAACATCCATCTAGAGCAATCATATCCAAAACAATAAATGAATTAATCTTGTTTTCATATCTTGTCATTAACATATATTTTCACAAATATTTATTTATGCAATTATTTTTTACATTTGTGTTATGCCCATTTATTATCGTTAGAGGCTCATGTTTATGGCAAATCATTTGACCGAGCGCCTTGATGTCATTCATTGTTTTTTTTGGTAAAAAATAAGCCCTTACTGGACTGTATTACTTACTATAACTCTATTACTAATTGCATTTATTGTAAGGTAAATTAAAACATGCTACGTGTTGCAGTAGGCCTTTAGAATAATGCAAAACATATCGTTGACTATCCGAGGTGACAAGTGAGAGGAAGCGAACTACACCTAAACTATACCAAAACTAATTTCACACATAAGTTAGCCTAAAGACAAGATTAAATTGACAATAATCTGATGACTGACAATACTATGAGTTGTAAATTGTACATGAAGAGATGAGCGCAGCTTGGAATTAATTGAACGAGGCAGGGACAGGAGGACCACTTTATCAAGTCCTCCTTCAATCACATGCAGGTAGAACATTTGATATATTAGAATGAGCATATTCTGCAGTTTCTAAGATGCTTAGCTTTGTCAAATAGCTCTCCAAATATCACTTTTTAAAAGAATAACAGTGCTGTGCCGTGTGTTCAGCACATGATAATCGCACCAGAGGGGATGGCTGCCGTTTTATGGGCCCTTAACCAACCATGCTATTTTGTTTGTTTTTTCGCATTGTTTGTAACTTATTTTATACATAATGTTGCTGCTCGCTGTTGTTATTTTACTGCCACTCTTACCACTGCACTTTAATTATTTGTTCTTTAATAATTCTTATTAAAAACTGTATTGTTGGTTATACGGGATCGGTCATCCACGGGACGGATGAGCTAACATGCGCTAATGTGATTAGCATGACGTTGTAAGTAACAAGGACATTTCCCAGGGCATAGACATGTCTTATATGGGAGAAAGCTTACATTCTTATTAATCTAACTGCACTGTCCAATTTACAGTAGGTATTACAGCAAAAAAAATACCATGCTGTTTGAGGAGAGTGCACAACAACAAAACTTTTCACGGTCAGTGGTTTGGTGACCTCTGAAGGTATATAATGTACTTACATTCAGTAATCTTGCTCTGATTTGTCATCCTGAGGGTCCCAGAGATAAAATGTAACATAGTTTTGTTTGATAAAATCTATTTTTATATTCAAATGTAGGAACTGGGTTCTACAGTTGGAATCCCTGCAGTGTTTGCTGCACCCCCCCCATCTAGATGTGTGAAGGTTAGTGTCTTTTCTGTAGGGAAGCTAATTATCCATCATGTATGACATTCCTGAAAGTGTGTAAACTTATATTTTGTATTACCATATCATTTGTTAATAATGGCCTCTTGCATTTCAAAAGGTGGAATATTTTTCTATTTAAACTGAAGTTTTTTTCTTAATAATCTTTTACCAGATCTAATGTGTTATATTAATTTCACATTTCCACAAACTTCAAAGTTTTTCCTTTCAAATGATATCAAGAATATGCATATCCTTTCTTCAGGTCCTGAGCTACAGGCAGTTAGAGTTGGGTATGTCATTTTAGGCGAAGATTGAAAAAAAGGGTCAGATCCTTAAGAGGTTTTAAGGGCTTGTAGGTAAGCATTTCACTGTAAGGTCTACCAACGCCTGTTGTATTCGGCACATGTGACAAATAAAATTTAATTTGATGAGTAGTACTCGTGCGGCAGCATTGCTCAGGCTACTAGGCAAAGACAAGTAACATAGACTTTAATAATAGACCTGCCAAAACAAAATTATAATGATTTCTGTTTCATGGTTTTCATTTTGTTTTTACTTATAGCCTACAGTAACAAACTAATAAATGCTATTATATTCTAATGTTACCTTAACACCTTCATAAACACAACCAAATTATTACTCTTCCGATTGCATATATGACATGTATTTATTAGACTGTTAGAATGCTGACCCGTCATTGGCTGGAGGCTATGCGTATGCTAATGGAGTCCCCAGTGTAAGTAATGAGTGGTCCACGTCTCCCAGTCTGCTGAGGGCTTTGAGAACACCCAATGTGAGTCCAAGGCCCCCCACCCTCGGCCCCAAACTCCAGCGATTTTTGAAATGGGGGAGCAGCAGGAGATTCACCTGCTCCAGCTGGAAGGAATCGTCCTACATGAAGCACAGGGCTCTGCAAACCTGTTCCTTGGAGTGTTACCGTCCTATAGGTTTTCACTCTGGGGTTGGAGCAAAAACCTACAGGAGGGTAAGCTCTCCAGGAACAGGGTTGGAGACCCCGGATCTAGCATCATTGCTGAAACCTCCATGGTTTGTCATGTGGCCGTCCCAGATGCAAGTACTCTTTATTACCTGGGGGGTGCGCATGATGGATTTACAAGAACTGTTCCCAACCATCAAAATGAATGTCAAGTGAGTGGAAGCAGAAAAGCTCAAATCCATTTTCAAAACAGCTTATTGAGACCATACAGGATTCGGGTAAACAACCCATAACCTCTGGTCCTATTCCTTCTGCGCGTTGGAACTGCGAGAAATTCAGCCGTAAGTGGTCTCTACATGTTTGGCTAAGAAACCATTGTAGATCTATTTCACCCTAATGAAAAAGGATCCAGACTGCTATCACCAACATTTGCTCAGTACTAAGAGCTGTTAGGCTTACTCGAGCAAGAACCCTCACTAACACTTATTTTATTCCATGTCCTCGCTTGAGGCATATACCCAATGGTACAGTTTTATACAATCTTACATCTATAACAGGACAAAATGTGTGCTTATCAAATGTAGTTTCCTCAATATTAAGAAAGGAGTGCCGCAGGGGTCAATTTTGGCCTCCGTTCTTTTCACTATTTATATATAGACAAATATTATTTATCTTAAAACCTGTAACAATCATCTCTATAAGCAGATAGTACAGCAGGCCATTCATGACTTTCAACATTATTGACCCAATAAAAATTGCTTACTGATCTTAAACTAGTGCTTAATCCTAATAAAACCAGGTTTGTTGTTCTCTGGGTCTCGTAATATTGACCCTGAGAACCTGCGTATTTGCACATTGAAGGGAACCCAAATTGAGCAAGTTCCCCATTATAAGTACTTGGACTGACGATGAGCTATTTTTTTGTAAAACACACATTGAAAAGCAGATAATTAAGATTGGTTTCTTTTATAGAAATACATCCTGCCTTAATTTTAAAAGTAGGAAGAAGGTTGTTCAAGCATCTTTTCTCCCAGTACTTGATTATGGTGATATAATCCACATTCGCGGCAGTCTCCGTTTTAAAATCTTTAAATTCAGCACTGCGTTTTATTACAGGGGACAATTTCTGTACACATCACTGCATTTTGTATAGTTTTGTTGGCTGGGAGTCTCTGACTACCAGAAGGGTCCAGCATTGTATCCTTTTTAATATGAAGCGTTTTTTTCAGAGACTCCCCCACATCACGCAATAATTGGAGATCCAGCTAATTTTCAGACACGCTCTTGGACTGGCTGGTTCTGGAGGTCCCACGGGGTCTCCACTGAGAGGGTGAAAAATACTTTTAGTTTTTATACCCCCAGCTCATGGAATAGCCTTGAGGCCATTGCTGGTCTGCATTGGACAGATTAGATCAAGTTTAAGGATGGTGATATGTGAGACTTGTGTTTGTTTTGATTAATCTTGTTGTACTGATAGTCATTGTATTGTATTACATTTTATTGGTGTATGTACATGCTTACACAGCTTCCTTGTATATGAGACCCTGGTATCAATGCTGACCTACCCTGTATGAACAAAATGAAATATGTATATATTTTCTGTCTGTTGGGTTATGTATTACCAGAAGATGGAGATGTCTGAGGTTTCCGCCAACATCTCCACCAGGGAGTCCACCATCTTGGTGTGGAATGTGATGGTGTTCATCATCTTGCCCAGTTCACGGTGGTCAGCGATGCCCAGAGAGGCTTTTGACACACTAGTGTAGGCCTGGAGAGAGCGAGAGAGACAGACAACAGTTTCATCACATCAATCAAAACACCTTGAATTTCAAATCAAAACCATTCTCCATTTCAGCTAGCATCATATTACAAGTCTCTCTTACAACTGGTGTTTAACCCCCTAGAGTCGATTGACACGTCAATCTAAGTTACATATCACATCCGGCCGTGATTGGGAGTCCCATAGGGCGGCGCACAATTGGCTCAGCTTCGTCCGGGTTTGGCCGGGGTAGGCCAAATAAGAATTTGTTCTTAACTGACTTGCCTAGTTAAATAAAGGTTCAATCTTTTATTATTTAATAACGAAAAAAAGAGTGAAATCAGTTTCTTGCATTGGATGAGTCTCAATTCACCGCATCCGCCAGTGTCACACTTCCGCTTCTTGGTCCCATGTTTAATGAGCTGAAATAAAAAATCCCAGAAATGTTCCATTCGCACAACAGAGCTTATTTCTCCCAAATGTTGTGCACAAATTTGTTTACATCCATGTTAGTAAGCATTTATCCTTAGACAAGATAATCTATCTACCTGACAGGTGTGGCATATGAAGAAGCTGATTAAACAGCATGCTCATTACCCGGGTGCACCTTGTGCTGGGGACAATAAAAGCCCAGTTTAAAATGTGCAGTTGTGTCACACAACACTGCCAAGTGGGTGGGCCTGGCTGCCAAGTGGGTGGGCCTGGCTGCCAAGTGGGTGGGCCTGGCTGCCAAGTGGGTGGGCCTGGCTGCCAAGTGGGTGGGCCTGGCTGCCAAGTGGGTGGGCCTGGCTGCCAAGTGGGTGGGCCTGGCTGCCAAGTGGGTGGGCCTGGCTGCCAAGTGGGTGGGCCTGGCTGCCAAGTGGGTGGGCCTGGCTGCCAAGTGGGTGGGCCTGGCTGCCAAGTGGGTGGGCCTGGCTGCCAAGTGGGTGGGCCTGGCTGCCAAGTGGGTGGGTCTATGCCCTCCAAGGCCCACCCATGGCTGCACTCTTGCCCAGTCATGTGAGGGCCTAATGAAACTCAGTAAAATCTTTGAAATTGCATGTGGCGTTAATATTTTTGTTCAGTACATTATGACCAATCTATGGAAAGGGGAGAATCTCACGAACACAATGGTGTTCTCCATTTTGCTCTTCGACCCCCAGAGTGTCACAGGACTCTAATGGAAGTATGAAGGTAGTTTTGTGCCTATAAAAAAAGGGGTTAAATGTGTGTAAAATATATATATATATATATATATATATATATATATATATATATATATATATATATATATATATATATATATATATATATATATATATATATATATACACACACACTGCAAATACAGTGCATTCAGAAAGTATTCAGACCCCTACACCTTTTCCATATTTTGTTACGTTACAGCCTTATTATAAAACGGATTAAATATTTTTTTCCCGCTCATCAATCTACACACAATACACCATAATGAGGTCCTGAGTGCTCTGGAGCAGGTTTTCAAAAAGGATCTCTGTATTTTGCTCTGTTTATCTTTCAGACGTGACGCTTTGCATTCAGGCCAAAGAGTTCAATCTTGGTTTCATCAGACCAGAGAATCTTGTTTCTCATGGTCAGAGTCCTTTAGGGGCCTATTGGCTAAACTCCAAGTAGGCTTTCATTTGCATTTTACTGAGGAGTGGCTTCCATCTGGCCACACTACCATAAAGGTCTGATTGTTGGAGTGCTGCAGAGATGGGAGAACCTTCCAGAAGGACAACCATCTCCACAGAGTAACTCTGGAGCTCTGTCAGTGACCATCAGGTTCATGGTCACCTCCCTGACCAAGGCCCTTCTCCACCAATTGCTTAGCTTGGCTGGGCTGTCCTGGTGGTTACACATTTCTTCCATTTAAGAATGGAGGCCACTGTGTTCTTGGGGACCTTCAATGCTGTAGAAATTTGTCGGTACCCTTCACCAACTCTGTGCCTCAACACAATCCTGTCTCGGCGCTCTACGGACAATTCCTTCGACCTCATGGCTTGGTTTCTGCTCTCACATGCACTGTCAACTGTGTGACCTTATATAGACAGGTGTGTGCCTTTCCAAATCACGTCCAATAGACTGAATTTACCAAAGGTGGACTCCAATCAAGTTGTAGAAACATCTGAACGATGGATCAATGGAAATGCACCTCAGCTCAATTTCGAGTCTCGTTTTCGCTTTGTCATTATGGGGTATTGTCTGTAGATTAAAGAGAGACAGGTAATGTAATACATTTTAGAATAAGGCTCTAACTTAACAAAATGTGGAAAATGTCAAGGGGACTGAATACTTTCCAAATTAACAGTACATTTCCTGAGATTTTTATAGCTCCTAAACAGACACTTCAAAACCGTGTTTCTTGTTTTTTGAACTGCCCTTTATGCCATTTATGAATGTTATTCAATGCGTTTCTTTGGGATTTAGTAGAAAAGGTCAAAATCAATATTGTATCAAATATTCTTTTTATATACAGTACCAGTCAAAAGTTTGGAAACACCTACTCATTCTAGGATTTTTCATAATTTTGACTATTTTCTAAATTGTAGAATAATAGTGAAGACATCAAAACTATGAAATAACACATATGGAATCATGTAGTAACCAAAAAGTGTTAAACAAATCAAAATATATTTCATATGAGATTTTTCAAAGTAGCCACCCTTTGCCTTGATTACAGCTTTGCACACTCTTGGCATTCTCTCAACCAGCTTCACGAGGAATGCTTTTCCAACAGTCTTGAAGGAGTTCCAATATATGCTGAGCACTTGTTGGCTGCTTTTCCTTCACTCTGCGGTCCAACTCATCCCAGGCCAGGTCATCTGATACAGCACTCCATCACTCTCCTTCTCGGTCAAATAGCCCTTACACAGCCTGGAGGTGTGTTGGGTCATTGTCCTGTTGAAAAACAAACAATAATCCCACTAAGCGCAAACTAGATGGGATGGCGTATTGCTGTAGAATGCTGTGGTAGCCATGCTGTTTAAATGTGCCTTGAATTCTAATTAAAATCACAGACAGTGTCACCAGCAAGGCACCCCCACACCATCACACCTCCTACTCCATGCTTCACGGTGGGAACCACACATGAGATCATCAGTTCACCTACGCTGCTTCTCACAAAGACACTGACAGATTTCCACCAGTCTGTCCATTTTTTGCCCAAGCAAGTCTCTTCTTCTTATTGGTGTCCTTAAGTAGTGGTTTCTTTGCAGCAATTCGACTAGGCAGGCCTAAATCACGCAGTCTCCACTTAACAGTTGATGTTGAGATGCGTCTGTTACTTGAAATCTGTGAAGCATTTATTTCAAATCAAATCAAAGTTTGTCACGTGCGCCGAATACAACAGGTGTAGACCTTAAAGTGAAATGCTTACTTACAGGCTCTAACCAATTGTGCAAAAAAGGTATTAGGTGAACAATAGGTAAGTAAAGAACTAAAAACAACAGTAGAAAGACAGTGAAAAACAGTAGCAAGGCTATATACAGTAGCGAGGCTATAAAAGTAGTGAGGCTACATACAGATACCGGTTAGTCAGGCTGATTGAGGTAGTATGTACATGTAGATATGGTTAAAGTGACTATGCATATATGATAAACAGAGTAGCAGCTGCGTAAAAGAGGGGTTGGGGGGAACACAATTTAAATAGTCCGAGTAGCCATTTGATTACCTGTTTAGGAGTCTTATGGCTTGGGGGTAAAAACTGTTGAGAAGCCTTTTTGTCCTAGACTTGGCACTCCGGTACCGCTTGCCATGCAGTAGTAGAAAGAACAGTCTGTGACTGGGGTGGCTGGGGTCTTTGACAATTTTTAGGGCCTTCCTCTGACACCACCTGGTATAGAGGTCCTGGACGGCAGGCAGCTTAGCCCCAGTGATGTGCTGGGCCGTACGCACTACCCTCTGTAGGTCGGAGGTCGGAGGCCGAGCAATTGCCGTACCAGGCAGTGATGCAACCGGTCAGGATGCTCTTGATGTTGCAGCAGTAGAACCTTTTGAGGATCTCAGGACCCATGCCAAATCAGCTAAATATGCACAGACCACCCCCCCTGTCTTACCGGAGTGTGCTCTATCTTGCCGGTGCAGCGTATATCCCGCTAGCTGAATATCCATGTGGTCATTCAGCCACGATTCTGTGAAACATAGGCTATTCCAGTTTTTGATGTCACGTTGGTAGGATATTCGTGATCGTACCTCATCTAATGTATTGTCCAATGATTGCACGTTGGCGAGTAATATTGACATTAACGGCAGCTTTCCCACTCGCCTTTCAGCGGGTTCTCACAAGGCATCCTGCTCTGTGTCCTCTGTGCTTGCATTTCTTCCTCTTGCAAATAATGGGGACGTTGGCCCCGTCGGGTGTTTGGAGAATGTCCTGTGCGTCTTGCTTGTTGGAGAAAAATCTTTGTCTAATCCGAGGTGAATGATCGCTGTACTGATATCCAGAAGATTTTTGTGCCGTAAGTTACGGTTGCAGAAACATGATGTACAATATAAGTTACAAATAACGCGGAAATCAACAACACATGATAGCACAATTGGTTGGGCGCCTGTAAAACTGCTGCCATTTCTTCCGGCACCAATTTATTTGGGCTGCAATTTCTGAGGCTGGTAACTCTAATGAACTTAACCTCTGCAGCAGAGGTAACTCTGGGTCTTCCTTTCCTGTCGCGTTCCTCATAAGAGCCAGTTACATCATAGCCAATGATGGTTTGAACCTGAAGCAAGGATATGCATATTCTTGATACCATTTGAAAGGAAACACTTTGAAGTTTGCAGAAATTTGAAATGAATGTAGGAGAATAACACATTAGATCTAGTAGAAGATAATACAAAGAAAAAAACATGCGATTTCAAATTCTGTTTTGTTCAGTCATCTTTGAAATACAAGAGAAAGACTATTTATATTTTGCCCACTAGATGGCAGCAGTGTATGTGCAACGTTTTAGACTGATCTATTGAACCATTGCAATACTGTTCAATATGTTGTATCAAGACTGCCCAAGTGTGCCGAATTGGTCAATTGATACATTTAAGTACATAAATATAGAGAACATCCAAAAATGATATGGTAATAAAAAATGTAAGTTTACACACTCCCAGGAATGTCATAAATGATGGATAATTAGCATCCCATCACATTAGCTCAACCGTCCCGTGGGTGGGGACACCCCGATCTCGTAGAGGTTTTAAAGTAATGATGGACTGTCATTTCTCTTTGCTTATTTGAGCTATTTGGTCTTTTACAAAATAGGGCCATCTTCTGTATACCGCCCCTACCTTGTCACAACACAACTGATTGGCTCAAACGCATTAAGGAAATAAATTCCACAAATGAATTTTTAACAAGGCACACCTGGTAATTGAGATGCATTCCAGGTGACTACCTCATGAAGCTGGTTGAGAGAATGCCAAGAGTGTGCAACGCTGTCATTATGGCAAAGGGTGGCTACTTTGAAGAATCTCAAATATAAAATATTTTTAGTTTACTACATGATTCCATGTGTGTTCTTTCATAGTTTTGATGTCTTCACTATTATTCTACAATGTAGAAAATAGTACAAATAATGAAAAACCCTTGAATGAGTAGGTGTGTCCAAACTTGTGACTGGTACCGTATATTTTTTTATACCTAAAGGGGTCCTAAAGTTCTAAACCAAATAGCTAAATGATCCATAGTATGACCAGCTTAAAACAATTCCATGTCAGTTCAGCAATACCCCCTACCCCAAAGTCTTATATTGTAAAGAATTAAGGGGGTAAACACCACTGTTTATGTGCTGTAAATGCTGCAAACTAGCATATAGTAAACCAGGACACAATGCCAAAACGTAACTGTTTAGTTCAATTTATGTTGCTCTCAAAACATTTCACTCGCTAAATAACGGCCAAATCGCTAGCTGTACCCCCCTATCGAATACGGCATGTAGCAGATTGTTTACAAATAAACATAATATTCATAGGGACAGCTTCCCAGACACAAATTAAACCTAATACTAGTCTAAAAAGCACCTCCAAAGGAGATTCTAATCTGGGTCCAAAAAAAACTGGCCCATAAGGGTATAACTAGGGTAGCATAGAGTTATTGAGCTTTGTAATATGAGGACTGTTTTTATGGCTACCATAACCAGTCCTGGGCTGGAAGTGGCTTACCTGTAGACGGAACCAGTCAAGCCTCATGCCCCGGAAATCAAACACGTCTCCGTCCTCCACTGCAACACAAGCACAGACACTCATATCCTGGTGTCAACATCGGCACCCACCACAGTGTCTATACATATAGCAACACTTGGGAAGGAGGTAGTGGGCAGGCAGGCGAGTATCGTAAGTGTCAGGGCTGAATACCTTGCTTCACGCTGAGGGAGGTCATGGTGTTCACAAAGGAGGACATGATGATGGACTCGTCCTCAGGGCAGACGGAGAGGTTCTGGAAGGGGAGATCTACTTGTCACTGTCTTGTTGTTGCAAAATGTTGTTGAACGCAAAAAACATGTGTCAGCGTGCACAGGTTAATGTGTGTACACCCCCCGGGTGTCTCACCTGCACAAGCTCGTTGAGAATCACAGCGTCAAAGCCGGACAAGTACTGCACATAGTACCGTTGCATTACGGGACCGTACTTCCTGATGTGTGCCCGGAGCTCCTCCATGTAGAAGATGAGCTCTGCAACATGCCTGAGAAGCAACAAGAGAAAAGGAGAAGTCAGGGGGTGTATTGATTGGTGAACACTGTAGCAAAACAAGTGTTTCTTATGGAACGAGTTCAGGTTAGTCTAAGGCAGCCAAGCCATACTCAACAGTATTTCAACTTCAGGAAATCCGTCAGCTTTTATCTCCCTGCTGTTGAGAGTTGTAATTGTAGAAGGCACAAGGTGCAATTTCAAAATGTGGTATTGCATGGGCAGTATTGCATGGGCAGCTATTTATAACCGGTCAGAAATGTTCAGTTGATCACCTACTAGCCCATGTTAGTTAGGTAGGTAAGTAAGGCTAACCAGCCATCTAAATCTTGTAGTTATTATGGCCAGATTACGTGCCCAGGACTCTCGACTCCAAGGGGCCCTAATTTGCTTTTTATTTATTTTATTTATTAGGATCGCCATTAGCCGACGCCAATGGCGTCAAGCTAGTCTTACTGGGGTCCGACATATAACGGAAAATACATTAGACAAAATCATTTTTATTTACACACTACATGTTAATGTTTTTAAAAATGTGTGTGTATGCGTCGATCAGTCACACATACATGTCAGTACATACACACAACAAGTAGGTCACATGTGGGAGAGGCGTTGTGCCGTGAAGTGTTGATTTATTTATTTTTTGAAACCAGATTTGCTGTTCAGTTGCACTATATAAGAAGGGAGTTCCATGCTCTTATGGCTCTTTAAAATACTGTACCTTGAATTTGTTCTGGACCTGGGGACTGTGAAAAGACCCCTGGTGGCATGTCTGGTGGGATAAGTGTGTGTGTCAGTGCTGTGTGCAAGTTGACTATGCAAACAATTTGGAAGTTCCAACACAATGTTTACTATAAAAACAAGAAGTGACAGTCAGTCTTTCCTCAAGTCTTAGCCAAGAGAGACTGTCATGCATTGTATTAATATTAGCCCTCTGATTACAAATGAGTCACAAGACGTGTCGCTCTGTTCTGGGCCAGCTGCAGCTTAACTATGTCTTTCTTTGCAGCACTTGACCAAATGTGTTTTTATTTTCTATTTAACTAGTCAAGTCAGTTAAGAACAAATTCTTATTTACAATGATGGCCTGGGTCAATTGTGCGTTGCCCTATGGGACTCCCGATCACGGCCGGTTGTGATACAGCCTGGGATTGAACCGGGTCTGTAGTGATGCCTCTAGCACTGCGATGCAGTGCCTTAGACCCCTGTGCCACTCGGTATCCCAATAATCAAGATCAGATCAAACTAGAGCCTGCAAGACTTGCTTTGTGGAGTGTGGTGTCAAGAAAGTAGAGCATCTCTTCACTAACAGACCTCTCCCCATCTTTAAAACCACTGAATCTATATGTTAAGACCATGACAGTTTAATATCTAAGGTAACACGTAATTTAGTCTCCTCAACTTGTTCAACAGTCACACCATTCATTACCAGATTCAGTCTAGAACTTAGGGAATGATTTGTATCAAATACAATCCTCTTTGTTTTAGAAATGTTAAGGATCAGTTCATCACTGGCCGCCCATTCCAAAACAGACTGCAATTCTTTGTTAAAGGGACTTCATTAGCTGTGGTTGCTGATACATATATGGTTGAATCATCAGCATACATGGACAAACATGCTTTGTTTAATGCCAGTGGCAAGTCATTGGTAAAACTAGAAAAGAGAAGAGGGACTTGAGAGCTGCCCTGGGTTACACCACACTTTACATGTTTGACATTAGAGAAGCTTCCATTAAAGAAAACCCTCTGAGTTGTATTAGATAGATTGCCATATCGTGGATTCAGAGCTGATGTTGAAAAGCCATAACACATAAGTTCTCAACAGGATATGATCAATAATATCAAAGGCTGCACTGAAATCTAACAGGACAGCTCCCACAATCTTCTGATTATCAATTTCTTTCAACCAATCATCAGTCATTTGTGTCAGTGCAATACATGTTGAGTGCATGCTGAAAGACTGATGTTAATTTGTTTACAGAGAAGTAGCATTATCTTTGGTCAAACACCATTTTTTCCAACAATTTGCTAAGAGATGGCAGCAAGCTGATAGGTCTGCTGTTAAAACCAGTAAAAGGCCGCTTTACCACTCTTGGGTAGCGGAATGAATTAGGCTTTCCTCCAGGCCTAAAGACAAAGACGTTCCTCTAGGCTCATAATACAGATATGACATATAGGAGTGGCTAGAGTCAACTACCATCCTGAGTAGTTTTCCATTTAAGTTGTCAATGCCAGGCGGTTTGTCATTATTGATCAAAAACAAATCCACCAAACTAACTTTACAAAATTCTAACTTGCAGTTTTTGTGTTTATTATGGATTAGCTATTCCTGGGGCCTGTCAAAATTGAGGCAGTTATACATTTTGAAAAACAATACACAATTCACAACACACTAAGTGTGTGCCCTCAGGCCCATGCTCCACAACCACATATCTACAATGAAAGATCCATGTGTATGTGTGTGTATAGTGTTAGATAATTTCAGGTCCCCAAGAGAGTAGACATCTCTGTTTACATCAGATACAATAACAAGCATTTCACACATTATTTAGATACTGACTGCTAGCAATTGGTGGTCTATAGCAACACCCAAAAAGGAAAGGTTTTAGATGTGCCAGGTGAACCTGCAACCACAACACTTCAATAACACTTGACATAAGATCTTCTCTAAGTATGACAGGGATATGGCTCAATATATACAGCAACACCTCCCCCATAAGCACCTGTCTCTTCTATAGATGTTATATCCTTGTATTGCTACTGCTGTATTATCAAATTAAGTATCCAAGTGAGTTTAGGAAATGAGTCATATATTAATGTTATCTGATGTTAGCAAGTTATCCATTAATCAGTTGGTGTGTGCGCTGTGGGGTTGAAACTACGAACCAATAAGCTTGGCTCTCGCATCCCTTCCAGGCTTTTGAGAGGAAGGGTGGACAATGAGCCTGTCATGGCGGATGCAAGCAATATCCCCACGAGCTCTGGCAGCTGTCATGGCTGGGATAAGTTATTTTCTCTTCTGGCGCACAGCTTCAGGATAGGCCTCGTTGAGGAAGATATACGTTCCCCTCAAGTTCTTGGGTCTTTCCAGAACAGCTACCTTGTCCTTGAACCTCAGGAACTTGACTACAATTGGCCTGGGTCTGTCACCTGAGCCGGTGGTGGGTTTTCCAGTCCAGTGGGCGTGCTCCACCTCAGTCTTCCTGTGGTCCATCTTTAGTTTCTCTGAGATTATTTCCCCCACTTTATCCTTAGACTCCGTCCAGGTCTTATGTGGAGATTCTGCAATTCCGCCCACAACCATGTTGTTCCACCTTGATTGTCCCTTGAGATAATCTGATTTCTACGTCATTCACATCCAGAACTGATGTCCTCTTTCAATGACCTAAAGATTGCGGTCATCTTGCCGTTCTCCTGTTTAAACTCATCGAGCTGACCCTTGGAGAACTGCAAACTGTTCTTCAGGTCATGGATCTCTCGTCAGATCGTCAATTATTTTATTAGTTGACTCCACCAGTATTTGGACAAAACACTTGAAGCCATCTTCTTGTTGTTGTATCAACTGCTTGCAGGAGGGGTCTATTTGTTTATTTAACGGTACTCCAGCTGGCTTTGGTCTTTGTTGTGGTAAGAATGTAGGTTAAAATGTTACACTTCGTAGTTTGACACAGGGCAGGTCGCAGAGAATATTGAAGACAATAACAACAAACAGCAGGGTCTAGACAGCCACAGGCCAGGGACAATCCGCAGTCCCAGCCACAATGGCTAAATGCGTTGCAGGCTGTGTTCAAGCAGCCTGCAACAAATTTAGCAAGAAAACCATGCTAGCTTGATAGGCAGCTAGTTAGCAGCTAGGCCAAACAGCTCCTCAGACCCGATCAGTACGATCACTGGACATAGCAGCGGTCCCAGCAACTGATGCCAACCACATAGCGGGATCCAAACTCAAAAAAGTAGTTATGATTTTGCTGAGTCACTCAGGTATCATTATGAACACACATAAGACATTGCAAAATGTGTAGAATTGTAACACTTTCTCTGCCCAAAAAGAAGGGTGAGAAGAGTTTGGGGTACATGTGTTGCGAGGTGGGGGTTTGTCACTACGCCGATAAATAACAATATACATCCTGACCTATGCCACCTAGGGAATGTGTGTGACCGAACCTTCTCAAATAGTGTGAGTACCCCTTGTCTAGGGGTTGGCGATATTGCCTAAAAGTTCAAATACATGTTTTACTTATACACGGTATACAGTACCAGTCACAAGTTTGGGCACACCTACTCATTCAAGGGTTTTTCTGTATTTTCTACAATGTAGAATAATAGTGACGACATCAAAACTATGAAATAACACATATGGAATCATGTAGTAACAAAAAAAGTGTTAAACGAATCTAAATATATTTTATATTTGAGATTCTTCAAAGTAGCCACCCTTTTCCTTGATGACAGCTTTGCACACTCTTGGCAGTGGAAACGCGTTCTCTGGAGTGATGAATCACACTGGAGTGATGAATCACACCATCTAGCAGTCCAATGGATGAATCTGGGTTTGGCGGATGCCAGGAGAGAACTAACCGCCCCAATGCATCTTAGCTGTATAGTATAGAATGACATTCTAGACGATTCTTTGCTTTCAACTTTGCGACAACAGTTTGGGGAAGGTCCTTTCCTGTTTTAGCATGACAACGCCCCTGCGCACAAAGAGAGGACTATAAAGAAATGGTTTGTCGAGGTCGGTGTGGAAGAACTTGATTGGCCTGCACAGAGCCCTGACCTCAACCCCATCGATGAAATTGGAAATTGCAGCAATGTTCCAACATTTAGTGGAAAGACTTCCCAGATGAGTGGAGGGTGTTGTAGCAGCTAAGGGGGACCAACTCCATATTAATGCCCATGACTTTGGAATGTGATGTTCGACGAGGTGGTGTCCACATACTCTTTATCACATAGTGTATATCGATATTTAAAACATTTCTCTAAATAAGCCTTTCTGTACAATGAAACATCAATATACAGCTATAATCTAATGAGCTCAGGGCATGTAAAATGATACCTAGGATAATTATAAGCCTTCCACAACCATAAGAACCACTTATTGAATTAAATTATTTTATTTAAAAAAAATGTTTAACATGCCTTGTTAAAGTAATGACTGATCTGGCAAGGTTAAATTGATGAAGGCAATAAGGTGATAACTTCTCTTTCTTATCCAGCCACTGACAGATGAGATCGTTATAATATGAATGGCCCACCACTAGGTGGCACTGATGTAAAACCATAACACTACTTTTATATCCACTGAAACAAGGCCCAAACCAAACGTCATCACGATGATATTTTGGAATATTGGAGTATTGGAACGAGGCCCATCAAAATGAGCAGATTAGCGATCTCACTGGCTAGCAAGCTAATAATAATGAAAACATACAGTTATAGAACAGTTATAGCATACTAACAAAACTTTATCTTCGGAAACTCTGAAGTTTCTAAAACTGTTTGAATGATGTTTGCGAGTATAACAGAACTCATCAGGCAGGCAAAAACCTGAGAAAAAAATCCAACCAGGAAGTGAGAAATCTGAGGTTGGTCGATTTTCAACTCAGCTCCTATTGAAGATACAGTGGGATATTGGTAATGTTGCACTTCCTAAGGCTTCCACTAGATGTCAACAGTCGTTAGAACCTTGTCTGATGCCTCTACTGTTTAGTGGGGCCGAAGGAGAGAGGAATGAGTGAAGTCTGCCATGCTCTGACCATGCGCGTTCACGTTAGAGCATTGAACATTATTGAAGAATTATGTTAAAAACATCCTAAAGATTGATTCAATACTTCGTTTGTCATGTTTTTACGGACTGTAATATAACTTTAACTTTTCGTCCGTACTTTAGGCAGGACCTGTTCGCGCGTCGTCAGTTTGGAAAGTGTACTGAACTCTAGAACAACAAGGAGGAATTTGGACAAATGATGGACATTATCGAACAAAACAAACATTTATTGTGGAACTGGGATTCCTGGGAGTGCATTCTGATGAAGATCATCAAAGGTAAGTGAATGTTTATATTGTTAGTTCTGACTTCTGTTGACTGCATAATATGGCGGCTATATTTTGTGTCTTGATTGGGCTCTGAGCGCCAACTCAGATTATTGCATGGTTTGCTTTTTCCGTAAAGCTTTTTTGAAATCTGACACAGCGGTTGCATTAAGGAGAAGTGCATCTAAAATTCCATGCATAACTGTTATATCTTTTAGCAATGTTTATTATGAGTATTCCTGTAAATTGATGTGGCTCTCTGCAAAATCAAAGGATGTTTTGTGACTTCTGAACGTAAGGCGCCAATGTAATCTCAGATTTTTGGATATAAATATGAACTTTACCGAACAAAACATACATGTATTGTGTAACATGAAGTCCTATGAGTGTCATCTGATGAAGATCATCAAAGGTTAGTGATTAATTTTATCTATATTTCTGCTTTTTGTGAATCCTCTCTTTGGCTCATTCTGTGAATAGGCACTCACCTAACATAATCGTTTGGTTTGCTTTCGTCGTAAAGCTTTCTTGAAATCGAACACTGTGGCTGGATTTACAACAAGTGTATCTTTAAAATGGTGTAAAATACATGTATGTTTGAGGAATTTTAATTATGGGATTTCTGTTGTTTTGAATTTGGCGCCCTGCACTTTCACTGGCTGTTGAAGACGTGGGACGCTAACGTCTCACGTACCCTATAGAGGTAAAGAGGAACTGACCTCACCCCTCACCTCCTGACCTCAACCCCTCCACCTAATCCACATATATCCATCCGTCTTCCCTATATCAACACGTCGCTCTCCTCCATCAAACACATCCCAAAGCCTTCTCGCTTTCTACAGACTGTCTTTTCAAGGCTTCTTCTCTATCATTTATGTAATATCTCAAAGTTTAGCCGATTCCAACAAAAGTAACAAGGGATCTTCCATAGTTTGAGTAAAGAAGTATATCAAGTCAATTTAGTCAACTTTCCTGCTGTCTGTGATGATGGAACCAACCTCTTAGCACTGCTGCTGTTGATGCTTCATTCGATGGGTGCGGTTACAACATGTAGGTAAGGCAGGTCAGGATTGTTTGTGATTGGTAGATCACTTTTTGAAACACGGTGCATGTGCTGTGACACAGGTGTGCTTTGGTTGATTATGGGCTGACACACTCGATCCAGATGTGTGAGATGACGCAAATGCTGATGTTATAACAAAAACATAAAAATGTGCTACCCGTGATACAGGCAGTTCCTATTACACTCAAAAACTTTTGCAAATGAATAGCCAAAGCACGATTTATCGCCCACCGCTACCTTAGTCTAACCACATTTTGGCTGTTTGCTTTCGTTTGGTTCCTATTGAATACATCCCAGGTGAGGATGTAAGCAAACCACTAATCATTTGAAGCTAAACATCTGCAATTATCCCCCACAGATGGTTTGTACGATTAAGAATACAGCTTACTTGTCAATGAAGTCATCTGTGCTTTTCTTCTGTATGTTGTCTGCATGGCGGAGGAGCCAGATGATCTCGTCCCGGGCGAAAGAGAGAGCCATGAACACAAACAGAGCCTGTGGGGAAAAACAACCTGGCCTTTAGACTCAGACATCCTATCACACAAAAGGGAAGGGAACACAGATGCAAAACACATGAATTGAGGAGCAAACTGAAGTGAAGAGGAAATTCAGCAACTCTTGGGAGGACAGTGGAAGTTGATCAAAATAAGCCTTTATCAACTTCCACTGTCCTCCAAGTTTTGCTGAATTCCGTCTTCAGACTATTACACGTAACATAGATAACGTGTGTTATTTATTGAAGATGACTTGTCGGTGACAGAAGCAAATTGCACACTTATTCAACAATACATATCCATCGACAGATTAAAAAAGGGGATATTTTTACCTTTGGGCCCAGCAGTCCAGGCTGGTCAGACAGAACTGTGGCCAACTCTTTCAGGGCAGACCTAAGATACTTGCGCCTTTCTCTATGCATGGATCCACTGCAATGAATGCAAAATTCATGTTTTATTGATTTTGCATGATGAACATTCTATTGCGAGGCAGTATAATAAAAAAAAACTACTGGGGACAATGAAGACGATATACTTACGCTTGCGATAGTGCTTGTTCTTTGCATTCTTTGATGTCATTTAGACGTTTATTGTAGCTGGAAAAGAACGGACGTTGTTAAAATGATGGAAGGTGAAGGGAGACTTCTGTACACATTTACTAAGGTACTTTAATTTTGTACAACAAAATGTGTCTGAATTCATTTATTACGTCTCTCTCTCTTTGCAAAGGTACTTGGTTCTTACATGGACTAGTTACTCCGCTATGATCGAAAATACACTCTGCCCTTGAAACTAATGCCCGAGTTCAAAGTTGCAGCTAGCGGTCTTTCCACACTGAGCTTTCAGAAGAGCAAGTTTGGATTTACACAGCAGTGAGTTGACACTTGACTTAGAATTCAACAGTCCTGCCGTTTGTGCTAGTTTGATGACATATCTGGCAGATTCATTGCCAGTACTGGTTGAGCAGATTTCAAAATCAAGGCTCAACCCACCAGGAAAAAACATGTTGAATCAATGTTCTATCAACATCATCTTTTGTCACATTTTAATGTTACGTTTTAGTTGACCATTCTGGTCCCAATTTAAATGCAGCTGATAACGGCTTCATAACCACGACATGCTTTATAAAGAGTTCATAAATGTGGCATAACAGTGTGACGTAACCCACTGTCAAATATGACAAACCTGTGCTTTATAAAAGGGTGGCAAAAGTACTGCTTAATAAAGGCCTTATGAATCATTAAATTGAGGCTTCACAAAGCATTTATAAGCACGTCATGTATCTTGGTAGAGCATTGCAACGCCAGAACAGTGGGTTCGATTCCCGGGAGCCCCCATAAGTAAAAATGTATTCACGCAGGGCTAAGTCGCTTTGGATAAAAGCGCCTGCTAAATGTTATATAGTTTATTATTACTCGGGTGCATAGTCAATATTGGACCTGACCTCAACTTTTCCCAAAAATCCGTGCTGCAGGATGAGAGGACATACACAGCAAAACACTTTGATGAGGCCTTTGAAAGTCTGTTTACTTGTGTTTTTTCCCCAAAGTACATTTTCTCAGTTTGGTTTTTCCAGGTTTCGGGTTTCACCCATTTTTTCAGGTTTTTCCAGAGTTTGGCAACACTTTTTAAATATAAACACATTTCACAACAATGCTTTTGAGGTCTGTGAAAAATCTTAGAACATTTTATTTGAGTTTAGTTGCCATTAAATTCAGTGTGTATGCTCTGCAGTGTGGTTTGGTTAGAAGGTTTTCAGGACGTGGTGATTATGTATTCCATAAAGTGATTCGCATTGTGGCCGCCAATGGAATGGGTGGAGTAAAAGTCCAGCAACACTTTCACTGCGGTACCCAGAATAGTTTTTGTTCTATAAGCCAATATGTATTCCATATACAGTGATTCACATTGGGGGCATTTATGACCTTGGAACATGTTTTAAAACCCACATTTAATGAAAACGTCACTTAAATTGGACAATTATTTTTCATTTAACATTAATAAATACAGGTTGTTCACACATACTATTTACGTGGGTGACTTATTTAGCAAATCTCCGAATTTGTGACCAAAGTACTTTTTTTTGTGTTGGTGACGAGACACTGATCATATGAGTTCACAAATCAATTGTGGTTCCACCGGACAGCGAAAAACAAGCAAGTTAACCTATATTTATTGTATTTTTAAACTTAGCTTGTAGTAGTTAAGTGTTGGAGTTTGATTACATACTGTAGCGACCTGTCGTTTATTCAAATCATTTTGAAATTTAGCTAGCTAGCAGGCTCAGCTAAACAAATTCCCTTAGATACATCCACATCTCATAGTCATGCGATTTGTAAATGAAAGAGGAATATAATAATACGAATCGAATGGAGATTCCAATCACCCCATTTAGAGTTTCTGGCGAAGCACAGAAATGTTCTTATCCAGATGGTGACAAAAGGCATTTCCTAAAAGACATGCTAACTTACTTTGTTGTTACTTTTAAGGTTGGAACCAGCATGCAGTACCTCCAGCAGGCAGAGGCAAGAACCGTTCGTCCACCAGCTCGGAGACAAGCTACACTACTGTGTAAAGTTCAATGCAATTGATTTGCTGGACTTTGAAACGTTACGTATTTGTATTGTTTTAAAAATGTACAAATAATTGAAAATGTATGCTTTAAACAGGTCTTTAATGTTTATTTATTTTAGCTGTTAGTGATAATTTCATAACTTTTTATACATTTGTGTTTACATCATTAAGCCTTTATGTATGTGTCATGAATGACCAAAGGTGTCTGACTTGAAATGAAGTACAGCGTCATGCGATAATAGAGTCTTTATGGATGTGTTAAGAACGACCAAAGGTGTCTCACTTCAAACAAAGTATTACAGGATTCTACATAAAGTGTAAATATATAGGTTATTAAGGTTCTGGCGATTTAGGATAGTTCTCTCATTAGCCACAGGTTATTGTAGGGTGTGAGAGGTATTTAAATGGGTTGACGGACATGCAAAGCTTGAGTGTGTCAGAGCCAAGATGATTTAGCGTAGTCCAACCCGAGACCACCGCACCAGGTATTCCTTTTCTGTTCCCATGCTGGAGACCAGGGCTGGATTACAACCGGTTACAAATGGTGCCAACCTTTTGTGGATGATCTTTCAGCGGGGGAGTGGGTGAATGTTTCAAACACCTGATGGGCCCCAACACTGTGGCTCGTTTTTGTTGTATGCATGTTTGTGTACGGAGGAACATGTAACTTGGTTGCAGAAGAAAGCCACTTTCAATTTCGTTAGGCCGGGTGCTTTCGTCAAGGTAAGTGTTTCTTGGCGTAACGTTATCCCCAGGCTATGGCACAAACAGCACATATAAGCCTGGGATATCAACCATTCAAAGCTGGACTTTGTGGAAGTGACAATAGAATTCTATAGGAGTGACCTTACTGATTTAAAGTATTTGTCATTGTCACTTTTTTATTGTTAATTCTATAAAATAGTAATAATTATGGCTAAACCCCACCCGTTTCAACAATTTATCATCTTAAAATTGCATTTTAAACTAATGAAGGCCAAGTTTGATTTGAGAGGAAGTGTCTGGGAACGAGATTATGTGTAATGTGACTAACATGACTTCACGAGCATTTCGCTACACCCACAATAACATCTGTTAAATATGTGTATGTGACCAATTAAATTTGATTAGAATTTGATTCGACTTTAGAGCGTATTCTAACCGACCCAACCCGTCACCCTTTATAAAGCAAATGTTTTTCATATTCTACATAGTGGGTTATGTCATATTTGACAATGGTGATTATGTCAGTTATGCCACATTTATGAACCCTTTATAAAGCATGACATGTGATTATAGATCCTTTGAAACACATGTCGTGCTTATGAAGGCTTTATGAAGCCTTTATGAGCTGAACGTCATTTAACTAAAACTTAACCTAAAACTACAAAAAAAACTTAGTATAATTTTTTAAATCAAAACTAACAAACAGAACTGTAAACTAAAATTAAACTTAAATGAAAAGTGAAAATGTATAATAACCTTGGTACAGATGACTTTGGAATGATACTTCAAATTCAGCATGAACAAAAAACAAAGCAAAATAATTTAAGGGTTTCAAATGTATTTACTACTTGTATCAGTCATGTAAAACAAAACAATTACTAGATATGCTTCATGAATCCTCCTGCAGCTCATAAGAAAGACACAGAGCGGTGTATTCTGAGTGGTTTGAGGGTGGTGTGTTGGCGAGCGGCTTACCCGCGGATGTTGACGAACAGGTCCTCGCAGGACTTGTGGATGTGAAAGACCTCATCCCTGAAGAGACAGAGGCAGGTGCTGCTCTGGAGGGCCAGCTTCCACAGGCTCAGCGCTGCTGGGTCAGTATTCAGCACCGCGTGGCACAGGACGAACCCGACTAGTGGAGAAACGGGTTAGTACTGCAAAAACTGCTGAATGCTGCTCTACAATTGCAAATATAGTAACATTTATTATTATACTTTTTAGTATAATAACAGACCCACCTGAAGCATTTTAATATTTCTTGTGACTGTTATAAGACAGGATTTTGGAGCCGGGATCTAGTTTTAAATAAGCAATCCTTGGACAAGTAAAGCCTTAGGGGCAAGAGCCTAACTCCTGTTAATGTAGCGCGAGGCAGATTGATGTACAAGTAAACCCCCTGGACAGTACACTAATCTGTCGCAGGGCCTTACCCCCAATTCAATCTCCTTATTGAGGAGTGCCAAGCAGAGGCATGAAGTCCCATGGTTCGGTATGACTTGACCAGGGATCGAACCCCCAACCAGCCAATCTCAGGGCAGACTCAAAATGAATCCTCCCTGACCAATTTGGAAAAAAAACTTAACACAATAACTTGAGCAGTAAACTTACACACAATCCATTTCTCCATACAGTCTAAGGAGAGGTATTCACAGGGCATCTAGAACAGAGACCAGAGATTTGTCAGGATGTATTCACAGATGAAGTTTTAACTGAAAATATATTATTGGCCTGTTAATAATGTGGACTATAAAAACAGCTTGTCCAAAACATCTATGAACACAATTGTCCAAACGGCAGAGCTGGCTAGTACATTTACAGAATGAGTAGAATAAATGGGAGAACACATGGCATGTCAACCAGATAAGGTGTTGGATGGGTGAGAGGTGTTAACTGATTGGTGTGAAAGTGGGTTTAGTAGCAGTTTAGTAGTAGTAGGGGCTTAGGAAAGTGACTGGGCAGTAGGCACTGACTGTGTCTGACTGGGCTGGGTTGAGCATGGTACTGGGGGCGCTAATCAGGCTCAGAAGCTGGGCGTTCCTCCACTGGTCTGCAGACAGGTTCCTCCTGGGGTAGACCATCTGCAGCGAGATGAGTGCGTCTGACAAAGACTATCGCCATTGGAACAGAAAGAGAAGGAGATAAATTGGAGGTATTTCTGCGTGCATAATCACTTCTATAGGTATTCACTTGCTAGTTAATAGGAAATTGTGGACATTTCTTACATGGCGCTATCTGTGCCGTGTATGTAAAACAGTGCTATCTATTTTTCGATTGTATATTAGTGTTATTGAGGAATATATTCACAGATGTCTAGTGTCTCACCTTCCCATGAGGGACAAACTCTTCCATCATCTTTTTCAGAGGATTCTCATAGTCCACGATCATTTGGCCCAGCCTTGGGTATTCCCTGTCACTGGTTGCGGAGGGGAGGGGGGAAAAAAGTCAAAAGACATCACATAATACATTTCACAGAGGATAATCCTGCTCATAGCTCTAGCTGTACCTGGCCCCGTGTGTCATTTCATGGGCGTAGTTGTAGAGTCCAATGATTGCTTTCCGCTCTTCAATACGGGACAGTAGCATCATTAGTGTAGTGTAGGTGACAACTAAGTCAAGGTAGTTCTTGGTGAGGTCAAAGTTAACCGTCTATAAAGACAGAAAGAAAAACTTCAGATAGCTTTGATTAGGATTATAGAAACGGTATAATCTGAGGAGATTTGAAAAAACATTTATTTGTATACTTACAACATCAAAGAAAACCTGGCAAGCGTCAATAGTGTTCAGCAATTCAGAAACATTGTCCTAAAAGTAATATAAAACACTCATGTCTGGATTGTATAGGTACAACATAGCTAAATCGTATATGATTGTACAGGTGCACCATTTTCCTACCCCTATTCAGAGTAATGAAGAAATGGCTACACAGACATTGATCTATCCTAATTAACACAGCTATATACACATCTATGAGCGTTGGACTTGTAACCGAAAGGTTGCAAGATCGAATCCCCGAGCTGACAAGGTAAAAATCTGTCGTTCTGGACCTTAACCCACTATTCCTAGGCCGTCATTGAAAATAAGAACTTGAAAATTGAAAATAAGAACTGACTTGCCTAGTCAAATAAAAGGTAAAATAAATAAATAAATATATAAAAAGCATATTACATTATGCTTATTATTACATGAATATACCTATTAAAGTAGTTTAACATTGAGTTAAAAAAAAGTATTTCCTTACCTTGAATTCCATGACATCCACAAATGTGAAGTAATATAGAGATAGATTCTTTAGTATTTCAGACTTTTCTTTTTGAAGCTGTGCAAGCTGTTGCTGTAAATGTAGAATAAACAATTTGTTAGGTCTCTCAAGGAGCATGGCAAAGTAGTCATGTCAAACTTATCTGTAAGGTTCACTTCTTTCACCAGCAGTCACACACCATGTGTTTGATGGTTGACATTTTACAGCACTATTATTTTCTATATTTCATACCTAACTTTTGAATTTGGCCAATAACCTATAACTTCTTGAGTAAACCATTTGTCAGTGTTAAAGTTTAGATAGTTTAAATACACCAGTCTCCAGATGTTATTAGCTAATGACTTCATGACAAAAATGCACTGTAGGGAACCCTTAGGTACTGAGTGACTATCCAGTATTTTATTTTTTTAAATTATTATCATTACCCTTTTTTACTTATTATTAGCCAATTTCATGGTATCCAAATTGGTAGTTACAGTCTTGTCTCATCGCTGCAACTCCCGTACGGACTCGGGAGAGGCGAAGGTTGAGAGCCGTGCGTCCTCCAAAACACGACCCAGCCAAGCCGCACTGCTTCTTGACACACTGCCCACTTAACCCGGAAGCCAGCCGCACCAATGTGTCGGAGGAAACACCGTACACCTGGCGACCGTGTCAGCGCCCACTGCGCCCGGCCCGCCACAGGAGTTGCTAGTGTGCGCCGCCCCATGGGTCTCCCGGTCACGGCCAGCTGCGATAGAGTCTGGACTCGAACCCAGAATCTCTAGTGGCACAGCCTTAGACCACTGCGCCACTCAGGAGGACGTTATCCAGTATGGTTTGTAGTTGTGGTATGTATGACTCTAATATTACCATGAGCTATGCTTTATTGCCAAATTGAGACTAAATATTGGTCTAGCTATGTTTATCTAAATCAGCTCTAGCATTAGCTATATACAATTATTAATTGTATTCTCTTACATATATTATAGGACTGTCTTGTATGTCAGTAAAATGTTAATGCACCGATAAGGACATGTTTGTTCTGACGTTAGTAAGTCATTTCAGGCAGTTAGATTACCCATGCCCTATATTACATTTCATGGAAGACCAATAAAATACAAATATTATCTATTATTAATTCAAAAAACTTTTCTCTCCTGCGAAAATGGATATACAGTCTTAGTTGTTACATTTTCACATGAATAATGCTCCAATCAACATCTCAACCATACAATTCAATATTAGATTTTTTTTAGCTGGGCCAACTAGTTCTGACATAACGTTGCCTCAGAGTTGAATAGCATGAGGGTAAAGGGGCTTAGCTTTCACATTTTCAAGACAAATTAGCAAGAACAAGTTGTGTTTGCATGTTTCCCCACTGATATGCAGTGTTTACACAGGTAGCTCAACGCTAATATTTTTTTCTCCACTTTTGACCAATCAGATCAGATCTTTTGCCAAAAATATCAGATTTGGGCTAACTGTTAACCCAGCCATATAGGTCTAGCTTGTACGATAAATGTATAGTCTAATTGTTAAGAATAATGAGTATTCAAATAGAATGGTTTAATGACCAGATAACCTAGTTGTCAAGATGCATTACTAGGCTATACGAAGGAATCCAAGAGCTGAAGCAGAATTAAACTGATTTCCGCCTTAACCTAGATGGGGTTGGTAAAATGAAACTTAGATTCCTTTGCATAGTCTATCAGGATAAGAAGCAATAGGCTAGATGAGAACTAAAACTGTTTCACTACAAAAAGGCAGACTAAGCAAAGCTAAGCAAAGCAAAATGGCACTACAAATAGCCCAAAATTACCATAAAGAACAATCCAGAAAAAGCCAAATTAAGCATGCAAAACATTGAACAAAAACAAACAAAGAAAAAAACATAAAGGGACATAATGACACAGTTAAACATAATTAAGCTCAAAGTCATTCCAATAGGCACTAAGCTACACATTTCACACAAACACAGCAAAGGCAAATAGTAAAAAGTAGCATATATATGACAACACAAATGTACAGTACATATAATGTACATACGGTATGACTGTGATCATACATTTAGAAGTTACCATTTTTAAATATTGACAGACAATTTCCAGGGACACCATGGCTAAAGTAATTTTATATACACTGAGCGTACAAAACATTATGAACACATGCTCTTTCCATGACAGACTGAGCAGGGTAATCCAGGTGAAAGATATGATCCCTTATTGATGTCACTTAAATCCACTTCAAATCAGTGTAGATGTATTTTTGAAATTTATTTAACCTTTATTTCACTAGGCAAGTCAGTTAAGAACAAATTCTTATTTACAATGACGGCCCCCACCAGCCAAACCCGGACGACACTGGGCTAATTGTGCGCCGCCCTATGGACTCCCAATCCCGGCCGCTTGTGATACACCCAGGGTGTCTGTAGTGACGCCTCAAGCACTGAGATCTAGTGACACCTCAAGCACTGAGATGCAGTGCCTTAGACCGCTGCGCCACTCGGGAGCCCAGGTGAGGAGACAGGTTAAAAAAAGATTTTTAAGCCGTGCGACAATTGAGACATGGATTGTGTAATGTGTGCCATTCAGAGGGTGAACGGGGTATGGTAGTAGGTGCCACGCACACCAGTTTGTCTCAAGAACTGCAACGCTAGTAGGTTTCACAGTCAACAGTTTCCTGGGTGTATCAAGAAGGTGTTCTTAATGTTTTGTACACTCAGCATATTACATTTTTTACAATTTAATCATTAAGCAGACTATCGTATCCAGATCGACTTACAGTAGTGAGGGGATACATTTTCATACTGTTCATCCGTGAGAATCGAACCCACAGCCCTGGCGTTACAAGCGCCATGCTCTACCAACTGACTATATGGCAGTTACTGCCTCTGAACGCTCACAGACAAAATCAATAACATTAATACAACATCCTACTACATAAGGTCATTTGAATAAACTTAAAACAGAACTTACATTATTGTTTCGTGTCTCTATTGCAGGGAATTTTCGTACGATAAACTTAACCACCGACTCCAAGTTTTTGTCTACCAGGTATGACGGCTTTGCTTTGGGGTCCCCGCATGCCTAAAGTGGAAAGGGAGGAGAACAGAAACAGCTAAAAATGCTACAGCAGTCATCTTTGAATACTGGCTGATTCTCATTGAGCAGCATTGTTAGTCAACTAAGAAGGTTGTTAATTAAGTTCATGATTGACAGGATGAACAGGCAGAGTGAAAATGGTTTCATTTTTGCTGAAAAATGGAGTGAGCAGAGAGAGAGGAAGAGAACAAAACATTCTACACAAGGTCTCCTGTTTAGGTCTCGTAATTTAAAAATGCCATCTGGAATCAATAGGTTAAATGCAGTTTTTTGTCCTAAATTATGATCAGGTTTACATTGGGCAGTTCTCTACAAAGGGGATTGTTCTTAAAGGGGAAGTATACCTAAAAAAAAAAATTTCCCAAGTGATTCCATATATTGAAACTAGTTAGGTGGAGTTAAGACTTCACCCCCTCTCTCACTGCAGTCTAGAACAGGAAAGCTGAAAAACGTTTCTTTGGAAAGTACTAGCTCTGCTCCGTTGTCATTCGAAGACATATTGTAGACATTCTTTGTTTAATTGAAGGCATACGACTAAATAGGTTACCACATTCATAAACAAAAATCATTCGTAAAACCCCAAATAACTTCACAGATCTTCATTGTAAAGGGTTTAAACACTGTTTCGCATGCTTGTTCAATGAACCATAAACAATTAATGCACCTGTGGAACGGTCGATAAGACACAAACAGCTTAAAGACGGTAGGCAATTAAGGTTACAGTTATGAAAAATTAGGACACTAAAGAGGCCTTTCTACTGACTCTGAAAAACACCATAAGAAAGATGCCCAGGGTCCCTGCTCATCTGCGTGAACGTGCCTTAGGCATGCTGCAAGGAGGCATGAGGACTGCCAGATGTGGCCAGGGCAAAACATTACAATGTCCGTACTGTGAGACGCCTAAAACAGCGCGACAGGGAGACAGGACGGACAGCTGATCGTCCTCGCAGTGGCAGACCACGTGTAACACCTGCATAGGATCGGTACATCCAAATATCACACCTGCGGGACAGGTACAGGATGCAACAACAACTGCCCAAGTTACACCAGGAACGCACAATCCCTCCATCAGTGCTCAGACTGTCCGCAAAAGGCTGAGAGAGGCTGGACTGAGGGCTTGTAGGCCTGTTGTAAGGCAGGTTCTCACCAGACATCACCGGCAACAACATCGCCTACGGGCACAAACCCACCGTCGCTGGACCAGACACGACTGGCAAAAAGTGCTCTTCACTGATGAGTCACGGTTTTGTCTCACCAGGGGTGATGGTCGGATTCGCGTTTATCGTCGAAGGAATGAGTGTTACACCGAGGCCTGTACTCTGGAGCGGGATCGATTTGGAGGTGGAGGGTCCGTCATGGTCAGACTGCCTGAACTTACAACAAGCTCAATCTCAACGCTGTTCGTTACAGGGAAGAGATGCACTGCAGTACTTAATGCAGCTGGTGGCCACACCGGATACTGACTGTTACTTTTGACCCCCCCTTTGTTCAGGGACACATTATTCCATTTCTGTTAGTCACATGTCTGTGGAACTTGTTCAGTTTGTCTCAGTTGTTGAATGTTGTCATGTCATACAAATATCTACACGTTAAGTTTATGACTTGAATTTATGAGTTTATGACTTAAATTTCCTTTATTTGTATGGCATGTTCAATGAAAACAAAGAAACTGATGCTTTTTGGCTGAGCTACTTTGATCAAAAGTAGTATCAGTTTTGAGTCACGAAATGTATACTTTTCCACTTGAAATATTTATATAAAATAATCACAGATGTTTTATGTGGCCGACTGCAACAGCGGAGATGGTTAACAACTGCACATGTGCGCTCGTGGGGCAAACTCTGACGCACAGTGCATTCAGAAAGTATTCAGACCCCTTCCCACTTTTTAAAAACGTTACAGCCTTATTCTAAAATGGATTAAATTAATGTTGTTCTTCAACAATCTACACACAATTCCCCATTATGACAAAGCAAAAACAGGTTTACATTTTTTTTGCAAATGTGTTAAATAAAAAACAGAAATGCCTCATTTACATAAATATTCAGACCTTTTGCTATGAGACTTGAAATTGAGCTCAGGTGCATCCTGTTTCCATTGATCATCCTTGAGATGTTTCTACAACTTGATTGGAGTCACCAAGACTCTTCCTAGAGCTGGCTGCCTGGCCACACTGAGCAATCGGGGGAAGAAGGGGCTTGGTCAGGGAGGAGGTGACAAAGAACACGATGGTCACTCGATAGAGCTCGAGAGTTCCTCTGTGGAGATGGGAGAACCTTCAAGGAGGACAACCTTTTCTGCAGCACTCCACGAATCAGTTCTTTATGGTAGAATGGCCAGACGTAAGCCACTCCTCAGTAAAAGGCGCATGACAGCCTGCTTGGAGTTGGCCAATTGGCCCCTAAAGGACTCTCAGACCATGAGAAACAAGATCCTCTGGTCTGATGAAACCAAGATTGAACTCTTTGGCCTGAATGCCAAGCGTTAGGTCTGGAGGAAATATGGCACCATCCCTACGGTGACGCATGGTGGTGGCAGCATCATGCTGTGGGGATGTTTTTCAGCGGCAGGGACTGGGAGACTAGTCAGGATCGAGGGAAAGATGAACAGAGAAAGTACAGAGAGATCCTTGATGAAAATTAGAGCGCTCCAGAGCGCTCAGGACCTTAGACTAGGGCAAAGGTTTCACCTTCCAACAAGTCATTGACCCTGAGCATACAGCCAAGACAACGCAGGAGTGGCTTCAGAACAAGTGTCGAAATGTCCTTGAGTGCCCCAGCCAGAGCCCGGACTTGAACCAGATCGAACATCTCTGAAGAGACCTGAAAATAGCTTTGCAGCAACGCTCCCCATCCAACATGACAGAGCTCGATAGGATCTGCAGAGAAGAATGGGAGAAACTCCCCAAACACACGTGTGCCAAGCTTGTAGCCTCATACCCAAAGAAGACTTGAGGATGTAATCGCTGCCAAAGGTTCTTCAACAAAAGTACTGGGTAAAGGGTCAGAATACTTATGTAAATGTGATATTTCCATTTTTAAAACATTTAGAAAAATGTTTTTATAAAATGTTTGCTTCGTTAGAAGTTTTGTGAGTAGATAGATAAAGGAAAATCATTTCATACATTTTTGAATAAGGCTGTAACGTAACAAAATGTGGAAAACCTCAAGGGGTATGAATAATTTCAGAATGCACTGTTTATGTCCTTATTTGGAGCTTGACGCCACATGGTATGCACTATATAAGACATCTAGGGAAAAAGGCAAAGTTTGTCTATCTCTCAATGGAAAATATTGAGATGCAGGAGATGGCTAGTAGCGATAAAAACAGTAAATACTATGTAAACATTCCTACAGCCAATATTGCAAATGTATCATGAAGTCCCATTGTGCCACAAATAACTGAGGTCAATTTCCCCATCTCACTCACAGGTTCTGGCGTCAATAGATCGGTCTTCAAACGACTAAGCAACAGCAAGTACCTCTGGCACCCATGTGAGTTCATGTTGTCTCCTGGATATTTTCACACCTTTTCCCAATGTGTTGGCTAGCCATGACTTATTTGCATGACAACATTTTAGGCAACTGTAGAGCCTTGTGTGGAATACCTGGCCGCAGGAACCACCTGGTGTAGATTATTTCCCAGTCTGGTCCATTGTTTATCTGCAACTCCCTCCCCCTGTCAATAGGGGCCATGATTATCCTAACAATATGTAGCACAATGGCCATAACAAAAAGGTTCTATAGGTTAGTAAACATGGCATCACTTGACTTATGTTTGGAAGTTAATCCTTTCTCAATACACATAATACTCATTTGGAATATAATAAGGAAAATGTGGACAGGGAACAAGCTACTTGAATAACTTGATAGACCTAATTTTCTTTATACAAGTATTTTTATTATAAAATAGATCATGCATGTACATCACATTTTGAATACATTATGTTAGAATAATATGAAGTACCATATTTCCTGTTACAACATAAGCTTCCGGTATTTTGTGAAACACAAAAATTGCTCATTAAGAATAAGTCTGTGTGTGTACCATGTAAACATGTCTAACTGCCCTTTGCATTAATTGTGTAGGTGAGAAACACTTCATCCCAAAACAGTGGGTGGCCAAAAAAAAAAAAAACATATATATTTTTTTTTTTTTGCAGTTCAGGGAGAAACTGGTTGACCAGGTGCTGGAAAGGTAACATCCAACGGTGGTTTACAAGAATCCTTCACATCCCACCTGCCCAAGCCTACTTTAATCTTCCAGACAACATTACTAGAGGAGAGACCTGAGAAAGGACCCGGTTAGAAGATATCACTTCAGAATGAAGTAGACAAAGACTTTCATGATGCACATACAATAGGTTGCTAACATGTTGTATACTAGTTTCTAAAATATTTGTATATGCAACTAAAACAAGGATTAAATGTTTTGTATTCCAGTTTTTGTGGTCCATTTGCATGGATATTCTTTATTTTTGCAGTCACAGTACCTAACCTGACAAACAAATCACAAGCTGGGAGCATGATATACAAATTATTCTGTTTTAAGATAATGGCTAAAGTTTATCACTGTGTGAAATGTATTAGAATTATAAGACTAATCCAATAATGTGTATTTAAGACAAGTTAAGACAAAAACCATTGTGTTACTATGTAGCAATGTGAGAAATGTATAGTTGAGACATTCAAGGCCAACTGAACTGTCGACTTGTGATAACTCTGAAACCAATAACAGGAAAGAGGCCTTCCCAATCTAGGTAGGGGAGTAGCTGTTAGAAATGGCTAGGCTTACAGAAGATGAGAAATTATGTGTTCGTATTGTGGAAAAATACAGCCCACCTAAAAGGAGGTGGAGTTTCTACTGGTGTGTGTGGGTATGGGAGTTATAAAATGACTGTGTTCTCATTTTTGATGGGAGAGTACTCTGTGAATAAAGTATTGATCTATTGCCGACTGGGTCTTTGAATAATTCTTTATTAACCAGGGCATTACAACCTCTGGGAATTATTTAAAGCTTGAGTGATAGTTGAGTTCCAACAATTGGGATAAAAGTTCTCGTGACAGAGCAGCACATACCTGGGAGTCTTTCACTTCCTGAAAACCAGGGTAAGGCAGTGGATATTTGGCTCGGACGGTATTTAAAACGCAGGATGGGAGAGGAATCCGGACTCCTGGACCCAGTGACTCACTGCAGAGGACCCACTTCAAAGCTATGCTGTATGGGACTAGGAATGGGCATTTGACTGTTGAGTATTCACATGAAATATCTAATTTACACCCAAGTCAATACTTTGTAGGAGTACTTTTGGCAGCGATTAGAGCTGTAAGTCTTTCTGTGTAACTCTCAAAGAGCTTTCCACACCTGCAGTGTGTAACATTTGCCAATTATCTTTTCAATATTCTTCAAGCTCTGTCAAATTGGTTGTTGATCATTTCTAGATAACCATTTTCAGGTCTTTCCATAGATCTTCAAGTAGATGTACGTCAAAACTATAACTCTGCCACTGTTACGGTCTTCTTGGTAAGGTACTCCAGCGTAGATTTGACCTTGTGTTGTAGGGTTATTGTCCTGCTAAAAGGTGAATCAGGTTTTTCTCTACGATTCTGCCTGTGTTTAGCTCCATTCCGTTTACTTTTTATCCTGAAAAACTCCCCAGTCCTTAAAGATTACAAGCATACTCATAACATAACGCAGCCACCACTATGCTAGAAAATATGGAGAGTAGTACTCAGTAATATGTTTGAGGCAAATCCAATACAACACACTTTATATTCAGGACAAAAAGTGAATTCCTTCCTCTGCGGCAACTGAGTTAGGAAGGACGCCTGTATCTTCATAGTGACTGGGTGTATTGATACACCAGAGTGTAATTCATAACTTTACCATGCTCAGTGGGATATTCAATGTCTGCTTTGTATTTTACCCATCTACCAATAGGTGCCCTTTTTTGTGCGGTATTGGAAAACCTCCCTGGTCTTTGTAGTTGAATCTATGTTTGAAATTTACTGCTCAACTGAGGGACCTTACAGATAATTGCATGTGGGGTATATAGATAAGGTTAGTTTAACACTATTATTTCCATGAGTCCATGAAACTTGTTATGCAAATGTTTACTCCTGAACTTATTTAAGCTTGCCTTAAAGGGGTTGAAAACTTAAGACACATGACATTTCAGTATTTTCATTTTTAAATAATTTGTAAACGTTTAGAAAAAACATAATTCCACTGTGACATTATGGGATATTGTGTGTCGGCCAATTACATTTTTTTGTGCGCAATTTCATCAATTTTAAATTCAGGCTATAACATGACACATTGTTAGTCTTTAAGAGTACTTATATTTTTATTGCTAATTCAGCCGTATGCTTTCAATAAAACAAAAAATGTGTCTCTGACTGACAGCAGAGCTAGCAGTGCACAAAGACACATCACATGATCTGTTTTAGCAGCTTTCCTGTTCTAGACTGCAGGGAGAGAGGGGGGGGGGGGAGGAAAACTCCACCTAACTAGTTTCAATGTATGGAATCACTTGGGACATTTGGGATTTTAGGTCAAATTCCCCTTTAACATGGTGGTAAAGAGGCATGCATTTGGGGTACACGTGTCATACGGTGAACAGGATGCTGTGCATGCATGTGTTGTCATCACATAGGTTAATAATGATAGTTACTAAACCTTATGGTGTGTGTGGACTCTAACTGGAATACTATACCACAATCATTGGAGAAAGTAGGCTTGTATATGAAAACGGTGGGCAGTCAACACATCAGGGTCAAGCTCATTAGGGCATGCAAGAGAAAACGTAAAATATCTTTTTTAAGTGTTTTGCCCACGGAAAGCAAAAATTGACATCCAGGATGTCTCTCCTTGTTTTAGTCGGTTTTCTTCCGTTTGATGCCTAAAGAACATGACCCTAATTGTAACTTACACAACCTTACTGTATTATTGTCAGACTTCCACCAAGTCTTGCCTTATCAAGCCTGAATAACCTAACAGTACAGCATGAAAACAATGCAGTTTTTTTGCATGGTGTTGCATACAATTTGCCACGTCAACATGAAAATACACAGAATGATACACAATAGCCTCTGTAGGTGACGTATCTTCATCCATTATAAAGCCAGTCATCGTTGGTCAACAATTAACTGCCAATAACTTTAAAAAGTATTAAAAAGCTTTCAATTAGACAATTAAGCTCTCTCTCTCTCTCTCTCTCTCTGTGTGTAGTTAAAACAGTGATTGGATTAATTGGTTGAACTGGTTAATGTGGCTCTGTGGAGTGTCAAGCATTCTAATGCTGTCCTGGTGTTGCCTACAGTAGGGTTGTCACGATACCAGTTTTGCGATATTCAGAACTATTATGGCAAAGAAACAAAACATGATGCAGAAACAGCTCAAACACACCGGTAAGATTGTCAAATGCTTGCCTGCCAACCTCTGAACAGTGTCGGCAGTCAATCTCGTTTGTGTTCACACCTCAGACTTTGGAACTCAGCCTTGTTAAAATACTCCAAGCCAGAAGGTGGCAGTAGCGTTGTTTGACAATGCATATCCGTTCGTATTGCTTATAGTCTAGATTCCAAGTGATCTGAGCTAATGTTGCTATTTTGTAGAAAGCACTTGCTGTGGCCATCTGGTTAGTATCAACTAGATAATAACCTAGCAAGATGGTAAAGAAACAATTTAATTCACTCTCCATAATCCCATACTGCCAGTGTCAGACCATAGCCAAATGTTTAGCTAGCTAGCTAACGTTAGCATATTCACTAGCTAGCACAACCTAGCCAGCCAGCCAGCCAAGGACACTGCACTAACTTGGCAGCTAACAACCATTGTGATGAATTATAGTGTCAATACTAGCTACAGTGGTTAGCTAACTTGGAGGAAGTATTTAGTGTTGTGTGTAGAGGTCGACCGATTAATTGGAATGGCCGATTTCAAGTTTTCATAACAATCAGAAATCGGTATTTTTGGACACAGATTATTATTATTTTGTACATCTTTATTTATCCTTTATTTAACTAAGCAAGTCAGTTAAGAACACATTCTTATTTTCAATGACGGCCTAGGAACGGTGGGTTAACTGCCTTGTTCAGGGGCAGAATGACAGATTTTTGCCTTGTCAGCTCGGGGATTCAATCTTGCAACCTTACGGTTAACTAGTCCAACGCTCTAACAACCTGATTACATTGCACTCCACGAGGAGACTGCCTGTTACGCGAATGCAGTAAGAAGCCAAGGTAAGTTGCTACCTAGCATTAAACTTATCTTATAAAAAAACAATCAATCAATCATAATCACTAGTTAAACTAGTAATATCATCAACAATGTGTAATTATCTAGCGTGTCCTGCGTTGCATATAATCGATGCTGTGCGTATTCGCGAAAAAGGACTGTCGTTGCTCAAATGTGTACCTAACTATAAACATCAATGCCTTTCTTAAAATCAATACACAAGTTTATATTTTTAAACCTGCATATATAGTTAATATTGCCTGCTAACATGACTCGTTGCGAACTGTGAAGACTATTTCTTCCTAACAAAGACAGCCAACTTCAAACGGGGGATGATTTAACAAAAGCACATTTGCGAAAAAAGCACAATCGTTGAACGACTGTACCTAACCATAAACATCAATGCATTTCTTAAAATCAATACACAGAAGTATATATTTTTAAACATGCATATTTAGCTAAAAGAAATCCAGGTTAGCAGGCAATATTAACCAGGTGAAATTGTGTCACTTCTCTTGCGTTCATTGCTCGCAGAGTCAGTGTATATGCAACAGTTTGGACCGCCTAATTATGACATAACATTGAAGGTTGTGCAATGTAACAGGAATATTTAGACTTAGGGATGCCACCCGTTAGATAAAATACGGAACGGTTCCGTATTTCACTGAAAGAATAAACGTCTTGTTTTCGAGACGATAGTTTCCGGATTCGATCATATTAATGACCTAAGGCTCGTATTTCTGTGTGTTATGTTATAATTAAGTCTATGATTTGATAGAGCAGTCTTACTGAGCGGTGGTAGGCACCAGCAGGCTCGTAAGCATTCATTCAAACAGCACTTTCGTGCTTTTTGCCAGCAGCTCTTCACTGTGCTTCAAGGCTATCAACTCCCGAGATTAGGCTGGTGTAACCGATGTGAAATGGCTAGCTAGTTAGCGGGGTGCGCGCTAATAGCGTTTCAAACGTCACTCGCTCTGAGACTTGGAGTGGTTGTTCCCCTTGCTCTGCATGGGTAACACTGCTTCGAGGGTGGCTGCTGGAGAGGGACGGAAGCTATACTGTTACACTGGCAATACTAAAGTGCCTATAACAACATCCAATAGTCAAAGGTATATGAAATACAAATCGTATAGAGAAATAGTCCTATAATAACTACAAACTAAAACTTTTTACCTGGGAATATTGAAGACTCATGTTATAAGGAACCACCAACTTTCATATGTTCTCATGTTCTGAGCAAGGAACTTAAACGTTCGCTTTTTGACATGGCACATATTGCACATTTACTTCTCCAACACTTTGTTTTTGCATTATTTAAACCAAATTGAACATGTTTCACTATTTATTGGAGGCTAAATTGATTTTATTTTTGTATTATATTAAGTTTAAATAAGTGTTCATTCAGTATTGTTGTAATTGTCATTATTACAAATACATTTTTTTTTTTTTGTATTATTTATTTTATATATTTTTTTTTTTTCCCCCGGATGATTAATCGGTATCGGCTTTTTTTGGCCCTCCAATAATTTGTATCGGCGTTGAAAAATCATAATCGGTCGACCTCTAGTTCTGTGCATTGCAACTCTACACTTAGCTAGCTACCATCCCATAGCCTACATTGCGTATGAAGTGTGACTGGCTCATCCGTGGATGTACGAAGAAAATGCCCTTATTTGTCATTTTTTGTTGTTGACACCCCCAGGTGGGGGTTCGTGCTCTCAGATTGGCTCAGTCAAGTTGTTGGCCACTGACGAGTATTGCGATTACTACTGAAGGGCAAGGATTTAAGAAAGGGAGAGAAAAGTACAACACGAAACACCATGTTTCTCAAAACACACAGTAGCTGTCAATCAAAAGCCTTTCTATTATAATTCTGCTTTTAAAGACCATTTTTCTGGCAATAGCTCAATTAGACGGCAAACAAAAGCGTTCCGATTTGGCAACACAGACCTTTTATAGCAGCTGTACAACATTATGTGCTAAGGCACTGTGGTTAACATAGAGAGGGGTCATGAAACATGAGACTAGGTAGAAGGCTATAGGAAAGGAAGGTTGAGATTTAGTGGAAGGCGAAAAGCTGTGCAAACCTTCCAAACTTGTCCTTGCTGGAGGAGAAGCATTGTAACAGAAAGAGAGAAAGGTATACATCAACACAGGCTCTTAAGTGACTAACATGCATATCTAATTGAAAACAACTGGTTTTGGAGATAATACTACATTCTAATATGTTCGTTACAGGCCAAGGACATAGGCCTTTGTTATGCCACGTAGGTGGACCTTCTTATCTAGGCCTATGTGAGTGTCCCAAACTTTCATTCATTCAATACTGATACTATTAAAACGTCTTAGGGATAGGGGGCACTATTTTCACATGCCCAAAGTTAACTGCCTGCTACTCAGGCCCAGAAGCTAGGATATGCATATTATTGGTAGATTTGGATAGAAAATACTCTAATTTCTAAAACTGTTTGAATAATGTCTGTGAGTATAACAGAACTGATTTGCCCCCCCCCCGAGCACAATCCATCCAGGGAAAAATTGTTTTGAGGTCAATGTGTTTTCCATTAGTTTTCTAAGGGAAGCCCTTTTAAATACAAATCTGGTTGCAGTTCCTATGGCTTCCACTAGATGTCAACAGTATTTAGAAATTGGTTGATGTTTTTCTTTTGAGAAATGAAGAAGTAGTCCTGTTCTTTCCATGTGTCACTCAGATGGACTCAAGTCTTTTGGTGCGCATGACATGGAACGCGCTTCACGTTGTTTTTATCCGGTATTGGACACAGTATATCCGTCTTAAATTTGATCGATTATTTACGTTTTAGGGTACCTAAGAATGGATTAAGAACGTTGTTTGAAATGTTCGGACCAAGTTTACGGGTAACTTAGATACTTTGTAGGCATGTTGGGCGAGTTGAAACCGGTGTATTTCTGAATCAAACGCGCCAAATAAATGGACATTTTTGGGGCATAAAGAAGGACATTATTGTACAAAAGGATCACTTGTGATGTTCCTGGGATATTTTGGAGTGCCAACAGAAGAAGATCTTCAAAGGTAAGGCATATATTAAATCGCTATTTCTGCCTTTTGTCGCGCACCTGCCTGGTTGAAATATGATTTATGTGTTTGTATGCGGGGTGCTCTCCTCAGATAATCGAATGGTTTGCTTTCGCCATAAAGCATTTCTAAAATCTGACACAGTGGCTGGATTAACAAGAAGTTAAGCTTTATTTTGATGTATTACACTTGTGATTTCATGAATGTTAAATATTTATAGTCATTTAATTTGAATTTGGTGCTCTGCAATTTCACCGGATGTTGTCAAATCGATCCCACTAAAGGAATTTGATCCCTAAGAAGTTTTAATTATGGTGTAGTCTACGTTGTCCCTACTATAAGAACCTTTGCCTCCAGAAGTGGGATGCTCTGTAAGCTTCTCTCCGTCTAGCCTATAGGCTTCCTGAGGACACGGAAGATTAGAGGGTTGTAAGGGTGGATAAGCAGAAAGAACAGCATGCAAGAGAAGCATAAATCAGGGATGCAAACTCATGAGGGCAAAAAAAGGCGACACTTTTTCCCTGCTAGGGGGAAAATTCAGGTTTAAACTAATTAAAACAAAGAATATGATCTACATGATCAATCTCTGTAAAATAAAGTGGTTAATGTGAACCTAACTCACAGCTGAAAAATGTAAAGAAAGCAATCCAATGTTATTTGTTGCCTAGACTTTACTGCAAATGACACTCAAGTCTTGAGAAAAAAAACAGTACACCAATATTGCAGTTAGCATTGACAGCCTTTGTTAAATAATTATTGTGACCACACACACATCTACAGTTGAAGTCGGAAGTTTTAATAAACTAGTTGTAATGACTAAGTGTTTCAACCACTCCACAAATTTCTTGTTAACAAACTATAGTTTTGGCAAGTCGGTTAGGACATCTACTTTGTGCATGACACAAGTCATTTTTCCAACAATTGTTTACAGAGAGATTATTTCACTTTTAAGTAAAAATATATCAAAATGTCAGTGAGTCAGAAGTTTACATACACTAAGTTGACTTTGCCTTTAATTCCAGAAAAATTATGTCATGGCTTTAGAAGCCACTGATAGGCTAATTGACATCATTTGAGTCAATTGGAGGTGTAACTGTGGATGCATTTCAAGGCCTACCTTCAAACTCAGTGCCTCTTTGCTGGACATCATGGGCAAATCAAAAGAAGTCAGCCAAGACCTCAGAAAAACACCTGAAGGTATCACGTTCATCTGTACAAACAATATTACGAAAGTATAAACCCCATGGGACCACACAGCCGTCATACCACTCAGGAAGGAGATACGTTCTGTCTCCTAGAGATGAACGTACTTTTGTGCGAAAAGTGCAAATCAATCCCAGAACAACAGCAAAGGACCTTGTGAAGATGCTGGAGGAAACAGGTACAAAAGTATCTATAACCACAGTAAAATGAGTCCTATAGACAGCAAGGAAGAAGCCACTACTCCAAAACCGCCATAAAAAAGCCAGACCACGGTTTGCAACTACACATGGGGACAAAGATCGTACTTTTTGGAGAAATGTCCTCTGGTCTGATGAAACAAAAATATAACTGTTTGGCCATAATGACCATTGTTATGTTTGGAGGAAAAAGGGGGAGGCTTGCAAGACGAAGAGCACCATCCCAACCGTGAAGCACGGGGATGGCAACCATGTTGTGGGGGTGCTTTGCTGCAGGAGGAACTGGTGCACTTCACAAAACAGATGGCTTCATGATGTGGATGAATCGAAGCAACATCTCAAGACATCAGTCAGGAAGTTAAAGCTTGGTCGCAAATGGGTCTTCCAAATGGACAATGACCCCAAACATACTTCCAAAGTTGTGGCAAAATGGCTTGAAGACAACAAAGTCAAGGTATTGGAGTGGCCATCACAAAGCCCTGACCTCAATCCCATAGAAAAGGTGTGGGCATAACTGAAAAAGCATGTGCGAGCAAGTACAAACCTGACTCAGTTACAAAATTCACCCAACTTATCGTGGGAAACTTGTGGAAGGCTACCTGAAACATTTGACCCAAGTTAAAGGCAATGCTACCAAATACAATCAATTAGTATGTAAACTTCTGACCCACTGGGAATGTGATGAAAGACATAAAAGCTGAAATACATGATTCTATCTACTATTATTCTGACATTTCACATTCTTAAAATAAAGTGGTGATCCTAACTGACCTAAGACAGGGAATTTTTACTAGGATTAAATGTCAGGAATTGTGAAAAACTGAGTTTAAAAGTATTTGGCTCAGGTATATGTAAACTTCCGACTTCAACTGTAGTATCCTAACGAAACTAGTGCATGATTGTGTGAATAAGACAGTTTGCCTGACTCAGTAAATTGGATTATGGCCTACACTTCGCAGACAGGAAAGTGAATAGAATATAAGCATCACATGGCTGACACTGGGCTCCGACACAGTCCTGTCGCTATGGTTCAGAAAGACAGAGACTGGTTGGGCCAACAGCTCACTTTGCCTCATTTACACTATAGCCCTACAGCCAAACCAAGCCAAGCTGAACTGTAGGCCTGTATTGGGCTTGCCTGGTTACAAATCCACCATAGTTGCTAGAACTGTGATGGAAATGACAATATGAAAAGAAAATAGAGCCAACATAGTACAGTTCACGTAGGGATGGACACATCCATTCGGATATCCGGATAAACGTTAGTATTCGATTACTTGAGTGACTGAAAAATTATTATTTGATATCTTACTATGGTTTTGATTTTACAGATACAATACATAACATTTCCTGCCATTCAATAGAGCAATAGTAATAGTATATTTTTGTAGGCACTACTCCGCCATGGCTCTTTGGCCAAAGCTTACGGTGAAATTAATATTTTTTATGGATAAACGCCGAAAATAAGGTCTGTAGTTTAACACAGGTTTAGGAGATCTTATTCCTTTTGTGCTAGGAGATACAGTATGTAACCACTCTCAAATTCATAGACATAGCTTTGACCATTCATGATATCAAAATGATAGTTTTAACCATGTTGAGGCTATAGGCCTACAGTGTTTCTTTACAATTACATTGTTTACAAATAGTGGAGTAAAACAAGCTTATATTTTGGGGTCTGATAGAGTACAACAGTTGAGTTGAACTAAACTCATGAGGGATTTTTTTGTTATATCCTCAAGAATCATTGAGCTTGACATTAAACGCTTGTCCGCTTGGCAAGTAAAAAAAAAAAAAAAGAAGCAGATTATAGATTGTCCACATGGACAAGGATTATTATTATTATTTTTTTAATAACGTTAAAATCTATGTCAAACAATTAGGCTACTCCGATCAGAACCGGATCAAAATGTTCTCCGTATGTGCTGTGTTGCGCACGGTCCTCCTAATCTTTGCAGAGCGCATCAGAGTATAATTATTGTAGGGCTTTCAATCCTGCAGTCAAGAGATGCGTTTTTTTTTTTATGTCAAAACGTGCCTAGCCACATGTGCAATATTCATTGCTAGTTATTGAGTTATTTGCCCAGTTATAGCAAATTTTTGGTCAGCAATGAAAATCCTAGAAAAGTCAAGGTGTGCGCCAGTGGGCCGTTGCCAGAGGAGAGAGAGAGAGACATTGCAGTAGCAGGTAAAATAATACAACAGACTAGCTAGATTCAATTCAAAACATATTGTGTAGTTTGGCCGGTTATCTCGCTAGTTAACTATTAGCATGCATTAATATAATTGTCATGTGTGATACCCCGCCCCCCCAAAAATTATTTTATAAAAGCACTTTCCACCGGCACAAGTTTATAACCGCAGAAGGCCGACAAAGTTGATATGATGCACAGTTGATGAAACCAATGCTGCATACTCTGGTTGTAAAACCGCCTTCCAAGCGCTCAAAATTGGATGTTAAGAAATAATTCTGACACTCTTGGAAAAACTGAGATTCTCCTCTATACAATGTACTTCTGACAACGTTCAAAAATATTGTCATACTGGTATCGTCCCGGTGTTGTGCCGAAAATCTCCCCCCTGCCTGAATTCTCCCCCCTTCTAATTTCCTTCATTTTGTGACTAGAGTCAAATACTTAGTGGAACACATCAGAGTCAAATACTTTCTATAGAACAAACTTCACGTCAGGATAGGCAACCGAAATTAATAATGAATGTATGCGTTTTATTACACAGAGGGAGTAAAATGTTGGCAAGCAATAAACATTTCAGAACAACTCCGGCTGAATTATTATCCTTACACTTTCAAAAATAAAATACTAATAGGGGGGGGGGGGGGGGGGAGAGAGGTTTGCCCAGGGTGCCATAATGAAACAAATAGCCAAACCGAAAACTGCAGACAAAAATGCTTTCTGCTACTAAGATTTGAGAAATGTAAGCTAAACTGACAACGGAGTGAAGAGCAGAAATCTCAACTAGCAAGCAAGTCCCAGCAATGAAGAACGCGAAGGGGGGATGAACTCTGTCAGGGGGGGGGGGGTGATTTTCGGCACAACACCATCCCAAACATGTCTTAGTTAGCTACTTTGCTTAGAAGTCGCCCACCTTAGCCATTTGGTACCTGGATCATTGAATTAGAGAATTATTTAATAAAGACAGAGTATTTGGTTGTAATTGTAATGGTGCATGCTGGCCAACAATCCAGGAGAGCTACTGGGTGTACAGGCTTTTGCTCAAGCCCTGCGCTAACACAACATATTAAAAAACAAGTCAGCTGCTCAACAAGACCTTGAAAAAGATTGGATCAAAATCATGCACACCCAGTAGCTCTCATATTGCGATAGTCTCCAAATTGAGGGTTTTATACCATAGTCTATCATTGCAGTATTTTACTTTGCTGTACACCCGGTATGGTGATTTGATACTGTGATTTCATTGTGATTCGATGTTCCAAACATATTGCTCACCATGTCTCTGCTGCAGATGGACAAGAGCGAGCCATGAGAACTCGTTTTGATCAATCATGGAAATAAGTGCTCTAAACATATTGCGATAGTCAAAACGATATCGACTAAAATACCCCCCCCCCGCCCCCATCACTACTAGCATGCTACCTAAATTGCTGTCATCAACACGTTCACTTATCATCACACTCAACAGCAAACTATCAATTGAAGGGCTTGGGGGCTGATCATAGTTAGCTAGCTAATGTTGTGTGTTAACAGACGTACGGATTCTTGAAATCAGACCTAATATCTATAATGATAGCTAGATAGTAGACCGTACAGAATGTCGTTTCTGGCTATGCACCCACCTGAGCTTTCTGCCTAACGAGCTACTACAAGATGAGGACGATTAGCTAGCTCTGCCTACCATCAGGCTAGCTGGCATTAAGGCCTTGCACTGATTGCTGAACATTCCCGATGCTTTGCACCAGTCATGTAACGTTATATTATTAGAACCAAACACAGGTTTCTATTTACTTACCTAAGAATGGATGCATTTATATATACATTTATGAACTTAAGAAGAATGTAACAGACATATCTTGGTTACCTTTTTGATGTTATAGACCCGGGTGAGCATCCCGATTCCCCTGTCGTTAAGGATGGTAAATTTCTCGGCCAGCTTTTGCTGGCTCGGCTGCATTGCCCCCCGTGACATTTTACTTGTTCACGGTGTTCCTCAACCCAAAATGTGTCCTGTATCTTCGCAGTATAGTGTTGGTATAGAATAAATACTTGCTGTAATAAAAATCGTGTTATAGTGTTACAATTCGTCCATTTCAGGAAAACATCAAGGCTAACAAACCCACAATCCACCCGTCTCCCTGTTTTTCTTTCTCGCTACCTAGGTGTTGCCCCCCGCTCAGAACGAGGCTGCTCCCTGCAACACGACTCTCTGTTCACGTGACACAATCCCGTTCATATTTCCCGTTTGTATGACTGTGACAGGTGGTAGCCCGATAGCTAGCGTTCGGAAAGACGTTAGTTTGCAATAAAAACGCGAGCACTTCATTGGATTACATAATACTGCTAGCGAGATTAGCGGTTCTCAGTATTTGTGCTTGCAAAGACCCATTTGACAGATGCAATGCATTCACTTGCACAGGAAATTCAAGGATTTTCGAAAACAAAACTGAAAAAGCAAAGCACTGTTGTGACAACTGTGCTCGGGCGACGGCATATAGAAACAATGGACGACTCCAACGTGCTCGAAATTGAGGAACCAGGGATGTCAGGCTATGGATTTGTTCAAGATACCAGTTTGGATCTTCATGTTGGCATTATCAAGCCATTTCTACTGCTCTGTAAGGCATCATCATTAGTTGTTTACATTAAATTGTCCAGTGACATTTTGTTGTTGTCGACATTTAGAAAGTTTACATAGAACATCATTTTCGCATCTATTTTATATCGAGCGTTTCCTTTTAACTGTCTCGTGTAGACAACGTCAGGACGTAATGACGTCACACAAGTGGGTCGCACCAACATAGATTCATTTAAACCATGTTTTATAGTGAAACTAAATTTAGATTAGAGGAAGGATTTAATTTATTCTAGGTTTAGAATTTGGTGCAACAATATGAATTGTTGATTTTTAACCCAGTTTAAGAGTTGGTGCAACCCACCCCAAGTGTTGAATAACAGTGTAGTGGGTGGGATAGAATACAATAATTTACTAATATTTGCCATATTCAAATAATCATGTGCCAATGTATCGCCATGGTCCATGCCATGGTGAAATTTGCACTACTTTAGATCTTAAATAATTGGATGGTGAAACATGCCAGCCAACCAGAAAAGCAAGTCTTGAAAGTGTCTTGTGGGTGTAAAGAAACATTTTTATAGTTGAAAACATTTCTTTAAAAAGCAGTAGTCATTTAGAATAATCCTATTAAATGTAAAGTTCTCTGTTTAGGGGACCTGCGCGGTGCTGGTCCCGGTTCCAACCGCCATTTCCGCTTATAAATTGATCTGTGTACACCATAGATCGAAATGGCTTGCATTGAGCAATAGCCTTGGTTCCCACAGACAGAGTATATTTTCTGAGCCTGTATGATGTAGGACATAAAATTGGAAACCACTTGAAGTTGGGATGGCCCTCCTACCATTTCATTTGCTCTTCCGACTGTCCATCAACTCCTGGATGAGCCCTATGTATTCGTCTTTGATATATTGGCGATCGCACATTTTTTTATGCACTGCAAGCTAATATGCAGGACAGAAACAAGATTTCCAAACATGGGAAAAAGTACAACACCCCCCAAAAAAGATTTTTTTTTAAACTAAATCAAACCACTTGTCACGTTCCTGACCTTATTTCCTTTGTTTAGTCTTGTTTAGTTGGTCAGGACGTGAGCTGGATGGGCATTCTATGTTATGTGTTTCTATGTTTGGTTTAGGGTTGTCAACTAACCTGATATGGTTCTCAAACAGGGGCAGGTGTTTTAGGTTTCCTCTGATTGGGAACCATATTTAGGTAGGCTGTTCTCACTGTTTGTTTGTGGGTGATTGTTCCTGTTCATTGCGTTCTTCGTTGTCTGTATGTTCACATGTTCAGGTCTGTAGCGTCGTTAGTTTCATTTTCTGTTTATTGTTTTGTTCGTGTTAAGTGTTTCCAATAAATATGGAAACATACCACGCTGCGCTTTGGTCCTCCTCTCTTCCACCTAACGACGAGCGTTACACCACTTCTGTAAAAAAAAATATATATATATACACAGTTGAAGTTTACATACACCTTAGCCAAATACATTTAAACATTTTAACCCTATCAGAACCCAAAATATAAGCTTTTTCTACTCCACTATTTGTAAACAATGTAACTGTAAAGAAACACTGTAGTGTAGGCCTATAGCCTCAACATGGTTAAAACTATCCTTTTGATATAATGAATATTCAAAGCTATGTCTATGAATTTGAGAGTGGTTACATACTGTATCTCCTAGCACAAAACGTATAAGATCTCCTAAACCTGTGTTAAACTACAGACCTTATTTTCGGCGTTTATCGATAAAAAACAATAATTTCCCCATAAGCTTTGGCCAAAGAGCCATGGCGGAGTAGTGCCTACAAAAATATACTATTGCTCTCTATTGAATGGCAGGAAATGTTATGTATTGTATCTGTAAAATCAAAACCATAGTAAGATATCAAATAATAATTTTTCAGTCACTCAAGTAATCAAATACTAACGTTTATCCGGATATCCGAATGGATGTGTCCATCCCTACGTGAACTGTACTATGTTGGCTCTATTTTCTTTTCATATTGTCATTTCCATCACAGTTCTAGCAACTATGGTGGATTTGTAACCAGGCAAGCCCAATACAGGCCTACAGTTCAGCTTGGCTTGGTTTGGCTGTAGGGCTATAGTGTAAATGAGGCAAAGTGAGCTGTTGGCCCAGCCAGTCTCTGTCTTTCTGAACCATAGCGACAGGACTGTGTCGGAGTCCAGTGTCAGCCATGTGATGCTTATATTCTATTCACTTTCCTGTCTGCGAAGTATAGGCCATAATCCAATTTACTGAGTCAGGCAAACTGTCTTATTCACACAATCATGCACTAGTTTCGCTAGGATACTACAGTTGAAGTCGGAAGTTTACATACACCTTAGCCAAATACATTTTTCACAATTCCTGACATTTAATCCTAGTAAGAATTCCCTGTCTTAGGTCAGTTAGGATCATTACTTTATTTTAAGAATGTGAAATGTAGGAATAATAGTAGAGAGAATGATTTACTAAAGCTTTTTTTTCAGTCATCACATTCCCAGGGGTCAGAAGATTACATACAATCAATTAGTATTTGGTAGTATTGCCTTTAAATTGTTTAACTTGGGTCAAATGTTTGGGGTACCCTTCCACAAGCTTCCCACAATAAGTTGGGTGAATTTTGGCCCATTCCTCCTGACAGAGCTGGTGTAACTGAGTCAGGTTTGTAGGCATCCTTGCTCGAACATGCTTTTTCAGTTCTGCCCACCAATTTCTATACGATTGAGGTTTGGGCTTTGTGATGGCCACTCCAATACCTTGACTTTGTTGTCTTCAAGCCATTTTGCCACAACTTTGGAAGTATGCTTGGGGTCATTGTCCATTTGGAAGACCCATTTGCGACCAAGCTTTAACTTCCTGGCTGATGTCTTGAGATGTTGCTTCGATATATCCGCATAATTCTCCTGCCTCATGATGCCATCTATTTTGTGAAGTGCACCAGTCCCTCCTGCATAAAGCACCCCCACAACATGATGCTGCCATACCCGTGCTTCACGGTTGGGATGGTGTTCTTTGTCTTGCAAGGCTTCCCCGTTTTCCTCCAAACATAAGGATTGTCATTATGGCCAAACAGTTCTATTTTTGTTTCATCAGACCAGAGGACATTTCTCCAGAAAGTACGATCTTGGTCCCCATGTGCAGTTGCAAACCGTACTCTGGCTTTTTTATGGCGGTTTTGGAGCAGTGGCTTCTTCTTTGCTGAGCGGCCTTTCAGGTTATGTCAATATAGGACTGATTTTACTGTGGATATAGATTATTTTGTACCTGTTTCCTCCAGCATCTTCACAAGGATCTTTGATGTTGTTCTGGGATTGATTTGCACTTTTCGCACCAAAGTACGTTCATCTCTAGGAGACATAATGCGTCTCCTTCCTGAGCGGTATGATGGCTGCGTGGTCCCATGGTGTTTATACTTGCGTACTATTGTTTGTACAGATGAACGTCGTACCGTTTGTGGCCTGCTGGAGGTCATTTTGCAGGGCTCTGGCAGTGCTCCTCCTTGCACAAAGGCGGAGGTAGCGGTCCTGCTGCTGGGTTGTTGCCCTCCTACGGCCTCCTCCACGTCTCCTGATGTACTGGCCTGTCTCCTGGTAGCGCCTCCATGCTCTGGACACTACGCTGACAGACACAGCAAACCTTGCCACAGCTCGCATTGATGTGCCATTCTGGATGAGCTGCACTACCTGAGCCACTTGTGTGGGTTGTAGACTCCGTCTCATGCTACCACTAGAGTGAAAGCACCGCCAGCATTCAAAAGTGACCAAAACATCAGCCAGGAAGCATAGGAACTGAGAAGTGGTCTGTGGTCACCACTCCTTTATTGGGGGTGTCTTGCTAATTGCCTATAATTTCCACCTTTTGTCTATTCCATTTGCACAACAGCATGTGAAATGTATTGTCAAACAGTGTTGCTTCCTAAGTGGACAGTTTGATTTCACAGAAGTGTGATTGACTTGGAGTTACATTGTGTTGTTTAAGTGTTCCCTTTATTTTTTTGAGCAGTGTACAAATATACACACTACTGTTCCAAAGTTTGGGGTCAGAAACAAATAACTTTTTTCTGAAACTCATCAGTCTATTCTTGTTCTGAGAATTGAAGGCTATTGCCAAAAAAATGAGTTTCTTTCACAGAACAGCGCAAACTGGCACTAACCAGAATAGAAAGAGGAGTAGGAGGTGTCCTCTTGCTCACAACTGAGCAAGAGCACAAGTACATTAGTGTCTAGTTTGAAAAGCAGACGCCTCACAAGTGCTCAACTAGCAGCTTCATTAAATCGTACCCGCAAAACTGATGAGTTTCAGAAGAAAGTAATTTTTTTCTGGCGTTTTGAGCCTGTAATCAAACCCACAAATGCTGATGCTCCAGATACTCAACTAGTCTAAAGAAGACCAGTTTTATTGCTTCTTTAATCAGAACAACAGTTTTCAGCTGTGTTACCATAATTGCAGAAAGTGTTTTCTAATAATCAATTAGCCTTTTAAAATGATAAACTTGGATTAGCTAACACAACGTGCCATTGGAACACATGGTTGCTGATAATGGGCCTCTGTACACCTATGTAGATATTACATAAAAAATCAGCCGTTTCCAGCTTCAATAGTCATTTACAACATTAACAATGTCTACGCTGTATTTCTGATCAATTTGATGTTATTTTAATGAAGAAAAGTCCTGGTGTGGTTGATGCCCGGCGTCTGACCCGCTGGGGGAATGGGGAAAAATAACATCTGTCGGTCCTGTTTTTTGATAAAGAGCAAATACCCACGCATATGAAGCTTGGTTATGTAAGATATGCTGTAAGAGCTTTCGTCCTCAAACCATTGCAGTGTAATATTTTTTACGGATTTTGCCATGTTGCAAGGGTGTGCAAACGGACAGAGTATATTGAAGAACGGTGTGTAGAAGGACGATGTTGCACTTGTGGTGGGGATCATGATCCTGATTTCCTGAAGTTCCCTGTAAGGGTAAAGGAGATTGAGGTGGAAAAGGTTTGAGCGGTTAATCGAATATGCGGAAGCGATTTAAAATAATTGAGAAAACAAGTGATGCTAGTTAACATATGTTAGTGGACGCACCACAGGCTGTAGTAAATGTTTGCTGCCAGTCAAAAGATACATTGTGTGTTAAAGGGGATTTTGTGGAGTTCATTGCCACAGTTATAAACTGTACGGCACAAGTCTCAAAGAAAAGTTTTTGGGACTCAAGGATTTTACATCTGAAGAGTTGCAAGGGGTACTGGCGCCGGAAGACCCGCCCTCCCAAGTTCCCCTTGAACCTGTGTAGGGATCTGATATACACTACCGTTCAAAAGTTTGGGGTCACTTAGAAATGTCCTTGTTTTTGAAAGAAAAGCACATCTTTTGTCCATGTGTTCAACCTTAATATCTGTCGTCACCCCTGAGATGACTCTTTTGATGGGTGCTCTACTCCGAAGTTCAAAACACAAAACTTCTGTTGTCCGGATTCTTTTGAGGCTCATAGTCACTCTGACAGACTCCACTTTTCCCAGCGCATACTTCACCAGTTGACATCTCAAATGGGTTTCCCACATATGCATCCTTACTCAGCAAACGCATCCCAACAAGAAGCGAATCATTATCATTCATGCACATCCTCCACTCCGATTTTAGACAATTTCCTTTTTGTTCCAGTTTTCACTACTGCTGTTGTCCATTCAGAACATTTATTTTCACCAACTATCGTGACACGCTGGTTGACTCGAACTCAGCATCCACTTCCGCCATCTTTTCCTACCGGCCCTCTGAACCCTATGTCAAAGCCACTGACAAAGCACATGGCTGTAATCATAGTGCAGCAGGAGAGAGTGGTGTCATCACAGTAGCACAGGTATTCCCAAACTGGGGTACGCAATGCAGTAGGGAGAACACCAAATAAAATGTGATTCCCTTTTTTTTTGCTTTTTTTCTTCACATTTTCAAACAGTACATTTATATTTTCCAATGGGGCTAAACATTTGGTTGAGGTTTTTTTCTTGCCGGAGTTGCCTTGTTACACTGCCAAAAATAAAATTAAACCATCTAGTGTTCAGCGAAATAACAACACAATGTCAAATACAGGTAGCCTAGTCAAATAATTAACATCCAATCACATTAACCGCTACTCTCTTGCGGGAAACCTTCACTCTTGCGTAGACATTTAGAAACTAAACATGACAATTTGAAAAATAAGCCACGGGAGTTTTGAACGAGAATAAAGACAGATACCATTAATAAGAAGGGGCTAGAAGCGTCTGATATGGTGAGCTACCGAGTGGCTAGGACAGGCAAGCCCCATACTATTGTGGAGGACTTAATTATTCCTGCTGACGTGGATATGGCTGGGACAATGCTGGGGGGGAAAGTCAAAAAAACTATACAGACAATGACTTCATCAAACAACATTGTTTCACGACGCATCAGTGACATGGCAGGAGATGTTTTGAAACAATTACTGCTTCGCATACAAGCCAGTGAATTACATTCGTTACAACTGGGTCAACTGAGTCAACAGACGTGGCAGACTGCTCCTCCACTGCTCCTGGTATAAGTCTGTTACGTTTATGGGGGGTCAATTAAGCAAGACATCCTCTTCTGGATACCAGGACAACAGGAGAGGATATTTGTAAAGTACTGGACAGCTTTGTGACATCACATGGACTTTGGTGATCAAGATGTGTTGGTATCTGTACTAATGGCGCAAAAGCCATGACAGGGAGACATAGGAGTGGTAACACGCATGCAAGCAGTTGCTCCCGACGCCACTTGGGTACACTGCAGCATCCACTGAGAGGCTCTTGCTGCCAAGGGAATGCTTGAAAGATGTTTTGGACACTACAGTGAAAATGGTTACCTTTGTTAAAGCAAGGCCACTGATCTCTCGTGTATTTTCGGCATTATGCAATGATATGGGCAGCGATCATGTAATGCTTTTACAACATACAGAAGTGCGCTGGTTAACAAGGGGCAAGGTATTGACACTTTTTTCTTTTAATTGAGAGATGAGCTTAAAGTTATTTACTGACCATCATTTTCGCTTGTCTGACCGCTTGCATGATGACGAGTTTCTCACACGACTGGCCTATCTGGGTAATGATTTGAATCTAGGATTACAGGGACTCTCCGCAACTATATTCAATGTGCGGGACAAAACTGAGGCTATGATTAAGAAGATGGAGCTCTTTTCTGTCTGCATTAACAAGGACAACACACAGGTCTTTCCATCATAGTTTTTTTTTTGTGTGCAAATGAACTCAAGCTTACGCACAGTGTTAAATGTGATATAGCGAAGCACCTGAGTGAGCTGGGTGTGCAATTACGCAGGTACTTTCCCAAAACGGACGACACAAACGACTGGATTCGTTATCCCTTTCATGCCCTGCCTCCAGTCCACTTACCGATATCTGAACAAGAGAGCCTCATCGAAATTGCAGAAAGCAGTTCTGTGAAAATTGAATTTAATCAGAAGCCACTGCCAGATTTCTGGATAGGGCTGCGCTCAAAGTTTCTTGCCTTGGCAAATCCCGCTGGTAAGACAATGATGCTCTTTGCAACCATGTATGTGAAAGTGGATTCTCGGCCCTCACTAGCATGAAAATGAAATACAGGCACAGACTGTGTGTGAAAAATTATTTAAGACTGAGACTCTCTCCAATACAACCAAACATTGTAGAGTTATGTGCATCCTTTCAAGCACACACTTCTCATTAACCTGTGGTGAGTTATTCACAATTTGATGAACAAATAAGGTTTTATATGTAAGATGGCTAAATAAAGAGCAAAATTATTGATTATTATTATTTGTGCCCTGGTCCTGTAAGACCTCTTTGTCACTCTTTCCCACGAGCCGGGTTGTGACAGAAACGATCACTCATTCTTATGTTTAATAAATGTATCGTATGTGTGCGGGGGGGTGACAAGCTTACAATGATAGCAAAAAACAACATTTGAGAGTGCACTCACCCTGGTGCTAGAGGGGGTATGCAGCTGGAGGTTGAATGTTTGAAGGGGTACGGGACTAAAAAGAAGTTTGGGATCCACTGCAGTAGCACTTTCAGAGATTGATTTATATCCAATAATCTAAAATAATTAATACATTTTAAACAAACACTTTCTGAAATAAAAGTTCAGGAAGCCAAGTTAGAGCTCTAGACATTCACAGCGATGGGAGCAGACATTTTTATCAAGAGAGCCCTTTAGAAAATATGCACATAAACCTGGGTCAATGGAAACCTGCCTAGTGTCTATTGGGTTTATTCTAGACCCTAGTGTATATCAGTGGTTCTCAAACAGGGGTCCTAGGAAAATCAAAGAGACCTAGCAAATAGAAAATAACTGCACTAAGTCCAAAATATCTCACATTATGGAAGATAAGTGTTTTTAAATACTTTCAAATATTACAATGTTTTCAATTCCAGATTGAGTGTCGACAATAAATTAATATCGAGCAGACTGTTTACTCTTAAAAATGGGATCTCCGATGTAGGGGGTCCTCAGAATATCCGGAAGTGTTTTAAGGGGGACTTGGGACAACTTTTAGAACTGCTGTGAATGTGACTGGGTTCTCCTGTGTGCCACAAGACTGTAGGTTGTATTAGCCCACTGAGCTAAAGCTTAGGCTTAAGCTCAGGTCGATAACGCAATTCTTCAGGTCTCAGTCAAGGTTACTCATTACACAAGCGTGATTCACTGAACCATTCACTTCAGTCTAAATTATTATTTTCTGTACTGTCTAGTTGACACATAGTAGCCTGCCTTGTTACAACATTGTGTAGGCATGATAGACTTGTTTGTTTTTTTTCAGCATCCCAAGACGCAGCCCAAGATATAGAAACTTTGAAGAAATTTAAGGTAAAAACTTGCCTATTGTGGTGTGCATTTCAATTAAACAATAAAAAATATACGTTTCCCTAACGCAACACTTCTTCCTTCCAGGTTTCACATATATTGAATGTCGCCTATGGTGTTAAAAATAACTTCCCAGATCTATTCAGTTATAAAACAGTGACCATTCTGGATATTCCGGAAACAGACATCACCTCATATCTCCAAGAATGTTCACAGTTCATAGATCAAGCCAAAACTGAGGTAATATAAAAATGGTTATTGTGTGCATGTATAAATTAATGAATCTTTGTGTTAACTGAACGTGTAAGACAATAATTGAGATTTGCCGTAACAATAAAAACAAGTAAATAAGGAGTGGGTAGGGTATTTGCTATGAATAGTAACCTATGCACTGTATAACATTTTGTATAACTTTGTAACACCTTATTGCCACATTTCTCAAGTCGTTCATTTAGATTTCTTTCCCCATTTTTCTCCAGAGTGGGGTTGTCCTGGTCCATTGCAATGCCGGAGTCTCTCGTGCTGCCTCAGTATTAATTGGGTACCTCATGTACAGAGAAGGTTTGGGGTTTGATGAAGCATTTGCCGTTGTGAAGGAAGCAAGACCCTCTATCCGTCCCAATCAAGGATTTCATGAACAACTGAAGAATTACAAACCATAGGCAACTTACACAATGTAAATGCACAACAAGAAATATAAATGCAGTGTCGTATGTAGGCCGAACATCCTGAACACGCAACACTCTAATAATAAAATACAAATCATTACAAACCATAGGCAAATATGTTTGTTATGAAGCCAGTGGAACAGGGGTATACTACAAAGCAGGATCAAGTTAGCCAGCTAACTTACTGAAATATTCTTTCATAACTTAAGCTTGAAATAGGAATGATTTAGTTGACTCAACAACCCCAAAAAATTTAAGTTTAGCATTGTTTATCAAAGTTAGCTGTATACCACTCTGTATACTCTGTATACCACTCTGATGGACAACATTGAAACTTTTATTCAGTGTATTGATAAGCATTCTCCTTCGATATAATGTATGCAAATGTGTAGGTCTACAATCTTGTCCCTGACATCCTTGGAGAGTCTTGACCATGGTGGAGAGTTTGGAATCTGATTGATTGATTGCTTCTGTGTACAGGTGTCTTTTATACAGGTAACAAGCTGAGATTAGGAGCAATCCCTTTAAGAGTGTGCACAGCTCGTTACCTGTATAAAAGACACCTGGGAGCCAGAAATCTTTCTGATTGAGAGGGGGTAAAATACTTATTTCCCTCATTAAAATGCAAATCAATTTATAACATTTTTGACAAGCGTTTTTCTGGATTTTTTTGTTGTTCTATCACTCACTGTTCAAATAAACCTACCATTAAAATTATAGACTGATCATTTCTTTGTCAGTGGGCAAAGGTACAAAATCAGCACGGGATCAAATACCTTTATCCCTCACTGTAACTATGGGCAACCCTACCAAATTCACATAGAAATGTGAGTTAGATCTGTCACTCTTTGAAAGCAAGTCTAAGAAGTGGTAGATCTGTTGTTTGTGTGCTATTTCTATGCTTCCCGTTCTTAAGTTTTGTTTTTGCTTCTTTTACTTTCGGTTTTGTACACCAGCTGAAAATACAATATTTTTTGTTATAGAAAATATATTTCACAGCATTTCAGATGATACTCTACATTATACATGGCTTGTTATGTCACAAACTGACATTAGGCAAACTATATTCGAATTTCAGTACAGTAACATGGTTTCAGACAAAATGTTCCACGTCAAATACAATGTAACATAATATTCCCACTTACTTTATATATTTTGCTTACCTAGATACATTATTTACAAAATGTCTGAAACACCTTACTTTAATCAAATTTAAATTACATAGGTCTCCCTTTCTGAAGATCTTGTCTTTACATTTAAATTACATCCTTTTATGTTGTACAATCCACTTAGTTTTTTTAAAGAAATAGGGTCCTGACCTCCTCAAATCGAATCAAATTTGATTGGTCACATGCAGATGTTATTGCGGGTTTAGCGAAATGCTTGTGCTTCTAGCTCCGACAGTGCAGTGATATCTAATAAATTACATAACATATACCCAATACACACAAATCTAAGTAGGAAGGAATTAAGACTATGTACATATGGATGATTGATGTCAGTGCGGAAGAGACATAGATACAGTAGAATAGTGTAGAAAACAGTATATACACATATGAGATGAGTAATGCAAGATATGTAAACATTAAGGGACTAAGAACTTACAATACAGTATATACGTACATATGAGATGAGAAATGCCAGATTTGTAAACATTATTAAAGTGACTAGTGTTCCATTCCTTAAAGTGCACAGTGATTTATAGTCTATGCCAATATACAGCAGCCTCTAATGTAGTAGTGATGGCTGTTTAACAGTCTGATGGCCTTGAGATAGAAGCTGTTTTTCAGTTCTTTCGGTCCCAGCTTTGATGCACCTGTACTGACCTCGCCTTCTGGATGATAGTGGGGTGAACAGGCAGTGGCTCGGGTGGTTGATGTCCTTGATCTTTTTGGCCTTCCTGTGACATCGGGTGCTGTAGGCAGTGGCAGTGTATGGCTCCCTGGGCGAACCCCACTCCCATAAAAAGCTCCATTCTGCACTAATTTGTATTCAGACATTTGGAACACAAATAATAATATTTACAGCTATATAAATCCAAAAATAAGACTCAAAAATATCAAAAAGTTGTAACAAAGACAAATGTTGATTTGGCACTCGAGCATCAATACATTACCCATCCCCCAACACTGTCAACCAAGAGTCAAGACTAAACCAATTCATCTTGGTGGTGTGCAGACTGGTTTTATTTTATATTATATTTTGCACAAATCAGAAAAAAGTGCAACAATATGTCTGTGAAACTATATATATTCACAGTATTATGAATGAATTGTGGTTTATTTGGTAGCATTTCGTAGTGTGACTGATTTGACTAATTCCATTAGTACTGTACAAAGTTAGAGGTGCGCTATTTGATAGATTCCCCCGCTCCCCCTACCTCGGGCTTCCAGTTGGGAGACTTGAGGTCAACCTACCCCTGCCTCATACTTCTGAGTGGGGGACCTTCCCAGGCAGTAGCCTGCCTAGCACACAAACTAGAATCAGGGCGCCCACTCCGACAAGGTTAATTGACCCACAGTCCCACACGATGACATGATATCATTGACGTGACGTGCAAATGAGCGATAGAAAACCGATCGCGCAAATGTCACCATTCCAATTTTTTTTGGTGCGGGCGCCCCGTGACATTTAACCTTAAGTATACTTCCTAACTGGCTTGCAGATAATGGTGTTACACTGTAGCCTGTCACAAGTTAAAGTTATTGGATGCTATATCCTGGGTTGTGTTTATTAGAGCACACAGCAGAAAACGTTTTAAAATACTTTGCAACGGAAAACAAAAGTGTGTAGTCCCTCCCTGTTCCAGTCCGTTTTCTTGGTGCTTAATGTTTACGACCCTGGACTCTTGTGAGAGTTTAGTTGGGAGGATTCATGTTGTGGTCTATCCATGAGAGGATTTCACCTAGCTTGGGCCTATGCCTCATCTCGCCATAACAAGAAGAGAAACCCTGTGATCTTGCATGCATTCATGATACAGATTGACCTGCAATCGAATTAAAGTGTCTATAAATAGACAATGACGGAGAGCACACATGTGCACAGACTCTCCCGATCACACAAATACAGTATGCATGCATACACAAGAACTATTCAAACTCTGTATTCAACATTTCTTTTGCAACCTATGCTTACTTTTGTTAATTTTTTTATATACAAAAAAATCCCAGATTCAAAAACATCTTGATGTTAATGTACCATGATGGCCCTGTTAAAATAGATACAGATTTGGAGGTGAATGGATCAAGGTTTGTTTGGATTGTCAAATAAACTGATAGGATTGTTATTCTGCCCTGTTCAATGTATAAGGTGCACTCATCCACTTCAGAGTATGCTCACTCATATACATGCATAGTCATGTCCTGCATCCCAATTGGCACCCTATTCCCTATAGTTCACTACTTTTGACCAGAGCCTTATGGGTTCCAATTAGGACGCAGACATGCACACTCCTGATTGTGCCAATTGGGATGCAGACCAATGATCCTTCTCCTTTCTTATACCTTCTATATCTCATGCCACTGCATGGGAACTTGAATGGTTTTCCTCGCAGAGGAAAAGGAAATTACTGTCTTGCCGATGTATCTGAATGGTAGGCTATAACATTGTATGACTAAAATGCACTGGCTGACAATTGCTGCTGCTCTCCCTAGTTGATATAGGCAGTTATTGCTTCCTATGTACACATATGAAATAATCTAGCATGCACTGTATGGCAAACAAGATGGAAAAGTTACTGTACCCTTTGAGGGAGGGAACACAACTGCAATTTTACCTTTATGGCGCCGGAGTAGAAGGCAGACATTTTACATGCCCCCAGCCGATTGTGTTTTTTTCGTTTATTTGCAATGTTTGTAACTTGTTTTTTTACTTATTTTGTACATAATGTTGCCGCTATCATCTCTTATGACTGAAAAGAGCTTCTAGACATTAGGACTGCGATTACTCACCACGGACTAGCAGAATCCTTCTTTTCCTTTCACGACTCGGACGAGCCCGACGCGAAGGATATACTGCTTCCTCGGGAACAGGACCTGATCCCCGTGATATGTGTGAAGAGGAGGCAGAGAAAGAGGGGCCGAAGAGCAGGCTGCATTCTGAGAATTCGTAGGCTATCGAATAAACCCCCACTTCCCTCCATTCTGCTAGCAAACGTGCAATCCTTGGAGAATAAAATCGACGAGTTACGCAGAAGGTTAAACTTCCAATGGGACATTAAAAACTGTAACATCTTAGGCTTCACAGAGTCGTGGCTGAACGACGACAATATCAATATACAGCTGGCTAGTTACACGATGTACCGGCAGGATAGAACAGTGGCGTCTGGTAAGACAAGGGGCAGCAGACTATGTATTTTTGTAAATAACAGTTGGTGCACGATATCTAAGGAAGTCTCGAGCTATTGCTCGACTGAGGTATAGCATCTCATGATAAGCTGTAGACCACACTATCTACCGAGAGAGTTTTCATCTGTATCTTTCGTAGCTGTTTACATACCACCACTGTCAGAGGCTGGCACTAAGACAGTATTGAATGAGCTGTATTCTGTCATAAGCAAACAAGAAACGCTCACCCAAAGCGGAAGTGCCATAGTGCCAAGTGCCATGTGAGCCCTCAGGCTCCAAGGGCAGTGCACTAAGTAGCCGACTACTTTAATGCAGGGAAACTTAAATCCGTTTACCAAATTTCTATCTGCATGTGCAACCAGAAGAAAAAGAACTCTGGACCACCTATACTCCACACACAGAGATGCATACAAAGCTCTCCCTCTCTCTCCATTTATCAAATCTGACCATAATTCTATCCTCCTAATTCCTGCTCACAAACAAAAATTAAATCAGGAAGCACCAGTGACTAGATCAATAAAAAAGTGGTCAGATGAAGCAGATGCTAAGCTACAGGACTGTTTTGCTAGCACAGACTGGAAAATGTTCCGGGGTTCCTCCGATGGCATTGAGGAGTACACCACATCAGTCATTGGCTTCATCAATAAGTGCATCGATGACGTCGTCCCCACTGTGACTGTACGTACATACCCAACCAGAAGCCATGGATTACAAGCAGCATCCGCACTGAGCTAAAGGCTAGAGCTGCCGCTTTCAAGGAGCGGGACTCTAACCCGGAAGCTTATAAGAAATCCCGCTATGCCCTCAGACGAACCATCAAATAGGGAAAGCATCAATAAAGGACTAAAATCGAATCGACCAACACCGAATCGACCTACACACAGCTCATCACTAAGCTAAGGACCCTGGGACTAAACACTTCCCTCTGCAACTGGATCCTGGACTTCCTGACGGGCCGCCCCCCAGGTGGTAAGGGTAGGTAACAACACATCCACCACACTGATCCTCATCACAGGGGCCCCTCAGGGTTGTGTGCTCAGTCCCCTCCTGCACTCCCTGTTCACTCATGACTGCACAGCCAGGCACGACTCCAACACCATCATTAAGTTTGCCGATGATGCAACAGTGGTAGGCCTGATCATCGACTACAACGAGACAGCCTATAGGGGGGTCAGAGACCTGGCCGTGTGGTTCCAGGACAACAACCTCTCCCTCAACGTGATCAAGACAAAGGAGATGATTGTGGAGCACAGGAAAAGGAGTGCATAATAATTTAACAAAAAATGTCTTATTAGGCTATACAGTGCCTTTGAATTCACTTTTAGAAACATGAATTTGAAGAACATGCAGTGAGCTATGCATGCCTAATTTGTTAATTTAGCCTAGCAGATGCTCTTATATTCCTATGTCCTAATCACACTCAACACAAATATATTTTGTAAGAACAATATCATGGAATGAAATAGAATACATTTGAAGGTGCATATAGCACCAGGGGGTGGTGCGGTCTGCACAACGCATCACCAGGGGCAAACTACCTGCCCTCCAGGACACCTACAGCACCTGATGTCACAGGAAGGCAAAAAATACCATCAAGGACAGCAACCACCCGAGCCACTGCCTTTTCACCCGCTACCATACAGAAGCCGAGGTCAGTACAGGTACTTCAAAGCTGGGACCGAGAGACTGAAAAATAGCTTCTATCTCAAGGCCATCAGACTTTTAAACAGCCATCACCAACACAGAGAGGCTGCTGCCTACATACAGACTTGAAATCATTGGCCACTTTAATAATTGGTCACTTTAATAATGCCACTTTAATAATATTTACATATCTTGCATTACTCATCCCATATGTATATACTGTATTTTATGCCATCTATTGCATCTTGCCTAGGCCGCTCGGTCATTGCTCATCCATATATTTATATGCATATATTCTTCTTCCATCTCTTTACGTAGATTTGTGTGCATTAGGTAGTTGTTGTGGAATTGTTAGATTACTTTTTAGATATTACTGCACTGTCGGAACTAGAAGCACACGCATTTCACTACACTCTCAATAACATCTGCTACATCTGCTGTATGTGGCCAATAAAATTTGATTTTGATTTGTTGTTTGGCTTATCAGTATGTTTTTATTTATTCACAGTGCTGAGCTAGTAGTGTAACTGACATGTAATGTTAGCTAATGTTTGATCCTCTCTCGACTGAAGTTCTTTCTGTCTGAAGAGAATGAACTAGCTAGCTAGTACCTTATCTAACATAGCCAGTTCAGCTCTAGCCTCTAGCTATCTGTCAGGTAGCAGCATCTAGCAGCTGTTGTGTGAATGGAAATGTTGTCTAGCCTTTTTGTCCCGTTTCAAGATTAGTAAATTAGTTATTTATTATTAGTTATTAAACTAGTTATCTAGCTAGTTTTCACCAGTTGATGTACCATAAGAGCTAGCCAATACTTGGCTAACGTTAGCTGGCTAGCTCACTAACTTCAGTTATTATTTTTGCCTCAATCACACTAGACCTGTATCAAATGATGAAACCAGCGGCCAAACGATTCTGATGGTTTTCAATAGATGTGAGATTTTATTAGAGTCAGTATAGCAATGTAAAGTAATTGATCTGTCAGTTTCCCTAGTTAATTCCCTAATTTCCACACTGACACAGTATAAACAGCTCTACAGGCTTCACTGTCATGGTGCACAGTCAGTACACAACACTATGCTCATCATGTGTTAGCAAGATCAGATGGTGACAGGTGTCCCTGCAGAGTCAGAAAGCCAATGAAGACCAGTCTATGGAGCTCAGGTGAATTTTGCAGTATATTATAACAATCAGTGAATGGATACAGAATTCCATCTTCAGTTGATGGGTAGGCTAGGATTTAGGTTTCATTGAGGTTTTTAGGTTTTATTTATTCTCAAAGAAAATAAGTGAAAGACAAAACAGTACAGATAAAAAAAACGGGTAAAAATGGTGTGCAGGTGAGGTTGGAAGCCCAAAAGGGCTTACAGTATATGAAAACCACACCACAAATATAAGTACAACAAAACAAAGTTTGTTCAATCAGTTAAAGAAAGCATATTAATTATAATTGTACAAGATATACTCAGTATACCAGACAAAAAAACATGTTTGATTATGTGTATGTGTGTGTGTGTGTGTTAGAGAGTTACGCTACATGGAGGGGATTATTGGGTAGTTTGGTTCATCATGCTGACCCCCAGTCTTCGCTTGAAGTTATTGAGGGATGATGAGATTTTGGCAATGTGAAGATAACAATTCCAGAATATGGTAACTTTGTATCTGATAGAGAATTGACTATCTGAGGAGTGGCAGTGGAGAGAGTAAAGGTTTAATCTCAGTGTCTTGTGTTATATCGATGGATTTCAGAATTAACCTGGAAGAATCCATTGAAGGGTTTAGGTAAAGTGTCTGGGAGGTATGAGTATCTGAGGATGAAAGTGCATAATTGGCTTTGTACTAAAGTTATTTTTTTAAATCTAACACAGCGGTTGCATTAAGAACCAGTGTATCTTTCATTTGCTGTACACAATGTATTTTTTAGCAAAGTTTATGATGAGTTTTTTTGTTAGATTACGCGACTGTCCAAAATTCCTCCGGACAATTTGGTGCATTATGGCGCCGTATTCACAATGTAAAACCAGGATTTGTAGCTATAAATATGCACATTTTCGAACAAAACATAAATGTATTGTATAACATGATGTTATAAGACTGTCATCTGATGAAGTTGTTCAAAGGTTAGTCATTCATTTTATCTCTATTTGTGGGTTTTGTGAAAGCTATGTTTGCGGTGAACAAATGGCGTTGTGAACTTTGAAAATTGGCTGTTGTGGTGAGCTAACATAAATATATATTGTGTTTGCGCTGTAAAACATTTAAAAAATCTGAAATGTTGGCTGGATTCACAAGATGTTTTTCTTTCATTTGCTGTATTGGACTTGTGATTTCATGAAATTATATTATATGAATATCCCTGTGGCGCTAGGCTGGGCTATGCTAGTCAGCTTTTCTGATGAGGATGATCCCGGATCCGGGAGGGTGATTAAGTGGGCTGTAAAGATTTTATCCACAAGTCACAAAAGAGACTGTGGATATCTGTGGAGTAGTTTTTACAAAACCATATTGGTGCTCACAGTGTTGATTTAAATGTTTCAACATTCTCTTACAGACCAATTTTTCGAGGAGTTTTGAAAAACATGGTAGTACAGATATTGGGCAATAATTTAAAAAAAATCTTGGATCCTAAGATTTCTATAGGGGGATAGTTTTTGGCAATTTTCTAATCTTTAGGAACAATACCAGTTTGCATAGATTTGGTGAAGATATACATTAGAGGCTCAGTAATTGAGGAAGACACTGATTTCACCACAGTCAACAATCTCATCATGACCTGCTGCTGATATCTTTAAGTTACCAATTACCTCCATCACCTCCATTACATCAGGAGGATCAAACTGAAGCAGAGAAGGCAAACATCCCTTAATGTAATCCAAAGGATTTCCATTAGTTTCCTCAATTTTCTTAGACAGAGAATAACCCACATTCACAAAAAAGTTATTAAATTCAAATGAAATAACATCAGGATCACTTTAGGTCATATTTCCAACAATAAATTGAATTGGAATAGTTGTAGATTAATTTTCAAAGTTCAAAGATCACTTCATATTATTTAAGGATTTTAAGTATCTTAAGTAGGTGAGAAAATTTGTTCTTATACTTTTAGTAATTTGCAGAATTATGGGGGAGGGAGATTTGTGAGAAACTTTTTATACAACTTGTTTTATTGACTGAGGATTTTTTTGAGACCGGTTGTAAACCAAGGTTTCCAGGGCCCTTATGCTGCTCTCATACGTGGTTTAAGTAAGGGAAAGCAGTGGTGAAATACAGAATTGAAAGATGTGAAAAAAGTCTGTTAAGCAGACTCCACATCGGCCTGATTATAAAAATGTTCTCATGAAATATAATCAATCAACATCTTAAAGCGCTCACAATTACTTTCGTTAAATATTCTACATTTAATGCTATTAATCATTCCCACCTGTTCCTTTCTGAAGAGAAGTGGAAAATTGGAAGTGGTCAGAAATGTCAGTATAAACTACTCTGTGTGCACAAGTATTAGGAAAATTGTATTCCTCAGGATAAATTGTATTGTTGAACAAACACAATGCTCTCAGTCAATCCAAAATATTATTGAACCTCAAACCTGAATGTTTAACAAAGGAAAAGTGAGTTTTGTATTTCTCAGGGGAATATATACGTGTGCAGAATTATTAGGCAACTAAATTACAAAAATAATTTCTTGCACCTAACTTGTATATTCTAATAGTAATTGTAACAAATAAGTAACACAAAATGACAATTAAAAAACTTTTTGGCCTCTCAAAAATATTCAGTGACCAATATAGCCACCCTTTTTTCAATTACTGCCATGAGCCTTCCATCCATGGAGTCGGTCAGTTTATTGATCTGTTCACGATCAACTTTCGCTGAAGCAGCAACCACAGCCTCCCAAATGCTGTTCAAAGAGGTGTATTGTCTTCCCTCACTAAAGTTAATGTTTGAGAAGGGCCCACAAGTTGTCAATAGGATTTAAGTCAGGTGAGGAAGGGGGCCAGGTCATTATTCGGGCATCTTTGAGCCCTTTGGTGGGTAGCCAAGCAGTGGAGTACTTGGATGCATGTGATGGAGCATTGTCCTGCATAAAGATCATGGCCTTCTTGAATGTTGAGGACTTCTTCCTGTACCACTGTTTGAAGAAAGTATCTCCAGAAACTGGCAGTAGGTTTGGGAGTTAAGTTTCAGTCCATCTTCAACCCGAAACGGTCCAACTACCTCATCCTTAATGATAGGTAGGTAGGTTGCGATCAGGAATATGGTGGCACTGGATTATACTGGGTTCCTTGTAGCTTGATGTTTAATGCTTCTCAAGTTTTTTGCAGTTAATTTGTGCCTTTTCTTCTCCGTGCGTTTTTTGCGCCCCCAGTTGACAATTCGCAACAAAACGTTTGATTGTCCGGTGGACACGCCTCAATAGCTTTTCAAGAGTGTTGCATCCGTCTGATAGGCATTTGACATTTTTTTTAGTTTTCAGTGTCAGTTAAATGTCTTTTTTGGCCCATTTTACCTGAGGTAATCCTAATAATTATGCACACCTTGATATAAGGTGTTCTTCACTTTCGCCACACCCTCCCTCATTACACAAATACATATCACCTGAAAACGATTCAATAAGCATTCAAGATTATATGGTTTGGAGTTGGAAAATGTGCATAGAAATAATGAAACGATCAGAATACTCACTTGCCTAATAATTGTGCACGCAGTGTATACCTGTATTAGTCACATTATTCAAAGAATTTGTAAAGGCACAGGACTCACCAGGCTGGGGAGACATGCAGGAGGGTTAGGGCTTAGCACAGGCACAGAACTCACCAGGCTGGGGAGACATGCAGGAGGCCTTGTCCTTGGCCGAGGCACCGGATGCACTGGACCGTGGAGGCGCACTGGCGGTCTCGAGCGCAGAGCTAGCACAACTCGTCCTGGCTGGATCCCCCCTGTAGCTTGGCAAGTGCGGGGAGTTGGAACAGGCCGCACTGGGCTGTGCTGGCGAACCGGGGACACCGTGGGTAGGGATGGTGCAGTATACCCCGGGCCGAGGAGACGCACTGGAGACCAGATGCGCTGAGCCAGCATCATCCCTCCTGGCTCGATGCCCACTCTAGCCCGGCAGATGCGAGGAGCTACGATGTAGTGCACCGGGCTAAGAACACGTACTGGAGATACCGTGCGCTCCACCGCATAACACGGTGCCTGGCCAGTACGACGCTCGCCACGGTAAGCACGAGGAGTTGGCTCAGGTCTCCTACCTGAGTCCGCCAATCTCCTCGTGTGTCCCCCCCCCCCAAACAATTCTGGGGCTGCCTCTCGTGCCCGTTACCTCGAGCCAATTCCTCGTAGTGTCGCCGCTCCGCTCTAGCTGCCTCCAGCTCCTCTTTCGAACGGAGATACTCCCCCGGCTGTGCCCAGGGTCCCTTGCCGTCCAATATTTCCTCCCATGTCCAGGAGTCCATTTTCCCACGCTGCTTGGTCCTTTGGTGGTGGGTAGTTCTGTGTCTGGTGTTCTATGTTGTTCTATGTTTTGTTTTCTATGTGTTTGGCCTGGTATGGTTCCCAATCAGAGGCAGCTGTCTATCGTTGTCTCTGATTGAGAACCATACTTAGGTATCCTGTTCCCACCTGTGTTTGTGGGTAGTTATTTTCTGTTTAGTGTATGTCGTCACCTAACAAAACTGTTAGTTTGTCGTCTTTTGTTGTTTTGTTCAGTGTTCAGTTTAGTGATTAAAATTATGAACACTTACCATGCTGCACCTTGGTCCTCTTCTCCTTCTTCCACCATCAGTCGTTACATTTATTTTTAGCCGTCAACCAATAGGTGCCGTTTCTTGTGGGGCATTGGAAAACCTTTCTGGTCTTTGTGGTTGAATCTGTGTTTGAAATGCGCTGCTCTACTGAGGGACCTTACAGATAATTGTGTGTGTGGGGTATAGAGACAAAAAAAAGACAAAGACAAAAATATGTTAAACACTATTATTGCATACAGATTTATACAGACGTGCAATTTATTACTGTATGAGACATGATAAGCACATTTTTACTCCTGAACTTATTTAGACTTGCCATAACAAAGGGGTTGAATACTAATTGACTCAAGACATTTCAGCTTTTTGTTTTTTATTAATTTGTAAATATTTTGAAAAACATATAATTTGAATTTCACATTATGGGGTATTGTGTAGACCAGTGTACATTTTTATCTCCATCTACAGTGCATTCAGAAAGTATTCACACCCTTTGACTTTTCCACATTTTTTTGTGTTACTGTCACGGTCTTGGAAATGAGCGGACCAAGGCGCATCGTGAATTGAGTTCCACATCTTTTAATAACAAAATGAAACTAGAAACAAAATAACAAAACTTACAAAGACTGTGAAGACGTGGTGCCCAAACACACTAACACAAACAATCAATATCCCTCAAAACACAGGTGGGAAAAAGCTACCTAAATATGATCCCCAATCATAGGCAACGATAAACAGCTGCCTCTAATTGGGAACCATATTAGCACCAACATAGAAATAGATATACTAGATCACCCCCTAGTCATGCCCTGACCTACTACACCATAGAGAACCAAGGGCTCTCTATGGTCAGCGTGTGACAGTACCCCCCCCCCCCCAAAGGTGCGGACTCCGGCCGCAAAACCTGAAACCAAATGGGGAGGGTAGGGGGGGTGATTAGTGTCGGTGGTGGCTCCGGTGCAGATCGTAGCCCCCGCCCAGACTCCGGATCCGACCATCACGCCGGGCTGAACGCCGTGCCTGGACTGGGCACCGGTGCAAAGGAGGGCTCCGGCCATGGGAGCTGGGTTGGACGCTGTGCCTGGACTGGGCACCAGCGCAAAGGAGAGCTCCGGCCATGGAGCTGGGTTGGGTGCCGTGCCTGGATTGGGCACCGGCTCAGAAGAAGGCTCCGGCCTTGGAGCAGGACTGAACACCGTGCCTGGACTGGGCACTGACGTAAAGGAGGGCTCCGGCCATGGAGCTGGTCTGGACGCCGTGCCTGGACTGGGCACCGGCGCAGAGGAAGGCTCCGGCTTTGGAGCTGGACTGGACGCCGTGCCTGGACTGGGCACTGGCAGAGAGGAAGGCTCTGGCCTTGGAGCGGGACTGGACGCCGTGCCTGGACTGGGCACCGGCGCAGAGGAAGGCTCCGGCTTTGGGGCTGGACTGGACGCCGTGCCTGGACTGGGCACTGGCAGAGAGGAAGGCTCTGGCCTTGGAGCGGGACTGGACGCCGTGCCTGGACTGGGCACCGGCGCAGAGGAAGGCTCCGGCCTTGGAGCGGGACTGGACGCCGTGCCTGGACTCGGCACCGGCGCAGAGGAAGGCTCCGGCCTTGGAGCGGGACTGGATGCTGTGCTTGGACTGGGCATCGGAGCAGAGGAAGGCTCCGGCCTTGGAACTACCCTGGACACCTTGCCTGGAGGCTCTGGGCCGTTGACCGTCGCTGGAGGTTCCGGAGCGTGGACCGTCGTTGGAGGTTCCGTCCCTTGGACCGTCGCAGGAGGTTCCGGACCGTGGACCGTCGCAGGAGGTTCCGGACCGTGGACCGTCGCAGGAGGTTCCGGACCGTGAACCGTCGCCGGAAGCTCCGGACTGTGAACCGTTGCCAGAAGCTCCGGACTGTGACCGGTCGCCGGAAGCTCTGGACTGTGAACCGTTGCCTGAGGCTCTGGACTGTGAATGCGCACTGGAGGCCTAGTGCGTGGAGCCGGTACAGGTGGCACCGGACTGGTGACATGCACTTCAGGGTGAGTGCGGGGAGCTGGCACAGGACGTACTGGACTGGGGAGGCGCACTTGAGACCTCGCGCGTGGAGCCAGCACAGGTGGTACTGGACTGGTGACACGCACTTCAGGGAGAGTGCGGGGAGCTGGCACAGGACGTACCGGACTGGGGATGCGCACTGGAGGCCTGATGCGTGGGGCCGGCACAGGTTGCACCGGATTGGTGACACGCTCTTCAGGGCGAGTGCCAGGAGCAGGCACAGGACGTACCGGACTGGGGAGACGCACTGGAGGCCTAGTGCGTGGAGCTGGCACAGGTGGTACCGGACTGGTGACACACACTTCAGGGCGAGTGCGGGGAGCAGGTACAGGACGTACCATACTGGGGAGACGCACTGGAGACCTGGTATGTGGAGCTGGCACAGGACGTACCGGACTGGTGGGTTATTGCACTGTCTGACGTGACGGTCTGTTGGGTTATTTTTCATTCTGCAATCGAAGGTAGCCTAATGTTGCAGGTTTTGCAGAATATTTTATTGTCATCTCGTCCGGGTTTGGCCGGGGTAGGCCGTCATTGTAAATAAGAATTTATTCTTAACTGACTTGCCTAATTAAATAAAGCTTACATTTAAAACATTTTAAAAAAATGTTACAGGCTGGTTTTGCACCAAGTATTGTTGTAACTCGTGGTTTTGTTATTTGTACCTATTTGTGTAATTTGTGCGCTATCGCTTTTCCCACAACACTCACTCGAGTGTTGTGACGCAGTTGCGTCCGGCTGTTTTTCTCTGCCTGAATAAAGTGTGCCTGTTCACTCATCTCTGCTTTCCTGCTCCTGACTTCCTTCGATCAGTTGTGCACTCTCGAACAGAATACCACACCATTTTATGGAGTCAGCAGGCGCAGGTACCCCTGTTTTAGGGGTCGAGGAGCGCGGGGAGCAGGTACAGGACGTACCATACTGGGGAGACGCACTGGAGACCTGGTATGTGGAGCTGGCACAGGACGTACCGGACTGGTGGGTTATTGCACTGTCTGACGTGACGGTCTGTTGGGTTATTTTTCATTCTGCAATCAAAGGTAGCCTAATGTTGCAGGTTTTGCAGAATATTTGATTGTCATCTCCTCCGGGTTTGGCCTGGGTAGGCCGTCATTGTAAATAAGAATTTATTCTTAACCTTTCACGAGTATCTACCCCGGGTCCGGGAGCACCCCCCCCCACCCCCCCCCCCCGCCCCCCCCACACTGATTAGCATCGCTAGCATAGCGTCACAATTAAATAGTAATATCTAAATATCATTAAATCACAAGTCCAAGACACCTAATGACAGATACAGATCTTGTGAATAAAGTCACCATTTCAGATTTTTAAAATGTTTTACAGGGAAGACAAAATATGTAAATCTATTAGCTAACCATATTAGCAAAAGACACCCCTTTTCTTTGTCCACCATTTTTTCTCAACACCAGTAGCTATCACCAATTCGGCTAAACTAAGATATTGATAGCCACTAACCAAGAAAAAACCTCATCAGATGACAGTGTGATAACATATTTATGGTATAGGATAGGTTTTGTTAGAAAAATGTGCATATTTCAGGTATAAATCATAGTTTGCCATTGCAGCCAGCATCACAAATCTCACCAAAGCTCCTAGAATTACTACAGACAGCAACCTGTATTACCAATTTACTCATCATAAAACATTTCTTAAAAATACACAGCACATAGCAATGGACAGACACAGATCTTGTGAATTCAGACAACATTTCAGATTTTCTAAGTGTTTTACGGCGAAAACACAATAAATCGTTATATTAGCATACCACATACGCAAACGTTACCCGAGCACTGATTCTAGCCAAAGAGAGCGATATCATATCATCGCCAAAATATATAGATTTTTTCACTAACCTTCTCAGAATTCTTCAGATGACACTCCTGTAACATCATATTACAACATACATATACAGTTTGTTCGAAAATGTGCATATTTAGCCATAAAAAAACGTGGTTATACAATGAAAATAGTAGCAAAACAAGCCTGGAAATGTCGGTCGCCATCTTTGAGTGATCTAGTTTAATCAATAGCTAATCATATACTTGACTAAAAAATACAGGGTTGACAGGAATCGAAAGACAAATTAGTTCTTAATGCAATCGCTGATTTACATTTTTTAAATTATCCTTACTTTTCAATACAGGTTGCGCCAAGCGAAGCTATACAAAACAAGATGGCGGCGTAAGCTTTAACATTTTTCGACAGAAACACGATTTATCATCATAAATTGTTCTTACTGTGAGTTGTTCTTCCATCAGAATCTTGGGCAAAGAATCCTTTCTTGGGTCTAATCTTCTTTTGGTCGAAAGATGTCCACTTGTCCGTCGAAATGCCCACTAACGTACGACCGGGAGCCCGAAATGTGCCCAGCGCGTCAAAGTGCACAACAAAGCAATGCCTCAAAATCGCACTAAAAGGATATAAATTGCTATACAACGGTTCAAATTAACTACCTTATGATGCTGTTAACACCTATAACGGGTGAAAACATGACCGGAGAAATATTACTGGCTACACTAATGCTTGGAAAAAGAGCAGGGCGGTGTCCACCGCGCGTCCGGCGCAGCTGGAAAAGAGTTCCTACCTACAGGTTTTTTTCTTTTATAGTGGCTGTGATTGCGCAATCGATACCATTCAAAGCGTCATCACGTAAAGGCATCCAGGGGAATACGTAAGCAGTGTCCGTATCCTCATAGCATTCACAGTGGCCTTTAAACTGACTCCAGATCAGGGGCCAAAATGTGTGAAATCTGACTCCATGTCAGGGAAATTGCTGTAGAATGAGTTCTGTTCCACTCAGAGACAAAATTCCAACGGCTATAGAAACTAGAGAGGGTTTTCTATCCAATAATAGTAATAATATGCATATTGTACGATCAAGAATTGAGTAGGAAGCCGTTTCATCTGTAGAGACAATTATGCTAATTTGAAACAGCACCCCCTATAGTCGCAAGAAGTTAACTGACTTGCCTAGTTAAATAAAGCTTACATTTAAAACATTTAAAAAAAATGTTACAGGCTGGTTTTGCGCCAAGTATTGTTGTAACTCATGGTTTTGTTATTTGTACCTATTTGTGTAATTTGTGCACTATCGCTTTTCCCACAACCCTCACGCGAGTGTTGTGACGCAGTTGCGTCCGGCTGTTTTTCTCTGCCTGAATAAAGTGTGCCTGTTCACTCATCTCTGCTTTCCTGCTCCTGACTTCCTTTGATCAGTTGTGCACACTCGAACAGAATACCACACCATTTTATGGAGTCAGCAGGAGCAGGTACCCCTGTTTTAGGGGTCGAGGAGCGCTTCCGATAGCACGCGGCGATACTCCACCATCTCGGCGCCGTTATGGAGCGCGTCGTTCAGACTATGGACCGCTGGGAGAGACAGGGAGTCCCTCCAGCGCCTCCACCAGCACAACAGGGGTCGCCACTACTTGCCCCTCCTGCACCCGGTCCCAGGGATTCGTCTCGCCCTTCCTGGGGAGTATGATGGGACGGCGGCACGCTGCCAGGGTTTCCTGCTGCAGCTGGACCTGTACCTGGCGACCGTCTACCCGGCTCCTTCGGGACGTGTGAGGGTGTCCGCCCTCGTCTCGTGCCTCTCGGGGAGAGCCCTGGAGTGGGCTAACGCCGTGTGGGTAGAAGGAGATGCGGCGCTGGACCACTTCGAGGAGTTCACCCGTCGCTTCCGGGCAGTCTTTGACCAACCCGCCCGAGGGTAGAGCGGCGGGTGAACGTCTCTTCCACCTGAGGCAGGGTACGAGGAGCGCCCAGGAGTTTGCCCTGGACTTTTGGACTCTGGCCACCGGAGCGGGATGGATTGACAGGGCCCTTATCAACCACTATCGCTGCAGCCTGTGCGGGGATGTCCGTCGGGAGTTGGCCTGCAGGGATATAACCCTCACATTTGACCAGCTGGTGGACCTGTCCATTCGGCTGGATAACCTGCTGACCACCTGCGGACGTTCTGTCAGTTCCCTCTCCCAGCACCACTGCTCCGGTGCCAATGGAGCTGGGAAGTGCTGCGCTCAGGGAGGCCAGATGAGGGGCCTTCACGTGCACCATCTTTGGCCGCAGAGGTCAGACTACCGGTCGATTTCGGGTTGGTTCCTCTGGGGGTCAAGGCAGCAGACAGGGCACTCTGGCGTCACCCCTGGTGAGCCTGCACCATTCTCATCCGGAGGCTTCTGTTGCACACCTGTTTTTGCATGTTAACTTTCCTGAGTTTTCCCCACATTCCCAGACTAAGGCGCTCGTCGATTCAGGCGCGGCTGGGAATTTTATCGACAGAGCATTCACCCATAGTTTAGGGATCCCTATTGTTCAGTGATTAGGCCCTTCCCGGTTCACGCTCTGGACAGTCGACCATTAGGGTCTGGGTTGATTTGGGAGGCTACCACTCCCCTGGGCATGGTAACGCAGGGGGGTCACGAAGAGAGAATCAGTCTCTTCCTCATTGACTCTCCTGCGTTTCCCGTGGTGCTAGGCCTTCCCTGGTTAGCTTGTCATCATTCCACTATTTCATGGCAACAGAGGGCTCTCACGGGGTGGTCGCGAGAGTGCTCTGGGAGGTGTTTAGGGGTTTCCGTTGGTGCTACGACGGTGGAAAGTCCAGACCAGGTCTCCAACGTGTGCATTGCCCCCAAATATTCCGATTTGTCTCTCGCCTTCTCTAAGAAGAGGGCGACTCAATTACCACCCCATCGTCAAGGGGGATTGTGCGATAAACCACCAGGTAGATGCCGCACTTCCCAGGAGTCACGTGTATCCCCTGTCACAGGAGGAGACAGCGGCTATGGCTATGGCTTTATGTCTCTGAATCCCTGCGTCAGGGGTACATTCGGTTCTCCACTTCACCCGCCTCGTCGAGTTTCTTTTTTGTGAAGAAGGAGGGAGGTCTGCGAACGTGTATTGACTATCGAGCCCTAAACCAGATCACTGTGAAGTACAGTTACCCGCTACCTCTCATAGCCACAGTGATTGAGTCAATGCACAGGGCGTGCTTCTTCACCAAACTAGATCTCAGGAGCGCTTACAACCTGGTGCGTATCTGGGAGGGAGACGAGTGGAAGACGGCGTTCAGAACTACCTCAGGGCATTATGAGTACCTCATCATGCCGTACGGGTTGATGAATGCTCCATCAATCTTCCAAGCCTTTGTAGACAAGATTATCAGGGACCTGCACATTTTTACATTACATTTTTTACATTTTAGTCATTTAGCAGACGCTCTTATCCAGAGCGACTTACAGTAGAGTGCATACATTTTATTACATTTTACATACTGAGACAAGGATATCCCTACCGGCCAAACCCTCCCTAACCCGGACGACGCTATGCCAATTGTGCGTCGCTCCACGGACCTCCCGGTTGCGGCCGGCTGCGACAGAGCCTGGGCGCGAACCCAGCCCAGCCTGGGCGCTGCGATGCAGTGCCCTAGACCACTGCGCCACCCGGGAGGCAGTGGTCCAGTGGTCACGGGCAGGGTGTAGTGGTGTATATGGATGACATTCTGATATACTCCGCTGCATGCGCCGAGCATGTGTCCCTGGTGCGCAGGGTGCTTGGTCGACTGTTGGAGCATGACATGTACGTCAAGGCTGAGAAGGCTTGTTCTTCCAGCAGTCCCTCTCCTTCCTAGGGTACCACATTTCCACCTCAGGGGTGGAGATGGAGAGTGTCCGCATTTCAGCCGTGTGTAATTGGCCGACTCCCACCACGGTAAAGGAGGTGCAGCGGTTTCTAGGGTTTGCCAATTACTACCAGAGGTTTATCCGGAGTTTTGGTCAGGTAGCGGCTCCCATTACCTCACTGCTGAAGGGGGGCCCGGTACGTTTGCAGTGGTCGCCAGAGGCGGACAGGGCTTTTGGTCACCTAAGGGCTCTGTTTACCTCGGCTCCCGTGCTGGCCCATCTGGATCCCTCTTTGGCGTTCACAATGGAGGTGGACGCGTCCGAGGCTGGGATAGGAGCCGTGCTCTCTCAGCGCTCGGGCACGCCACCGAAGCTCCGCCCCTGTGCCTTCTTCTCGAGGAAGCTCAACCCGGCGGAGCAAAACTATGATGTGGGGGACCGGGAGTTGTTGGCTGTTGTCAAGGCGTTGAATGCGTGGAGACATTGGCTTGAAGGGGCTAAACACCCTTTTCTCATCTGGACTGACCACTACAACCTGGAGTACATCCGGGCAGCGAGGACACTGAATCCTTGTCAGGCAAGGTGGGCCATGTTTATTACGCGTTTTGTTTTCACCCTTTCCTACAGACCAGGTTCCCAGAATGTGAAGGCAGACGCACTGTCCCGGCTGCATGACACAGAGGAGCAGCCCATGTATCCTACCACCATACTCCCGGCCTCCTGCCTGGTGGCGCCGGTAGTATGGGAGCTGGACGCGGACATTGTGCAGGCGTTACGTGCAGAGCCCACTCCCCTCCTGTGTCTCGCTGGGCGTCTGTACGTTCCGTCTGCTGTCCGTGACCGGTTGATCTATTGGCTCCACACGTCATCCTCCTCTAGTCATTCAGACATCGGTCGGACGGTGCGCTGTTTGAGTGGGAAGTACTGGTGGCCTACCTTTGCCAAGGAGGTGAGGGTTTATGTCTCCTCCTGCTCATTGTGCGCCCAGTGGAAGGCTCCTAGGCACCTGCCCAGAGGGAAGCTACACCCCTTACCCGTTCCACAACGGCCATGGTCGCACCTGTCGGTCGATTTCCTCACCGATCTCCCCCCCTCACAGGGGAACACCACGATCCTGGTCGTTGTGGATTGTTTACATTTACATTTTAGTCATTTAGCAGACGCTCTTATCCAGAGCGACTTACAAATTGGAAAATTCATACATATTCATCCTGGTCCCCCCGTGGGGAATGAACCCACAACCCTGGCGTTGCAAGCGCCATGCTCTACCAACTGAGCCACAGTCGTTTCTCTAAGTCCTGCCATCTCCTCCCTCTCCCCGGTCTCCCTACTGCCAAAACAGACTGCGGGGGCCTTGTTTATGCACGTCTTCCGGCACTACGGGGTGCCTGAGGATATAGTGTCTGATCGGGGTCCCTAGTTCACGTCGAGAGTCTGGAGGGTGTTCATGGAATGTATGGGGGTCTCGATCAGCCTTACCTCGGGTTTTCACCCCGAGAGTAATGGGCAGGTGGAGAGAATGAACCAGGATGTGGGTAGATTTCTGCAGTCTTATTGCCATGACCGGCCGGGGGGAGTGGGCGGCGTTCGTGCCTTGGGCTGAGATTGCTCAGAACTCGCGCCGCCACTCCGCCACTCCTCCACTAACCTCTCCCCCTTCCAGTGCATACTGGGGTACTAGCTGGTTCTGGCGCCTTGGGATCAGAGTCAGATCAAGGCTCCTGCGGTGGACAACTGGTTCAGGCGCACGGAGGAGACATGGGACACCGCCCATGTTCACCTCCAGCGAGCCGTGCTGCGCCAGAAAGCCAGCGCAGACCGTCACCGCAGTGAGGCCGGGTCTGGCTCTCGACCCGAAACATGCCCCTCCGCCTGGCCTGCCGGAAGCTGGGGCCGCAGTTTGTGGGGCCATTTAAGGTCCTGAGGAGACGGAACGAGGTTAGTTACAGGTTACAGCTTCCCTCCGATTACCGTATTAACCCCTCGTTCCATCAGGCCAGGAGAGGGCCCCGGCGTATTCCGTTCGCTCCATACTGGTTTCGAGGCATCGGGCAAGGGGCCTTCAGTACCTCATGGAGTGGGAGGTACGGTCCGGAGGAGAGATGCTGGGTTCCGGTGGAGGACGTGTTGGACCCTTCACTGCTGCAGGAGTTCCACCGTCGCCATCCGGATCGCCCTGCACCTCGCCCTCCGGGTCGTCCCCGAGGCCGGTGTCGGTGCGCTGCTGGAGGGGGGGGGGGGTTACTGTCACGACTCCCGCCGAAGTCGGTCCCTCTCCTTGTTCGGGCGGCGTTCGGCGGTCGACGTCACTGGTCTTCTAGCTATCGCCGCTCCACCTTTCATTTTCCGTTTGTTTTGTCTTTTTTCCCCGCACACCTGGTTTACATCCCCTCGTTACTCTGTATATTATCCTCTGTTCCCCCCCATGTCTGTGTGTGGTATTGTTCGTTCGTTACGTACTACAGGCTGGTTTTGCGCCGGGTATTGTTGTAACCCGTGGTTTTATTATTTGTACCTATTTGTGTAATTTGTGCGCCATCGCTTTTTCCCTTGGGCCGGAGTGTAACGGCTGTCGTCGGAAGGAAGAGACCAAGGCGCAGCGTTCTTAGAGTTCCACATAATTTAATCACGAAGTGAAACTAAAACAGGACAAAACAATGAAGAATACAACGACCGAACAGCTTCGATGTGCAAACTCCCTGCACACAAACAAAGAACAAGATCCCACACAGAAAGAGGGAAAAGGGCAGCCTAAGTATGATCCCCAATCAGAGACAACGATAGACAGCTGCCTCTGATTGGGAACCACACTTGGCCAGGAACAAAGAAATACAAAACCTAGAATTACAGAACATTGAATGCTCACCCAAATCACACCCTGACCAAAACAAAATAGAGACATAAAAAGGATCTCTAAGCTCAGGGCGTGACACGGAGTGTTGTGACGCAGTTGCGTCCGGCTGTTTTCCTCTGCCTAAATAAAGTGTGCCTGTTCACTCATCTCTGCTCGCCTGCACCTGACTTCCTTCGACCAGTTGCGCACACTCTGACAACTGCTTATATTTTCGGGTTGGACTTAGTTCGCAAATTACGTCTGGCACTCTGTTCAGAGGGGCTAAGTAATCTCGGTAGGCAAACGCTATTGGTGTGTCCGAGCCTTCAGGAAAACAATGTGTTATTTTGTAATTTGGGTGAAAAATCCCTTTAAGACTATGACTTATGTTCCTTATATAACTGTCAAACTCAGTAAACGTTTAAAGTAGTAGTTTCTCTTGTTGCCTGCAGGATGTGGACAAGTGGTCATTTGATGTCTTTGTGCTCCTAGAAGCTATCGGGGAACATGCACTCCAGTTCTTGGTCTATGAGCTCCTCAACAGATATGACCTGATCAACCGCTTCCGGGTCAGATGTAAAAAAATATTCTCATCAATCAGACCTGGGTTCAAATACTTTGAGCGTTTTCCTGAGTCTGCCTAGAGGGCCAGCTGGGCAGGTTTGCCATTTTGACACTTTTATATTGGTTTGTTTAACCAGGGCAGCTCCAACAGGCTTACATCAAGTATTTTAAATGACTTTACTTAGGCTTGAGGTGTAAATGTCCTATCCTCCCTTCATCAGATACCTGTGTCTTCCCTGGTATCCTTTGTGGAGGCTCTGGAGGTGGTCTACAGCAAGCACAGGAACCCCTATCACAACCTGATCCACGCTTCCGATGTCACGGAGACAGCACACTACCTAATGCTCCACACCGGTGTTATGGTGAGTTAAGCCTAATTTATACCCTAGGTACGTTCACAATGCAATAACACAATTTGCTCTGCAAAATGGCAATCCTGCGTACTACCTAACAGTGCAGTGTCGCCATTTTGCATAGCTAATTGTAGTTATTGTGTTGCATACGCACACACTGTCACACATGCAAAGAAGCTATACTAGATCTCCAACCTGGATATTCATTTCGCAGCACTGGCTCAATGACCTAGAGATTTTAGCCACTTTGAGCGCACAGGGACCCACCAACAACTTCCATATCCAGAACAGGTCAGTCAGCACTCTCCCTCTTTGGTATGTCTCATTTAGAACTGGGTTGGGGGTCAATTCAGAAAGTGATTTGAATTTCAAATCCCCAAATGGATAGAATTGAATAAATACCTTCTCCTTTCAGCTTGCTGACCAGTTATTGAATTGTAATTTCAGTTTACTTCCTGAATTGACTGACTTCAATTCAAATTGAACCCAACCCTGATTTAGAAAGACACACGGTTCTGTAGATCACAACACTTTTCAGTTGTGAAATGTAATTTGACACTTTTTTTTACATGAACGGGAACAGTTGTCAGTATTGAATAGAGTGGAGTAATGACTAAATGTGGGGAAAGAGCAGGAGATAAATACATACTGTTAAAACTCAACCTAAAGATGACTGGCGATAAGGGGTTTTTCATTAGCAGATCCAGGGAGACACAGAGGAAACAAAGGAGCTAACAACAGGTATCCACGGTTGTGTATGCATGTGTGAACTTGTGTGTGTGCCTGCATGTGTTTGCAGGGAGCTCCGTGCACTGGTAATTGAGATGGTCATGAGCAGAGATCTGTCGTGCCACTTTCAGCAGATCAAGACCACGAGGAGTGCTTTTGCAGCAGTCCGACGGGTGTGTCTTCACACTCTGTCCACTCCTTTCTCACTGCTCCTCTCCTCTATCTGTTGCACTCCAGACCATCCCTCCTATCTTCCTTCCCACTCTAGTCAAGAGTCTTTGAGACACTTCAGATCTTCTAATTGCACCTCTTAACAATGCTTTTGTCCTGAAGATTCCTCTCTAAACAGAGGGGCACAAACACACACACACACAAACGCAAACACACACATACACAACTAATCTTTTCTTTCCTTCCTCTGTGTGTGTTTGTGTGTACGTGTGTGTGTGTGAGCCTGTATGTGTTTGCATGCATATGTGTGTGTCTGTTTGTGTGCATGTCTGCCTGTGCGTGTGTCTATATGTGCATTTGCATGCGTGCTTGCATTTTTGTGTGTATGTGTGTGTGTGTGTATGGGCTGATGTATGCTTGTCTGTGGTGTTCAGCGTGGACAAGGCAAAGGTTCTCTCTCTGATGCTACATGCGGCTGACATCAGCCACCCAGCCAAGGACTGGCCTTTGCACTACCGCTGTACACAGGCCCTCATGGAGTTCTTCAGACAGGTACTGAAGGTCTTGTGGACAGCATTTTTGTGATTCACATTTCTTTATTGATTTTCACACACAGAAATTAACAGTAACAAACAGAACAGACTCAACAAAAACAGTAAACACCACACAACGTCATATAGAACATCATAAATTATGATAATTCAAATAAGCTTGTCGCCATGGTGCCAGAAGCTGATCGCTCCTGTGGCTTAGTTGAAATTAGTTGTTTTAAAGTTATGTTTTTTGAGATTGTTACTGTTTCCATTGGGTAAAATAGTATGTTAACACTTCTTGAGAATACAGGGGGTGCTGTTTCGCATTAGCATAATTGCCTCTACAGATTAAACTGCCTCTTATTCAATTATTGCTGTTACTATATGCATATAACCATATCCCATTGGATAGAAAACAAGCTATGGTTTCTAAAACCGTTCCAATTTTGTCTCTGAGTCAAACACAGGTCATTTCACAGCACTTTCCCTGAGCCAGAAGAAGATTGCAAGATGTGTATGCTCGCTTCAAAGCTCTGCCTATATATGGTCACGCGACCTATGACCCGAAACACACTTCCTTCTTCTTCCTCTGGGTGTCTGGAAGACGTCAGAGGAGAAATTTTTTGTTTATCTTGTACTGACGTGAAATAAGACCTATTTCTTTAGCGTGACCGACAACTTCCGGTTTCTGAGATGCGCGTTTTCAGAGGTGCCATTGTCTTTTGTTATGCTGACGTTACGGATGAAAACTATCTCCGTCTCGAAGTTTGTTTGATACATGTGACCATATCACCGTAATGTATGTTTTTTCAATATAGTTTAATCAGATTATTAGAATTTTTTCGGGAGTTTTGCCGTGTTCCGTTCTTTGAGTTTTTTAACTTTGGACAGGGATCGTGCCAGTCGACCAGTACCCAGGCTAAATGAAGAGGGGAAGTTGCCATTGTGAATGGATTGAACGACTCATCAGGACTAAGGACACCTTGATCAACATTCTGATGAAAGACCAGCAATAGTAAGACCCAATTTACGATGTTATTTCATATATCTGTCGTGCATGTGAACTGGTCGGGCGCGTCCAGCTGGTTCTGGCTGGCCTGGTTATGCTAATTTAGCGCTACATTTTGTTTTCGCTATAAAACATTTAAAAAATCTGAAATATTGTTTGGATTCACCAGATGTTGGGCTTTCAATGTCTGTACGCTGTGTATTTTTTCTGAAATGTTTTAAGACAAGTAATTAGTTATATAACGTTGGTCTCTGTAATTGTTCTAGCTGCATCAGCACTATATCAGATTGCAGCTGCAATGTAGAACTGTGATTTATACCTGAAAAATGCACATTTAAAAAAAAAAACTATGCTATACCATAAATATGTTATCAGACTGTCATCTTATGAATTTGTTTGTTGGTTTGTGGCTATCAATATCTTAGTTTAGCCGAATTGGTGATAGCACCTGATGGAGTAAGAAACTGTTGGAGTAAGAAAATGGTGTCTTTTGCTAACGTGTTTAGCTAATAGATTTACATATTTTGTCTTCCCTGTAAAACATTTAAAAAATCTGAAATGGTGGTTTTATTCACAAGATCTGTGTCTTTCATTGGGTGTCTTGGACTTGTGATTTAATGATATTTAGATGCTACTATTTAATTGTGACGCTATGCTAGCGATGCTAATCAGTGTGGGGGAGGTGGGGGGTGCTCCCGGATCCGGGTTAGGTACTCTGTAGAGGTTAATGCTGTATACAATTCTCTAAAGCCTTGTTCACATTGGCAGTTGTGACTCAAATTCCTACATTGCTTTTGCATGTCTGATTCAAATTTGTGCTCTTTCCTCCAGTCTGAACACCCAAAAAGCACATGGAATCAGATATTTCAAGCCACATTTCACAGGTGGTTTGAAATCAGATATAAATCTGATTCCTGGCCATGCGACTTGTGTCTTAACGGTCAAATCTGAAACATTCCCCTCAAGTGGTTTTTAGACTGTTATTTGGCATATCATGTTGCTTGCTTGCTAACTACCCCGTTGATAGTTTTGACAGGAACATGTGGTAGCTGTGGAGCTAACTATCTTGTTAATTGTTTACAAACAAATTATTGAATGTGCTAGAAAGCTAAAAATCTACCTAGTTAGCTAGTTGACAGCTGTGGCTGGCCAAAAAGGACTAGTCTTGCAAGTTGGATCATCTTATCTATCCTTTGAGGCTTTAAAAAGTGTTCTTACACTAAGCAACTGGGAAACGTCCGTAGCAGGCATTGTTGTCACCTTCGCTTGCAACATAGCTTCTAAGTGATAGGAGGCACGAGCACCACCACCAATCAGCCTACACCACTGTGCACACACCCGTTGTTACTATGACAACAAGCATAGCCATGTCAGCAAATTAATGCTGTCTGAACACATAGAGTGGTTCCTCTAAAAGTTGTATCATACTGCAGCACACCTTGCGGGCTGCTGCAGCATTCTGTGGCACGTTATCTATATGTCAGCCATTTTTTTCTGTCAATGCAAGTTATTGCTAGTTTGACCAACAGAGGGCATCTTTGAGAAGCATTTGATAGTCTTCCATGTTGCAGGCACGCGGGTGACCGGGGTTCAATCCCCCAATGGGGAGGAAGGAGTAGACTGTCCTTGTAAATAACAATCAGTTCTTAACTGATTCCATATGTGTTATGTCATAGTTGTGATGTCTTCACTATTATTCTACAATGTAGAACATAGTAAAAACATACAACAATCCTAAAATGAGTAGGTCTGTCCAAACTTTTGACTGGTACTTGCTTAATTAATTTGATTAATATTATGGTTGATACTATTCCATGAAAAACAAAAAACCCTGACGGTCGGCAGTACAGTACTGGGCTATTTAGCTATAGAATCCCTGTGTTGTGTGGGGTTCAATTCGGGGTTCAATCGGGGTTCAATTCCCCAACGGGGAGAAAGGACTAAGCTGTCCTTGTAATTAAGAATTTGTTCTTAACTGATTTCATAGTTGTGATCTCTTCGCTATTATTCTACCATGTAGAAAATAGTAAAAATAAAGAAAATCCTGGAATGAGTAGGGGTGTCCAAACTTTTGACTGGTACTTGTTGGGTAAATTCAGACCGTTTCGCTCTCTGAGCGCACACTGGATGTTCGGGCCGAGGAGTAGAGTTGATTTGAGCATTCTGGCCTTACAATAGCAATCAAGCACCCAAGCTAACGTTGGCTAGCTTGCTAACTACTTCCAGACACAAATGAGACCACCATTTTACTCACCCTAGCAGAGCTGGTTAGGCAGTTTGTGTTAACCAGAGCGTTGGTGACTGTAACTGTGCTGCTGGAAACAATGTAATTACGCTTTTTTTGATACCGGCCATATTCAACAGGTGTTGAGCGCTTGTAAATTCATTATTCCGCCCTCTGGTACACTCAGACAAGAGTGCTCTGAAATCGGAGTAGATAGCCAGGGCGAATTTACGAATGCTCCCGAATGTCCATTGAGAACGACTATACCAATTAGCTAAGCTAAGAAATAGGAATCATCAAGTAAATAAATGTTGGGTATTTAGATAGCCTATAGTTAATATACTGTGAAGTTTGATGTATAACTACTAACGTTAGGTAGATAGCTAACATAATGGTACATACTGCTGTAATGATATGCTACGTGGTTCGTAAGAACAGCGTAGCTAGAAAATCGTTAGCCAACATAATGTGCAAGGTAACTTATTTGAAAAGTCGTTACTTTATTGCATTGAGTAGCAAGCTACCCCTTGACCGTTAGGTCAAATCTGGTCTGTGATAGAAGGGGGGGGGGGGTTCACACCTAGCTCGGCTATTAGACTAAAGGTTGAATAGTCTATTGTTCAGCTATTAGCCCCCCTCCCCAACTTGCAACAAATGTATTGTATTGTGTATTGCATTGTGTTTTGTTGTCGAGAGCAAAACGTTATTTTTTCCAAGTCAAAAAGAATTTTTCTGAAAGCAACTTTTATATTTTCAATCGAGAAATAATTGTTCTGACAATGAGGCTTCAGAGTAAAAAAGAAAGAATGCAATCAAATAATTTGTAATAGAGTGCAAAACTTTATGCATTTTATTCCCCAAAAATATTTCGAGAACAAGAAATGTATTTGAAAACAAAATGTTGCCATCAACCAGCCTCCACTTTGACCATTTTTGAGTGTCAGTTTGGCTACAACCAATACTGTTAACCCTTTCTTTCCGACACAACAGAAGTCATAGTGGACACCTACGAAGAAGGACTGTGTGATGATGGCATCTCAGGTAAGCAGCACTGGGCGTTCTTCCGTCTAACTTTTAAATTTCTGGTAATTAGCTCCTACGATTCAGTGTCAATTCATAACATTGTACAATATTACATACATACATACCGTAGAATGATAAATCATGCAATTAATATTCTCAAGCTAACCAAAAGCATTTAGCTATGAATGCCTGTTCTCACCATTTTTCAGTTGAATTAATCTAACTTTCTTTCATAGCAACTCATAAGGAGGCCATGTCCTATTTATTTCATAGTCGATATATAATCATATTTCATGACAGTGTAACGGTTATGTTTTTTTACAGAAGGATGAAAGAACACAATATGTTTGTCAGGGAATGCTATTCTGATATAACACACAATAACAGTCATATAAAGAGTTAGACCAGAAAGTCAACGCCATTAAGACAAGGATTCCCAAGGATTTTTATTCTTTCTTATTCTTAGAAATTTTTTCAATGACGTATGAAATTAGTTGTTCTTCATCAACTGTTAATACATGAATAATGAAGGAGGTTAATTGGTTAAACATTTCACTTTTAATTCCAATGCTTTTTTCAAGATACAACAGGTTAGTATATTATTTTGTTTTCATACTGCATATTTCCCATCACCTAATGAACAACCACAATACCAGGCTGGTGTTAAGCTTTCCATGTTGTATTGACGTATCCTGAAAATTACATCTGCTGCTCTAGATTGAGAGGTCATATCTCAGTTATTGTTTTCATATCTACAAAAAATAAGCTATTTTCTTTACTTTCAGGGTGCGAGTTGATCAAGGGGTCGAAAATGTAGATATTGCCAGATGTTCACTGTCTGAGGAACAGGCCGTGGAAGCTTTATTGCTGGTAAAAGTGTCCATAACCAGATGTAATTAAACTGTTCTGAGTTATTTTTCTCTCTTCCTCTCTGCCTGTCTTGTTGTACAAACACCTGTGCACATTTTGGTTTTTGCCTTAGCACTACACAGCTGATTGAAATGATCAAGTCATCATCCAGCTTCAAGTGGTATTTATGTCTAATAATGAATTATCTTCTATTGTTTGTCTTCATGTGTCTGTTTTTCAGCATAAAGTACTCTGTAGCCACTTAATGTAGACACCAGGTGAGATCACACACACACAATAACAGTCTCTCTCCTTAACTTCATCCCGCTCCCCCTCTCCCTAAATCCTCTAGGTTATTTCAGCAGTGTTGGTGAACCCCTCCCGCATCTGAACTGGCTGACACAAAGAGCACAGCATGATCATAGCTGAGAGGTCACTTGGTCGGGTCAACAGGATGTATTATTAATGAGATCCTTTCCATTGAAATACAGATAGAGATGTAGTAGTCCCAGAGTTAATGATCCAAGGTCAGATTTGCATTTCACCTCCTGATGATTATGATGACTGACTGTGTTAGAATAAAAAAAACAAGGCTTAATCATGCTCTCTCTCTATCCATCTGTCTCTCGTCTCCAGGTATGTTTTGATGTGAGAGAGGCAGCCAGTCCAGTCATCGCGACCTCACCCGCTCTTAAGATAACCTTTGGGCCAACTGGGGGCCCAAGGCTGGTTAGGAGACACTGTAATTGTGATGAACTGAGAGAATATTATGCTTGCACTGTAATTCATTTAATCATATGCTGTCTGCTTCTGTTCTTACCTCTTTCCCTTTCTGTCTTCTACACCTCTCTCCCCACCTCATATTTCTTCCTCGTTTTATAATGCACACCAGATGTGCATTGAAGTACAGATTGAACTTGTATTTATAATATAATATTTCAATTATCATAATTATAATGCATGTATTATGTATTTATGACACCTGGATAATGAACTTCTTTCAATAAAACGTTTCACATTCTCCACTGGTTGAAATTAAGTATCTCATTGAAATATTATCCTGTGTCCTCAGATTAATGCAGATGAAGGGAGTTTGATATGCAAAGTTTTTTTTCTGTATTCATGAATTACAAATCAGCCTTTACTTAAATCATGTTTCTAGTCTATTGCATAGTTACAATGTGTAATCATTAATGTCCCAGGAGCAGGAGTGGTGAACACTGTTGAAGTGTATAATTGTAAAACATACATCCAGACACAGTATCATTCAAAGAATGGTTTGATACACCTGGTATTGGATATGACTGAAAAAGAATGTCTCACAGATTCATAACTGAACCAGACCTTTATTTGCCAAGGAAGAGTACATGATCAGTGATTATGTTCAATGTACAGGCTTCAATGTGGGGATATCATGCGTGGTAATAACTACAGTACAAGTATATAGGACCTGCATCCTTGGCACAAAGTTATTATATCCTACTCAATCCATGCCATTCAGACTTGAAGTTGATACAACAACTCTGATAGCTGAGGTTCATAGATTGGTATGAAAATTAGTTCAGAACCTAAAGTTTTAGGGTGCATACACAGATTGGCTACATACTCTAGCTAGCTACACATCCATAGGCATACAGATATTTTTATTCTTATTCTCCACTACACAACAAGCAAGTAAATAGTTAGCTAGCTATGTTACTTCAGCTGCATTGCAAGGCAAGCTTACACAACTGTACATTCAATTTGCAGTAAATGCTTTAGCTAGCTACATTTTTTACATCCATGGTTTCCCAAGACGACAGCCTGGCTTGCTGGTTTTCTCGGGAGTCCCTAAAACATTAAACAGCACAAATTACAATGTCATACTGTAACACCAGCTAGCTAGCTGGCTAATGTTAGCTAGTCAGTTAACTTGCTAAGTCGTGATTTTCGTAAATTAACTTTATGACAAAAAAATATGAACAATTGTTTGTCTCTACATTAACTAATATATTCTTCTCAATTGTAAATTTTGCTTGACTCGTTATGATGTTATAATTGCTTACATTTGCTTCCCCTGTGATGTTTTGTCAGCTATCTTTGCTGCAGACAGTCACCAGGGACGGGTGACTCGCGCCAAATTCATCATTGGAACCACTCAATATGATTGGTAATATAAAATCTTGGAACCCAAATGCATAATGAGTGTTCTAACTCCCCCTTGTGGTGGTGTGGAGCAATGAAGCCGTGACGCTGGGTACCTCTAAGTCCCGCGGTGCAAGCTCGCAACTTTAAACTTCTTTGGGACAGGGGAGCAGTATTGAGTAGCTTGGATAAACGGTGCCCAGAGTAAACTGCCTGCTACTCAGTCCTAAAAGCTAGAATATGCATATAATTAGTAGATTTGGATAGAAAACTGTTTGAATGATGTCTGTGAGTATAACAGAACTCATATGGTAGGAAAAACCTGAGAAGAAATCCAACCAGGAAGTGGGAAATCTGTGGTTTGTAGTTTTTCAACTCTTTGCCTATCCAAGATACAGTGGAAATGGGGTCATATTGCACTTCCTAAGGCTTCCACTAGACGTCAACAGTCTTTAGAACCTTGTTTGATGCTTCTACTGTGAAGGAGGGGGGAATGGGAGCTGAATGAGTCAGAGGTCTGCCAAAAACATCCTAAAGATTGATAGTTTGACATGTTTAAAAGCGCAAACAAAAAAGAGGTATTTGGACATAAATTATGGATTTATCGAACAAATCAAACATTTATTGTGGAACTGGGATTCCTGGGAGTGCATTCTGATGAAGATCATCAAAGGTAAGAATATTTATAATGCTATTTCTGACTTTGTTGACTCCACAACATGGCGGATATCTGTATGGCTTGATTGGGCTCTGAGCGCTGTACTCAGATTATTGCATGGTTTGCTTTTTCGGGAAAGCTTTTCTGAAATCTGATACATCGGTTGCATTAAGGAGAAGTGCATCTAGAGTTCCATGCATAATACTTGTATTTTCATCAACATTTATGATGAGTATTTCTGTAAATTGATGTGGCTCTCTGCAAAATCACCGGATGTTTTGGAAGCAAAACATTACTGAACGTAATGCTCTAATGTAAACTGAGATTTTTGGATATAAATATGAGCTTTATCGAACAAAACATACATGTATTGTGTAACATGAAGTCCTGTGAGTGTCATCTGATGAAGATCATCAATCAATCAATCAAT